>NC_060123.1:242755590-243065593 GCF_021461395.2 Schistocerca americana | reverse complement strand
GCCACAATCGTTCGCGACTGGTTTGAAGAACCTTCTGGATATTCAATCGAATGGCTTGGCGACCCAGCTGGTCACTCAGATCGCTCGACATGAATCCCATCGAAGATTTATGTGACATAATCGAGAGGTCACTTTGTGCACGAAACCTTGCATCGGCAACACTTTCGTAATTATGGATGGTATAGAGCCAACACGACTCAGTATTTCTGCAGAAGATCTCCAACGGCTTACGCCACCTGACCAAAAAAAAAAAATTGAAGAGCCGAGAAGTCATGGTCAGTGTTACATCGTGCACGCAAACAACGTCAGTGAATATGTAAACGATTAGAGTTGCACTTCTCAGTGACATGTAGAACGCCTGCCAGACGGCATCTGCGTGATGTTGAGGTACTCCTCTAACCAGCAAAATTTCTAGATCAGTCCCTTGATGGAATATGCGTGAACTCCAGTATTTAGGACATCAAGCTGTGGGCGAGTTTGCCTTATAACAGCTTTATGACACCCTTCCAAACCGAGTCAGTCCAGGACAGAGCGCGTGGGACGTCATATTGATGAGTAAGCTCCTAATGCCAAATTCTTTGTCAATTTGAATCGATTTTATAATCACTGAATAACATCACATAGCCTCAAAATCCGCGAAGTTTTATTTCGTTTCCTCCGGCCTTCTGGGTGCTTAACTTTTTTTGTCAGGCAGGGTAATAATATTCAACAACGAGACAGAACAACAGGACTTGTTGAAGCTTCGCTGTTTCGTGAGCGAGCCTTCTAGACATGGTTGAGCGATGTCCAGAACTATGGCTGGGCATTCGTGTTTCTTGGTACCAGTTACACTACTGGCCATTAAAATTGCTACACCACGAAGATGACGCACAGACGCGAAATTTGACCGACAGGAAGAAGATGCTGAGATATGCAAATTTTTAGCTTTTCAGAGCATTCACACAAAGCGGCGCCGGTGGCGACACCTACAACGTGCTGACATGAGGAAAGTTTCCAACCGATTTCTCATACACAAACAGCAGTTTACCGGCGTTGCCTGATGAAACGTTGTTGTGATGCCTCGTGTAAGGAGGAGAAATGCGTACCATCACGTTTCCGACTTTGATAAAGGTCGGTTTGTAGCCCATCGCGATCGCGGTTTATCGTATCGCGACATTGCTGCTCGCGTTGGTCGAGATCCAATGACTGTTAGCAGAATACGGAATGGGTGGGTTCAGGAGGGTAATATGGAACGCCGTGCTGGATCCCAACGGCCTCGTATCACTATTAGTCGAGATGACAGGCATCTTATCCGCATGGCTGTAACGGATCGTGCAGCCTTGTCTCGATCCCTGAGTCAACAGATGGGGACGTTTGCAAGACAACAACCATCTGCCCTAACAGTTCGACGACGTTTGCAGCAACACGGAATATCAGCTCGGAGACCGTGGCTGCGGTTACCCTTGACGCTGCATCACAGACAGGAGCGCCTGCGGTGGTGTACTCAACTACGAACCTGGGTGCTCGAACGTCATTTTTTCGGATGAATCCAGGTTCTGTTTACAGCATCATGATGGCCGCATCCGTGTTTGGCGACATCGCGGTGAACGCACATTGGAAGCGTGTATTCGTCATCGCCATACTGGCGTATCACCCGGCGTGATGGTATGGTGTACCATTGTTTACACGTCTCGGTCACCTCGTGTTCGCATTGACGGCACTTTGAACAATGGACGTTACATTTCAGATGTGTTAAGACCCCTGGCTCTACCCTTCATTCGATCCCTTCGAAACCCTACATTTCAGCAGGATAATGCACGACCGCATGTTGCATGTCCTGTACGGGCCTTTCTGGATACAGAAAATGTTCGACTGTTGCCCTGGCCAGCACATTCTCCAGATCTCTCACTAATTGAAAACGTCTGGCTCGTCACAATACGCCAGTCACTGCTGTTGATGAACTGTGGTATCGTGTTGAAGCTGCATGGGCAGCTGTACCTGTACACGCCGTCCAAGCTCTGTTTGACTCAATGCCCAGACGTATCAAGGCCGTTATTACGGGCAGAGGTGGTTGTTTTGGGTACTGATTTCTCAGGATCTGTGCACCCAAATTGCGTGAAAATGTAATCACATGTCAGTTCTAGTATAATATATTTGTCCAATGAATACCCGTTTGTCATCTGCATTTCTTATTGGTGTAGCAATTTTAATGGCCAGTAGTGTATGTGTAGTCAGTGTCCGCTGTCCAGAAGACACTGAATTAACGATAAATTGACAGACATTGTATTAGAAATAAAAACTGTACTTTCTCACAACATGAGGCCTCACTCAGTCGTAACCAATTACAGGTTACGTTTTGTATGCAAGATGAACTCGAGGTCCAGCGACAAAATTTCGAGGACTGTTCAGCGATATTTTATTTTGGTATAATGGACTCATTCTCTACTGAGGCTCGTTATGTTCTAATGGATTTGTTACCCCAGTTACCCTTCTTTCTGTAAGCATACCTTCCCAGCCTCGAAAAAAACTGTGATATACCGCCATTGAAACGTACAACACAAAAAACACACCAGGCGTTACTGCACAGATGCAAAAGTACTGTGGTGTGGTTGTCACCGTTGCGTGAACAACTGGGCAATGCGTCACTATGCCTCTCTGATACTGCACATGCAATGAACCCATAACCAAAGTGCAAAAAGGCCAACTCTCTTCAGTAAATCTATCGACACTGCTGTGTATCACCGTTAACTTGCAAATAGCAAAAAGCTCGAGACAGAACCTAGTGGTTCAAAAGCAAGCTCGAGAGCCAGGGGAAAAGTGATAGTTAGTTGGTTGATTCAGGGGACGGCAGCGAACAGCGAGGTCATCGGTCCCATCGTATTAGAGAAGGATGTGGAAGGCAGCCGGCCGTGCCATTTCACAGAAACCATCCCGGTATTTACCTGAAGCGATTTGAGAAAATCGAGGAAAACCCAAATCAGGGTGCCCGGATGCGGGTCCGGTGAGCAACCACTGCGCCACCTCGCTCTGTGGGGAATAGTGACATTACTGTTGTCGACAGAGGGTACCGTGAGTGAATTGGAACCATTTGTTCCCAAACAAGACACACGGTGAACATCTGAACTGTTTTCAGTGGGCCCTGCAGCCAGTAGAAACCAACAAAAATGGTTCAAATTGCTCTGAGCACTATGGGACTTAACATCTGAGGTCATCAGTCCCCTAGAACTTAGAACTACTTAAACCTAACTCACTGGACGCACTCGGGAGGGCGACGGTTCAATCCCGCGTCCGGCCATCCTGATTTAGGTTTTCCGTGATTTCCCTAAATCGCTCCAGGCAAATGCCGGGATGGTTCCTTTGAAAGGGCACGGCCGACTTCCATCCCCGTCCTTCCCTAATCCGATGCGACCGATGACCTCGCTGTCTGGTCTCCTCCACCAAAACAACACCAACTTAAACCTAACTAGCCTAAGAACGTCACTTACATCCATGCCCGGGGCAGGATTCGAACCTGCGCCCGTAACGGTCGCGCGGTTCCGGACTGAAGCGCCTAGAACCGCTCGGTCACAGCGGCCGGCAGTAACCAACAACTTCGCTGGGCAGCTAATGTAGCGGCTCTTCCTCGTGTCATGTCGTAACCGACGGTGGGGAATAACTCAGCGCATACAGCTGACTTCAAACCAGTTTTTACTGCGACAGCTTGCATAATGGACTGCACTTGTGCGGCGGTAAGGACGAACGGAGGAGCAAAGCAAAGCAGTGGTGACGTCTGACGCAATGCTCTCACGATAGAAGAAGCAGTGATTGCAGCCGACAGGTGTTCCCCATAAGGTCGAGGCACGACAGACAGCCTTTGTTCATGGCACGTTGTCATTTATAATGCTCTGCAGTAACTGTACCATTACTTCTTCCTGTGGCCTGGTTCAGGTTTAGGAGGCTTTGCAGTAATCCGTTACGACAGAAGACAAGTTCCGTGAATTTGATGTGAAAGCTTGTTTTACTTAGCTGTGTGACTGTTAATATGAGCGATTCTTGTAAGTTTTTATATAGTCTTACAGACACAGAGCACAGTTTTTTGTTGGCGCCGCAAGACCGCTACGGTCGCAGGTTCGAATCCTGCCTCGGGCATGGATGTTTGTGATGTCCTTAGGTTAGTTAGGTTTAACTAGTTCTAAGTTCTAGGGGACTAATGACCTCAACAGTTGAGTCCCATAGTGCTCAGAGCCATTTGAACCATTTTTTTTTTTTGTTGGCACCTGTATTAAATGATCAGAGTTAAACATTTTCTAGTAACTCATAAAGACGAGTATTTGGGAAAGTTTAATTTGGCTGAGATATAATTAAATTAGGGGCGATCACAGGGTTTCTTCGCCAGTGTTCAAAACATTTTATTACTGGTTTTTCCATACATGAATATGAACGGTCAAGTGAACATTGCTATAACAAGTTGTGAGACACCTGTTTCTTCTGAACCAAATGTGAACAAAATTTATGTTATCGTGACAGAAGACCTTTGTATTGAGATTCACGAGATTTTTGAGATGGTATGCTTCGAAAGGAATCTGCCTATAACGTTCTGAATCAAATTATGTGTACGGAGAAGTCAATTTGGAATGTATGCCGCATTTGCTGACGCTATATTAAAAACACTCGAGAAATTGCATTTCAAAATCGCTTTCGGGAAAGTTAAAGCTTAACCTGAAGGACTTGCATCGATGATTTCCAGGATGTAAGCGGCGAGCGGCTGCGGGTGGCAACTGCCATCTCACCTACCTTAAAATAAATAAATAAGCAAAAACTTCGCAGACCGAACCCTTATCCTGTCCAGAGAGCCAGAACATGTCTCAGAGCCATTGTAAGTTCCACCCCTCCATCCCTTCCCGCATCCCTCTCTCTTGCTGCCACCTCCTCCCTTTGTTCACATTCTGGGTGCGCTGATCGCTGTCACTTGGCTACTCCGCCATATCTCGTAGAGAAAACTGCAGTCAAAACTATGGCTGACAAAGATGAAAATTGTTACGGCATAAAGTCAGCACGCCAGTCGGGAACGACAGAGAAGAGAAGGCTGTGAGAAGAGGTCAGCCAATCGCTCACTGGCCGACCTCCCTCCAGGACGACAACGCGAAAGCAGTGGTACCCAGGTGAAGACGATGCCGCGCCCGACTGGTGGCAGCCCACTTCAGTAGTAGTTTCAACGTTAGCCTCTTCGTTAGCCGACGTGTCGTAACCTCTTCATTAGCAATCTCTGCATAGAACAGTTAGAGATCAGCAGTGACAGCAGTTCTGTTGACAGACTTTAGTAGTAGGATCAAAGTTAAGAATTTGTACTTGTCTTGTTCTAATAAAACTCATTAATACGAGTTATTTAAAACTCGTTAATACGAGTTATTTGATTGTTTGTCTAGCGATCCGAGTATGCAGGATTCCTAGACACAACAAATATGGCTAATGGTGTACTTCCAGCTTCTCAATGGAGTCTGTACTTCCATTTTTTACACAATACAGGGTGAGTCAAATGGACTCCACAATTTTTAATGATATGCTGCATGGGGGCTTCATTAAAAAGAAAATGGACTAATATTAATGAATAAATGCAATAATTTTAGTAGCTGTGTGACCGGTTACGAAGTCTCGTAACCGGTTGGCCCTGACTAGTATTAGCACGCAATCTGACTGCATAAAATAAAAATAAAGAATGACAAGGAATTTCCATTAACACAATTGATTAATTAAGTCCCCTGCAACTATAAAAGTTACGAAACAACAAAGCACAAGTATAACTGTTCTGTGTGTGGTTGTGTGACTCAACGTATGTGTATCTGGCTCGGTTTTTTCTCAATACGACAAAATATTTTAAACACCATTTACAATGAACTAATTGAAAAACCAGAAATACTATAATTCCACATAGAAAACAGAATTACAAGTCTAATAAATGAACACGAGCCAGATGCTTTGTTGACTGTACCTGTGAGAAAGAGGGATTCTCATTAAAGAAAACTGTAATACCTTTTTACCTCATTATATATTGACGAAAATATTCCATTACACCAGCATCATAAATCAAAAGCCCATCTCCTTTCTAAAATATATTCTGACAATTGCAACTTCTTCCATCTAAGCATTACACCAACCAAACAGCGTCTACTCTCTCGCCCAACAGAACAACAACTGCCCTCGACATCCTCTGAACTACTACTGCGCCAGTGGAGGCGGCGGAATAATAATCTTTAGCGCAATCTCTGGCGGTGTGACTCAGTGTAGCCACCTTTCAATACTCGTAGGAATTTATTGAAATAATTTGCATAATCTATGGTTATGTTATTTTGTAGAAGTTCGACGTTTCCTCCATAATCACTTCCCTGGTCGGTTGATTTGCTGTGAACTGCCAGTCGCTTGGCCACCTCCTCCCCAGACCTGACACCACAGGATTTCTTGTTTGGGGTTTCATTAAATGCTGTGTGTACGTTCCTCCCCTACCGAACATTTGTTGTTGTTGTGGTCTTCAGTCCAAAGACTGGTTTAATGCAGCTCTCCATGCTGCTCTATCCTGTGCAAGCCGTTCATCTCCAAGTAACTACTGCAATCTACATCCCTCTGAATCTGCTTAGTGTATTCATCTCTTGGTCTCTCTCTACGATTTTTACCCTCACGCTTCCCTCCCCTCCAGTATTAAACTGGTGATCCCTTGATGCCTCGGAACATGTCCTACCAACCGATTCCTTCTTTAAGTCAGGTCGTACCACAAATTTCTCTCCTTCCCAATTCTATTCAGTGCCTCCACATTAATTACGTGATCCACCCATCTAATCTTCAGCATTCATCTGTAGCACCACATTTCAAAAGCTTCTATTCTCTTCTTGTCTAAACTGTTTATCGTCAGTTTCACTTCTATACATGGCTACACTCCATACAAATATTTTCAGAAAGGACTCCTGACACTTAAATCTATGCTCGATGTTAACAAAATTCTCTTCTTCAGAAACGCCAGTCTACATTTTATATCCTCCCTACTTCGACCATCACCAGTATTTTGCTTCCCAAACAGTAGAACTCATTTACTACTTTAAGTGTCTCATTTCCTAATCTAATTCCCTCAGCATCACCTGATTTAATTCCACTACATTCCGTTATCCTCGTTTTGCTTTTGTTGATGTTCATCTTATACCCTCCTTTCCAGGCACGGTCCATTCCGTTCAATTGCTTTCACAAGTCCTTTGCTGTCTCTGACAGAATTACAATGCTGTCGGCAAACGTCAAAGTTTTTATTTTTTCTCCTTGAACTTTAATTCCAACTCCCAATTTTTCTTTTGCTTCTTTTACTGCGAGCTCAGTAACATCGAGGATAGGTTAAAATCCTGTCTCACTCCCGTCTCAACCAATGCCAGCGTTTCGTGTCCCTCGACTCTTATAATTGCCATCTGGTTTCTGTACAAATTGTAAATAGCCTTTCGCTCTCTGTATTTTATCCATACCACCTTTAGAATTTGAAAGAGAGTTTTTCCAGTCAACATCGTCAAAAGCTTTTTCTGCGTCTACAAATGCTAGAAGCGTAGGTTTGCCTTTCCTTAGCGTATCTTCTATGAGAAGTCGAAGGGTCAGTATTGCCTCCCGTGTTCCTATATTCTCCGGAATCCAAACTGATCTTCCCCGAGGTCGGCTTTCACCAGTTTTTCCATTCTTCTATGAAGGATCCGTGTTAGTAGTTTTCAGCCATGACTTATTAAACTGATAGTTCGGTAATATTCACATCTGTCGGAACAGGAATAATTAAACTCTTCTTGAAGCCTGAGGGTATTTCGCCTGTCTCGAACCTCCTGCTCACCTGATGGAAGAGTTTTGTCATGGCCGCTTCTCCCAAGGCTATCAGTAGCTCTACCGGAATGTTGTCTACTCCCGGAGCCTTGTTTCGACTTATGTCTTTCAGTACTTCGGTAAATTCTTCATGGAGTATCATATCTCCCTTCTCGTCTTCCCCTACATCCTCTTCCATTTCCACAATATTGCCCTAAAGTACATCTCCCTTGTACAGACGCTCGACATACTCTGTCTATCTTCCTGCTTTCCCTTCATGCTTACAACTGGTTTTCCATTTGTGCTCTTGATATTAATACAGGTGGTTCTCTTGTGTCCATAGGTCTCTCTAATTTTCCTGTAGGCAGTATCTATCTTACTCCTAGTGATATATGCTTCTCCTGCTTAGCAATTTTGCGCTTCCTGTTGACCTCATTTTTTTAGACTTTCGTATTCCCTTTCACCTGATTCACTTATTGAATTTTTGTATTTTCTCCTTTCGTCGATTAAATTCAATATCTCTTGAGTTACCCAAGGATTTGTACTAGCTCTCGTCTTTTACCAACTTGATCCTCTGCTATTCACTATGTCATCTCTGAAAGCTACATATTCTTCTTCGACTGTATTCCTTTCCCCTGTTCTTGTCAATCGTTCCCTAATACTCCCTCTGAAACCCTTGAGAATCTCTGGTTCTTCCAGTTTATCCAGGTCCCATCTCCTTAAATCTCGGCCTTTTTGCAGTTCCTTCAGTTTTAATCTGCAGTTCATAACCAATAAATTGTGGTCAGAGTCCACATCTGCCCCTGGCTTACACTCTAAAATGTGGTTCCTAAATCTCTGTCTTACCAGTATACAATCAATCTGAAATCTTCCAGTATCTCCAGGTCTCTTCGGCGTAAACAGCCTTCTTTCATGATTCTTAAACGAAGTGTTAGGTATGATTAAATTATGCTCTGAGCAAAATTCTACCAGCTGGCTTCCTCTTTCATTCGTTTCCTCCAGCCCATATTCCCCCACTACTTTTCCTTCTCCTCCTTTTCCTACTATCGAATTCCAGTCCCCCATAACTATTAAATTTTCGGCTCACTGAACTATCTGAATAATTTCTTTTACCACATCATATATTTTCTCAATCTTCTCTGTACTTGCGGAGCTAGTTGGCATATAAACTTATACTACTGCGGTGGATGTGGGCTTTGTGTCTATCTTGGCTACAATAATGCGTTCACTATGCATTTTTTGCACATTATTAACTCTACTCTTGCGTTGCCGTATTTTATTTTGTATTTATAACCCTGTATTCGCCTGTCCAGAAGTCCTGTTCCTGCTACACCGAACCTCACTAATTTCCACTATATCTAAGTTTAACCTACCCATTTCCCTTTTTAAGTTTTCTAACCTACCTCCCCGATTAAGGGATCTGATATTCCACGTTCCGATCCGTAAAACGCCAGTTTTGTTTCTTCTGATAACCACGTCCAAACATTTAGCCGACCTGAAAAATCGAATCTACGCTGCCGTTGCACAAGTTACCCCCGATTTACTACAACGCGTGCGGGAGGAAAATGTTTACCGGTGGGATGTTTGTCGCTTCTCAAATGGTAGTCACACAGAACCAAAATGACACTTGACGCTTTTATGTGAAACCTGAGGTTGTTTTCGGTAAAATGATACATCTACCGATACTATAAAATATCTCAATAAATTTCTATATCGTTTCAAAGTCGTAAGGTTGTTTTTGTCTCACCCGGTACTTCGATGATCGACCCAGCCATCTTCTTCGGGTGCTGCGAGTTCTACTGTTACGTGCATTCGCTGCCCGGACTCCGATCAGGTTGTGAACTAAGTCCATCGAAATAAACAACAGCTAACAACCATCCCGTGAGGGAATCTTTGTTTACTGTGTTTTAAGGACTCGGAAGGCATCGTCACGAATGGCTATTTGGAAGAGGGTTAAGCAGTGACAAGCTCCAATTACGACACGATGTTGGGCCCGTGACGAAACGTGCTGCTCCTGTTTTCGCTTTCTCTATCTCCGCTATTAATCCTACCTGGTAAGGCTACCAGACTGACGAACAATGCACAATAATTCGCCGACTGAGTGTTTTGTATGCCACTTCTTTCCCATATATCTCTGGATGCTTATTCAATTTTTTCTGTTTCAAGAAATTAATAGTCAACGGCCTACTCGAACAGTGCTGTGTCTTTGCGCATATTTGGTGCCCAGGACGCTGCATTTGCTTATATTGAGGGTCAGTTGTCAGTACTCGCATCTAGCGGTCATCCACTATAATTTACATGACAGCACACAAACTCTCTGCAGGTTGTTCGGAAATTCCCGTTACGAAGTTCTAAGACTTGTAGAGGCTAGTGGATAGGTAGTATTCTGAATAGGAAACCACGTTCGGAAACGTTCTGTTTCCGTACTACAGCCGTTTGAAAATACGATTGCTAGGTGGGTTTGCAACGGGGTAGTCACTGTGAGGGGCTGCTTACGTCGGACTGCCTGATGCCATTTGACATCTACTCTACATCCTCACCTGGTTCAAGCCTCATTCACATGTCTGTGAGTGCTAGAGGTGGTATGGAGATGGTATGGATACAGTCGTTGGTCATCCACAACACACCAGACGGTGCTTGGAGCAACATCCATTGCAAGGGCAATTGCTCGTGTATTTGTCGACGGATTCTCTTCAACATGATGCAACACGGCCTCTTCCCATTCGGGTGTATGGCGTACTGACGGTGAAGGTACCCTTCCTCGAAGCCGTTTGGAGGTTGTGGTGAAAAAGGTATGCGATGGAGTCGGACGTCGTAGAAAACGATCTTGTTATGGGTGACGAACAGCTCCTCCATTACTGTGAGCCTCGCCATCCAGGAGGATCATGTCCCTGTATGCTGCAAACGTCTACTCAACCACGTTGCTCTAACGATCACAGACACATGTGTGAGGCTCGAACCAGGCCAGAGAGGTAGCATAGACTTCAAATGACATCAACCGATCCGACGTAACTACACCATTCTCCCCCTCCTCCCATCATGACTTCTCTGTTGCAAACCTACCTGGTCAACATGTTTTCAAACGGCTCTAGCAAGAAAACATTACGTTTCCGGACATAGGTTCCTATTCGAAATACTATCTACACACTCTCCTCTACAAGTCTTATAAATCTGTAGCAGGAATTTCTGAACACCCTGTATACTCTTTTGCAACTCGTAAAAAATGGCTGGTAAAGGTTTTTGCCTCGAGAAAATCAGTCGACTAACAAACTGTTGAGACGTTATAGCTTCAATTCACAGCACACACAGCAACACGTTTCGAGACTACCTCACCAAAAACTACTACAACACGGATATTAACCGTCATAATATATGTGGGACCTAAAGTCGTAGTCATAATAATCGGTTTTTGGGAGATAGTTTGAATATTGACAGATGAAACTCTCGACACATTGCTGTGTTATGCGAAAAATTTTTTGAAGTGTGTTGAATGCCACGGTGACGTAACTGTTGAGTATAGCAACTGCTACGTCGCGTCCACAGATGTGGCTGATAGTATTAAACTGTTACAATCTTCCTGGCGACGCATTCACGAAATACTTGAGAAACAAAAGAAATCTGTTTAAAGAGATAGGCTACTTATCAGGTACATCATTACCCTTGCCACGTGTAATTCCACGACATAAGCCCTGAACGGTGATAGTCATATTTGAGCTTTGAGAGTGTTTGTGGCCTCAGTAATCTCTTGTTTTCGGAATGCCCAAACATTACGCCTGGGACGAATGGACTACGACCCCCAGCCTGCCGCTGCTCTGAAACCACGCGGCAGTAGTGTGAGTGCTGGGGCTGTCAGTTTAGCTCAGAATGTTGTGGGCCGGAGACTGACAGGAAAAGGGGAAACGGCGAACAGTTTGGCGGGATGCGGCGCTGTTTTAGGTTATCCGTGCTGGAACAGCTTTTTATTTTACGCTACGTTCCGCTTAATTCGTGTCTTTCCAGTACATTTGTTAACAGTGGATTTCCGACACGAAAATCAGAAAAACGTCTCCCTTTTACCATTAATGACTCTCCACCAAGTGTAAGGTAGGAAATAAAATCTAAGGTCGAACATCTAGGCATATTCATAGCAGACGTTTACTGAACAGCACAGAAAATGTTACAAAAATGTTATTCCATGTAGCTTAAAATTTTTCTTAATGAAAAAGTGAAAGAGAAAATTGAGGGAAGATTAGGAGAGGAACAGTTTGGTTTTAGAAGAAATAGGAACACTCGAGAAGCCATTTTAGCATTTTGGCTAATAACAGAGGGCAGAATAAGAAACAATAAATTGCATTTGTAGATTCGCATAACGTTTTTGTAGCCCATCATGAATTCCTCTCCTGCGATAACCTCTTCATCTCAGGGTATGACTTGCACCATAGTCCTCAATTACTTGTTGGATGTATCCAAATCTCTATCTTACCATACAGTTATCACTCTCCACAGCTCCCTCTAGTACCGTGGAGATTGTTTCCTGATGTCGTAACACGTGTCGTATCACCGCGCCCTTCTTGTTGTCAGTGTTTTCCATTTGTTCCTTTCTCCTCGATTCTGCGGAGAGCCTACTCAGTCTTTATCGTCATCAGTGCACATAAATCCCAACTTTCTTCTGTTCCGGTTTTCCCATTGTCGATGATTAACTACCATACAATGCTGTGCTCCAAACGTACATCCTCAGAAATTTCGTTCTCAAATTAAAACCTATGTTCGATACCTGCAGAATTATCTTGGCCAGGAATGTCCTCTTTGCCTGTGGTAGCCTGTTTTTTATTCCCTCTATGCTTCATCCGTTATCGGTAATTTTGTTTCCAAGGTAGCAAAATTTCTTAACTTCGTCCACTTCGTGATCATAAATTTTGATATTAAGTTTCTCGCTACTCTCATTTCTGCCACGTCTCATTACCTTTGTTTTATATTCTAGTTTCCTCTCAGTCCATGTACTGCACTCATTAGACTGTTCATTCCATGCAACAGATCCTTTAATTATTCTTCACATTCACTGAGGATAGCTATGTCATCAGGGAATCTTATCATTGATATCTTTTCACCTTGAATATTAATCACACTCTTGAATTTTTCTTTTACTTCTGTCAGTTCTTCTTCGATGTATAGACTAAAGAACAGCAGGGATGAGAGACCGCATCCCAGTCTTGCAAGCTTTTTAATCCGAGCACTTCGTTATTGGTTTTCCAATCTTATTATTCCTTCTTGGATCTTGTGCATATTGTGCATTACCCGCCTTTCAGAATAGCTTGCTCCTATTTTTCTCAGTATTTCGAAAATTTTGGATCGTTTTACATTGTCTAACGCTTTTTCTTGGTCAACGAATCCTATGGGCGCGTCTTGATTTTTCTTCAGCCCTGCTTCCATTATCAAGCGCAATGTCAGAACTGCCTCATTGGTGTCTTTGCCTTTCCTAAAGCGAAACTGATCATCATCTAACAGATCCTCAGTTTTCTTTTGCATTCTTCTGTATGTTATTCTAGTCGGCAACTTGGATGGATGAGATGCTAAGCCGATTGTGCGATAGTTTTCGCACGTATCTTCTCTTACTATCTTTGCGATTGTGTTGATGATACTTTTCCGAAAGTCTGATGAGTATATCGCCAGTCTCATACATTATACACACCAGCGTGAATAGTCGTTTTGTTGCCACTTCCCCCAATGCCTTAGAAATTCGGATGGAACGTTAGCTGTCCCTTCTGCCTTAATTGGTCATAAGTAGTCCAAACTCTTTTAAATTGTGAGTCTAATGCTGGGTCACCTACCTCTTCCCTGTCGACTCCTGTTTCTTCTTCTATCACGTCATCAGACAACTCCTCCCCTCACAGAGGCCTTCAGTGTAATCTTTCCACCCTCCGCTCTCTTCTCTGCATTTTACAATGGAATTCCCGTTGCAGTGAGCCAGTCTTCCCGACAATCATTTCTTTTTCGATTTCTTCACATATTTCGTGTACTCATTTCTCCTTGACTGCCCTGCACTTGCTGTTTATCTCAATCCTAAATGATTTTCATTGCTGTACTCTTGTCTTTCCCCGAACATTTTTGTATTTCCTTCTTTCGTCGATCAATTAACGTGTTTCATCTGTTACCCAAAGTTACTTCGCAGTTATCTTCCTTGTAACTATGCTTGTCTCTCGAACATCGGTGATTGCCCTTTTTAGAGATGTCCACTTCTTTTCAACTGAACTACCTATTCCGGAGTTTCTTACCGCATTTTCCACATCCTTAACGAACTTGAAACGCGTCTCATCATTCCTCAATATTTCAGTATCCCACTTCCATACATACTGATTATTTCAGAGAATTCTCTTAAACTTCAGTCAACTGCTCATCATTAATAAATTGTTATTTGAGTCTATATCTGCTTCTGGGCACGCGCTACAATCCAATACCTGATTTCAGAATCTCTGTCTGACGATGTAATCCAGCTGGAACCTTCCAGTGTCTCTGGGTTTTTTCCATGTACACGTCCTTCTCTTGTGATTTTTGAACAGAGTATTCGGTGTTGCCATTTGAAATTCATTGTAGAATCCAATTAGTCTTTCACCTCTCTCACTGCTTCTACCAAGTCCATATTCTCATGTAATCCTTTTTTCTCTTGTTCCATGCAATCTCGTTCCAGTCCCCCATGATTATTAGATTTTCATTTCCCTTTACATTCTGAATTACCCATTCATACTCTCATATACTTTCTCTATTTCTTCTGCTGCTTCTTGCGACGTTGGCATGTATACCTGAACTATAGTTGTCGGCTTTGATTTGCTGTCGAATCTGATGAGAACTGCCCTATTACTTAACTGTTCACAGTAGCTCACTCTCTGCCCTACTTTTCTATTTATGAGGAATCCTATTGCACTACACTATTTTCTGCTGCTTTTCATATTACCCTGTATTCGTCTGTCCATGAACCTTATCTTCTTTCTATTTCACTTTACTACCCCTACAACATCTATATTGAGCCTTTGTATTTCCCTTTTCAGATTTTCCAACTTTACCACTACATTCAGACTTCTGACATTCCATGCTCCGACTCACAGAACGTTATCGCGACATTGGTCATTCCATCTTTTTCTCGTTGTCATCTCCCCCTTGGCAGTGCCCTCCAGCAGATCCGACTGGGTGACTAATTCGGAATATTTTGCCAATGGAGAGATCATTATGCCACTCATTCAGTTATAGGCCTTAGGTGTTGACCCAGGAGCAGATATAGACTCGGATCACAATGCTGAAGTTTAACAGCTTAATCAGAAAGAATCAATACGCAACGAAGTGGGGTATGGAAGTACTAAGGAATGATGATATATGCTTGGAGTTCTCTAAGACTGTAGATAAAGTGATAAAGAATGTCTCAGTAGGTAGTACAGTTTTGAGTAGAGCAGTTGAAGAGGAATGCATATCACTGAAAGGGCAATCACAGAAGTTGGAAAGAAAAACATAGGTACAAAGAAGGTAACTGCGAAGAAGCCATGGGTAATAGAAGAAATACTTCAGTTGCTCGATGAAAGAAGAATGTACAAAAATGTTCAGGGAAACTCAGGAACACAGAAATACAAGTCGCTGAAGAATGAAATAAATAGGAAGTGCAGGGAAGCTAAGACTAAATGGCTGCATGAAAAATGTGAAGAAATCGAAAAAGAAATGATTGATGGAAGAACTGACTCAGTATGTAGGGAATTCAAAATAACCTTCAGTGAAATTAAAAGCAAGGATGGTAACATTAAGAGTGCAACGGGAATTCCACTGTTAAAGGCAGAGGAGAGAGTGGATAGCTGGAAAGAGTACATTGAAGGACTCTATGTGGGGGAAGATTTGTCTAATGTGATAGAGGAAGAAACAGGAGTCGATATGGAAGAGATAGGGGATCCAGTATTAGAATCAGAATTGAAGAGAGCTTTGGAGGACTTCAGATCAAATAAGGCTGATGGGATAGATAACATTTCATCAGAATTTCTAAAATCATTGGAGGAAGTGAAAACAAAACGACTATTCACGTTGGTGTGTAGAATGTATGAGTCTGGCGACAAACCATCTGACGTTCTGAATAATATCATACACGCAATCCCGAAGACTGCAAGAGCTGACAAGTGTGAGAATTATCCCGCAATCAGCTTAACAGCTCATGCATGCAAGTTCTTTACAAGGATAATATAAAGAAGAATGGAAAATAAAACTGAGAATGTGTTAGATGATGATCAGTTTGACTTTAGGAAAGATAAAGGCACCAGAGAGACAATTATGACGTTGCGGTTGATAATGGAAGTAAGACTAAAGAAAAATAAAGACACGTTCTTAGGATTTGTCGATCTGGAAAAGGCGTTCGACAATGTAAAATGGTGCAAGATGTTCGAAATTCTCAGAAAAATAGAGGTAACCTACAGGGAGAGACGGGTAATATACAACAAGTACAAGAGCCAAGAGGAAATAATAATAGTGGACGACGAAGCAAAAGTGCTCCGATCAAAAAGGGTGTAAGGTAGGTATGCATTCTTTCGCCCATACTGTTCAATCTGTAGGTCGAAGAATCAATTACGGTAATAAAAGAAAGGTTCAGGAGTGGAATTAAAATTCAAGGTGAAAGGAAATCAATTCCACGATTCGCTGATGACATTGCTATCCTCAGTGAAAGTGAAGAAGAATTACATGATCTGCTGAATGAAATGAACAGTCTAATGAGTACAGGGTATGGATTGAGAGTAAATCGAAGAAAGTCGAAAATAATGGGAAGTAGCAGTAATGAGAACAGCGAGAAACTTAGCATCAGCATTGATGGTCACGAAGTAGATGAAGTTAAGGAACTCTGTTATCTCGGCAGCAAAACAACCAATGACGGACGGAGCAAGGAGGACATCAAAAGCAGACTAGCACTGGCAAAAAGGGCATTCCTAGCCAAGCGAACTATAGTAGTATCAAACATAGGCCTTAATTTGAGGAAGAGATTTCTGAGAATCTACGTTTGTAGCACAGCATTGTATGGTAGAGAAACAAGGACTGTGGAAAACTGGAACAGAAAAGAATCGAAGGATTTGAGATTTGGTGCTGTAGGCGAATGTTGAAAATTAGGTGGACTGGTAAGAAAAGAAATGAGGAGGTTCTGTGTAGAATTGGAGAGGTAAGGAATGTGTGGAAAACGCTGACAAGCAGAAGGAATGGGATGATAGGACATATAGGACATCTGTTAAGACATCAGGGAATGACTCTTAGGTATCAGAGGGAGCTGTAGAAGGCAAAAACTGTAGAGAAAGACAGAAATTGGAATACACCTAGCAAATGATTGAGGACATAGGTTGCTAGTGCTACTTTGAGATGAAGAGGCTAGTACAAGAGTGGAATTCGTGGTGGGCCGCTTCAAATTAGTCACAAGACTGATTCAAAAAATAAAAAATAAAAATAAATAAAAATGCTGCGTCGAGTGCTTTCGCGGCCAGAGGGTCGAGCATGTGGATCACCACTGGAGTATGTGGATCACCACTACTACTTCTCCGACGCACGTATGAATCGCGCTAGCAACCACACGAACAAGGTATGCCCGCTGCCGAGGACGCACACACCAAAGTGCAAGAACTGTGGCGGCACACGCGTGACGAATTACCACGGCTGTGAATACTTGCCGGCCGGAGTGGCCGAGCGGTCCAGGCGCTACAGTCTGGAACCGCGCGACCGCTACGGTCGCAGGTTCGAACCCTGCCTCGGGCATGGTTGTGTGTGATGTCCTTAGGTTAGTTAGGTTTAAGTAGTTCTAAGTTCTAGGGGACTGATGACCTCAGTGTTAAGTCCAATAGTGCTCAGAGCCAATTTGTGAATACTTGGAAGCTGCGGCGGCTCACCAGTGAGGTGAGCCGTACAGGCCGAAAATAGCCCGCTCCCAATGACGTCGATAATACTGTGGGGAAGGCGAAACAAAGACTGCGCTTTGTTGGCAGAACACTTAGAAGATGCGACAAACCCACTAAAGAGACAGCCTACATTACACTTCTCCGTCCTCTGCTGGAATATTGCTGCGAGGTATGGAATCCTTACCAGGTAGGATTCAAATGTGTGAAATCTTATGGGACTTAACTGCTAAGGTCATCAGTCCCTAAGCTTACACACTACTTAACCTAAATTATCCTAAGGACAAACACACACACACCCATGCCCGAGGGAGGACTTGAACCTCCACCGGGACCAGGTAGGATTGACGGAGGACATCGAAAAAGTGTAAAGAAGGTCAGTTCGTTTCGTGTTACCGTGCAATAGGGGTAGAGTGCCACTGATATGATACGCGGGTTGGGGTGGCAGTCACTGAAACAAAGGCGGTTTTCTTTGCGGCGAGATCTATTTACGAAATTTCAATCACCAATTTTCTCTTCCAAATGCGAAAATATTTTGTTGTTACCCACCTACGTAGGGAGAAATGATCGTCATAATAAAATAAAAGAAATCAGAGCTCGAACGGAAAGATTTAGGTGTTCCTTTTTTCCCACGCGCCGTTGGAGAGTGGAATGGTAGAGAAGTAGTTCGCAGGAGAGCTTCTGTAAAGTTTGGAAGGTAGGAGACGAGGTACTGGCAGAAGTAAAGCTGTGAGTACCGGGCGTGAGTCGTACTTCGGTAGCTCAGTTGGTAGAGCACTTGCCCGCGAAAGGCAAAGTTCCCGAGTTCGAGTCTCGGTCGGGCACACAGTTTTAATCTGCCAGGAAGTTTCAGTATGAAAATAGTTCGACGAACCAGGCACTTAAGTGTGAATTGCAGAACAACCATGTAGATGTAGAGGTCCACGCCCAGGCGCGCGGGCAATGGCTCCGTGATGACTCGCAGGGGCACCCGGACGCGGAAGGAGACGGCGCCTGCGCGCCAGAAAGCGCGAGTGTGACGGAACGCCGGCCGGCCTGGGAGCCGACCTACCTGAGGAGAAAGCTCGCAGACAAACAGAAAACGCCAGTTCGGCGGCAGCCGACAGGAGCGTGAGCGCCCCACCAGCCAGCCGCAAAGATGCCGCACGACCTCGTGCTCCAATGGCTGCCGCGCATAAAGGCGCAAAAGCAGCTGCTGCCGACCTGGCTGCACTCGTCTTGACGCTCACTGTGGCCCTCGAGCGGGTCACACACCTCGCAGAGGCGCTCCAGTTAGTTGTCGTCGAGACCGTGACGCCGGCTGCCACATCGGTTGCAACTGCGGCTACACCCTCCGACGCCCATGCCGGGGAACAATGAAAGTACACCACGTTGCCTGCACTGCCGGCAAAGAGAAGCAGAACACAACTTGCGACGGGCGCCATGAAGTCACAAACAAACGCCCAGAAGCCACAAACATTAAGAAGATTAAGGAGAAATTACAGTAATGCTCAAACTCCGTAACATCCGGAAATGAGGGGCACACTAATGAAGACTCAGAGAAAGAGAAAGAAAGTCAACTGTAGGAAAAGCAGATGCCAGAATGCGATTCGTAGACGGAATCTTAAGTAAATATAATTCATCCACAAAAGAAGTGGCTTACGAAACATTTGTTCGATCGATTCTTGAGTATTGCGTATCAGTATGGGTTCCTTACCAGGTTGTGCTAATACACACATAAAAAAAAAATTGGATCACCCTGGTTCCCAGAACTCCTGAAGATAGACATTGACTGTGGATATTGTATCACACACACAGTCCCTTTGACTATTCAAAGACGTCACTAAACCCGCCCAAAGGTGTAAACAACCATGCTCGAGCAGCGCCTATTAGACAGAGAGGTCAGAAAGCCGATCAGTTCCAGACTTCCCACCAGGAAGGAGGTACACAGCTCGTGTTGTCTGTGGTTCAATCATCCCTAGATTCAACCATGCCTAGAGGGTCAATACCGCGGTTCGACCGCGTCCGCTTTTTACTTTGTGCCGGGAAGGGCTCTCAACAAGGGAAGTGTCCAGGCGTGTCGGAGTGAACCAAAGCGATGTTGTTCGGGCATGGAGGAGTTACAGAGAGGCAGGAGCTGTAGATGACGTGCTAGCTCAGGCCGCCGAAGGGCTATTAATGCAATGGATGACCGCTACCTACGGATTGTGGCTCGGAGGAACCCAGACAGCAACGCTATCATGTTGAATAACGCTTTTCGTGCAGCCACAGAACGTCGTGTTACGACTCAAACTGTACGCAATGGGCTGCATGATGCGCAACTTCACTCCCGACGTCCGTGGCGAGGTCCATCTTTGCAACCACGACACCATGCAGCGCGGTACAGATGGGCCGCTCAGGATTGGCATCACGTCGTCTTCACCGATGAGTGTCGCATATGCCTTCAACCAGACAATCGTCAGATACGTGTTTGGAGACAACGCGGTCAGGCTGAACGCCTTAGACACACTGTCCAGCGAGTGCAGCAAGGTGGAGGTTCCCTGATGCTTTGGGGTGGCATTATGTGGGGCCGACGTAAGCCGCTGCTGGTCATGGAAGGCACCGTAACGGCTGTACGATACGTGAATGCCATCCTCCGACCGATAGTGCAACCATATCGGCAGCATGTTGGCGAGGCATTCGTCTTCGCCGGACGGAGTGGCCGAGCGGTTCTAGGCGTTACAGTATGGAACCGCGCGACCGCTACGGTCGCAGGTTCGAATCCTGCCTCGGGCATGGATGTGTGTGATGTCCTTAGGTTAGTTAGGTTTAAATATCTCTAAGTTCTAGGCGACTGATGACCTCAGAAGTCCCATAATGCTCAGAGCCATTTGAACCATTTGTCTTCGTGGACGACAATTCGCGCCCCCATCGTGCACATCTTGTGAATTACTTCCTTCGCGATAACGACATCACTCGACTAGAGTGTCAGCATGTTCTCCGGGCATGAACCCTATCGAACATGTCTGGGATAGATTGAAAAGGGCTCTTTATGGACGACGTGACCCACCAACCACTCTGAGGGACCTGCGCCGAATCGTCGGTGAGGAGTGGGACACTCCGGACCAACAGCGTCTTGATGAACTTGTGGATAGTACGCCACGACGAATATAGGCATGCCTCAGTGCAAGAGAACGTGCTCCTGGGTACTAGAGGCACCGGTGTGTACAGCAATCTGGACCTCCACCTCTGAAGGTCTCGCTGTATAGTGGTACAACATGCAATGAGTGGTTTTCAAGAGTAATAAAAAGGGCGTAAATGATGTTTATGTTGACCTCTATTTCAGTTTTCTTACAGGTTCCGGAACTCTCGGAACCGAGGTGATGCAAAACTTTTTTTGATGCGTGTAGAAACGGTAGACAAAATCCAGTGAAGAGTGGCGCGTTTCGTCACGGGATCGTTTACTGAGCGCGAGTGCGTAACGGAGACTCTCAACAAACTCCAGTGGTGGACGCTATGAGACAGCCGTTGTGCATCGCTGAGAGGTTTACCATTAAAGTTCCGAGAGAGTGCGTTCCGGGAAGAGTCGGTCAAATATTATTTCCTCCCACATACGTCTCGTGAAATGATCATAACAAGAACATTCGAGAAATCTTATCTTCCAAAGGACCATTCACGAATAGAATAAGAGGGACAACGTAATGGTATCAGAAGTACCTTTCGCCACAGTCAGGTGGCTTACGGATATAGATGTGGATATGTTCCTAATAACAGCTTTCGTTTAATGAAACGATATCCGTATTCAGAATACGAAATTCGTGGGTAATAAGCGGTAACACATCCGAATAGCTGTCCCCGTTAAAGCACCGCTTCCGGGACGGGGTGATGCGCCGGCCACGAATCAGATTCGCCCAGCTAATTAAGGGCAAGGGTCGTTGTGTCGGCTGTCCTCGATGTGGTTTCCAGGCGGTTTCCCACATATACTAGATGAATAGCCTGTCCACGTTCACATGAATATCACTGTAGACAGTTGGGGTGCACATATTGCTTCCTGGGCTATAAGGGGGTAGTGACAGGAAGAGAATACTGCCACCCTTTAAAATTAAGCATACCACATTCGTTACTAACAATACCGACCCTGCGCCGATGCGGGCCAAACGCACAAGAAAAAGAAGATGGGTAACAAGAAACACTTTTCCCCTGGTCACTTACTGACCTTTTGAGTAATGGTTGATTATTGGTTTCCAATTTTCCCGTCGCACGAGATTGTGTGGTCTGTGTACGAAAGAAAACCAGAAAGTTCAGCACACTTGCAAACGAGGTATTACTCAGACACTCAGAGACGGGAGTGAGTGCTGTCTCGGGCAGATGCGCGCTTCTAGAAGATAACATTCTGCGCTACAATCAGACGTCGACCCCAGCAGAGTCGCGCCGTATCTAACATTCGGCCTGTCAGCTGGCTGATGCCACGTTGTTTATGAGATTAGCGCGAAGTAAGACGAGCTGCCAAAGCTGATTATGCTAGCGGGCGCTGACGAGACATGCAGCACTGCGCACGCTAATCTCATGCTGCTGTGCACCGGTATGTTAACACAGGAGCCAAGCACGTTGTCTGGCGCTAGTGCTGTTAACACGTTAGTCCAAAAAAGACTGTGTAAGACGTATAACGTCCCCTTAGAAAAATTAGTGAATTACTGTGCTGATAAACCTATTACGTTATTTGATTTTCAAACAGCTGAGCAGAACTGAACGTACTCAGACATTTCTCTCTTCACTTATTCTAATCAACACTAATCTGACACACAATATTTTTACCGCAACGCAATCTGACTTTCAATAATCCCTACAAAAGAATGGCCCTGACTAACAATAACCTATACCTTTCATGAATCGCTTACCTCACTAAAATCTTCGTTATTTGAACTACTGCAATACAGCGAGCGCAAATACCGCCAGCTAAATAAAAGATTCTAACTACTGATAGGCATACTTAGCAAATGAAAGATTTTGATAGAGAACGAACAATGTATTTACCTTAATAGTGTTCAAAAGTCATAATATATATATATCAGTTCATGACATACAGTCTTACAAATTTACTGTCTCTGATGGACACACATCCAGATCATCCGCTCTCAAAGCTCCGCCATCTCTCTCCCCACATCCACCACTGCTGGCGGCTCACCTCCAACTGCGCAACGCTACGCGCTGTTAACAGCCAACTGCCCAACACTACAATAGCGACTATTCCAACAATGCCAACCAGCCACAGACTGCACACAGCACAGCCAGTGCTTTTCATACAGAACGCTACGTGGCCTTACGAATATAAAAACCTAAACAGCCTACTTACACCATCAGTTTCAGTAAAGTATTGAACACCTAAAGGCACCATCGTTTGAGCCTTATGGTTCGATTCGTCGGTGCCTATGCCGTGAAATGAAACTTCTTCTAATTGTTCTATGCATTCGGACATAAAGTGTGGTGAGGGAATATTTTTAACAATCCTGTAGCTTTGGTCCGGACTGTAGACTGCTTTGCTTCGACTTTGGAGTCAGGATACATCGCGGCATTCAGTTTTACGGTACAGTCAAGAGAGCTGAAGGACTGATGATGCTTGACAACTTTATAAGCTATCGTTAGTTCTGCAGCAGCAACGAGCGATTCTTCTTGCGTAACTTCTTTAATCATGAATGCAGAAATAGCTGGATAACTGAAACCCTTGCACCCGTCCATTAAGCCTCACGAAATTTTCTGAGGCACAGTGGAGGATTAACTTGGAGCCTCTCCTAAGAGTAGTGAGGCGCATTTTCTGTGGTATTTCGGCAGACATTCACAATTTCACTTCTGGCATTATATGTCGAAGAGTCAGTCCAAACAAATACTGCTCATCATGTGTTTCATGTGACGCCACTTGTCAACATAAAGCGTCGGTTTGCTTCCCGTTACAGACAAAAGTAGCACAGTGGACAAAAAAAGTTCTCGCTTCCAGGAAATATGGCGCTGATACCGTGTACCGTCGCTGCTACCATTGATAATGGCCACAGTTCAGAGACGAACTGAGTCGACAAGTTTCTTCAGATATTACATATCCAAATGATGATTAGATTCTGTAGAGCTACCAGGTTGCGGAGATGTTGATTACTACGTATAACCCACTGCTCGAAATAGTCCCAGAAATTTTATATGGAATTAAGATCGAGTGATTTAGTGGATCAGGTGTGATGCGACAGTGTACCTGGATGTTCGTGGAAAAGAACGTATGCGTCAGCTCTGCAAGTGCCGTTGTTGTCTTCTCCGAAGACGAGAGTGTCCGCATTATACTCACCATGAAGATAATTTATAGAAGAAAGACTGCTACGGCCCTAACAACCAAGGTCCATGTGAGTATCACCCACAGTCGTAAACTAGTATTGTCACATACCCCCCTCCCCCCTGCCTCAGGAAAAAATGTCCATCGATGTCACGTCTGATGACCGCATAGCATATGGAACAAGACCACCATGATTAACATAACGCTGCCAAATTGTACGTCAGAATAGTTCGTACATCGAAGTAAAGTGTGCTGGCCCCCGTCACTTCGTAACCACGTAAACTTACGAGTTTTCGGCAGCACATTTTCTAGGAACTGTGCGAGGACGTGTTGAAGAAGCGTTTCGTACACCACTTCGTTCAGTTCATACAACTCCGTTCAGTTTATCGAGAAGCACGTTCAGTTCAATCACATAATGGTTGGCAATATCGTTCTACGCATTCACAGCGAACTTCTATTGATAAGATACATAGCTATTCCTGTGTTGAACAACCCTTCCCTTGTAAACATGGACTCGTCTGTAAAAAACGCAAAAGCAGGAAAACTATGGTTTTCTGTGCATGGCTGTAGGAGTCAATTTACGAACTCAGCTCGACATGGGAGGCACGCTGCTGCAGTAACTGTACTTTCTTTAGATGACACATATGCAGATGGTATTCACGTAAGATTCTAGATAGCTGCAGCTCATAGCTTTTCAAATAGAACATGTTTTCCATCATATACTTGATGTAGTTAAGTCATCTGTGCACAAGTCAGCTTAAATCGATTTTGGATAGTGAGCTTTAAACGTTCAACGTTTTGAGGGTGAATACAATATGCTGCACATTAAGTTGATGGTATGACGGAGAGACAAGTTTCGTCGATGCGCTGGTTGATGTCATGTTCCGTTATCATGCGGAATGTATCCTTACACTGCGATAGACAAGGCAGGTTCAAATGAGCAAACAAACGGGGCTCGGTGCGCCACCGAATGGGTAACACTCGCTTCACAACACTTCCTGCAAACGTGACGTCATTTTGACGTCACGCGCAATATCGACGACAAGAGGAACTGCCATCGACTTCCGTAAGCGTTCGATGTGGATCTCTCTCGCATGGGTAATAGCTCACGCGTGTTCTTAGCGGCAGAAATATACCAGCGAGAAGTGCCATTGATTTGCGGGAGGACTTGTGAGGTAATTGTTACCCGCGAAATATTTGTGACAAGGAAGCAACTTAAGATATCCTCTCAGGTTCCTGCCTAACCACACACTCGAAAATCTCCACATATTCCGAAATAAACAGCCAAATATTTATTTCATTTTTTGATGTCTGATCAGACGGAAATTTTAAATAACATGGAACATTGCAAAAATACTGGTATTCAATTCATAAGAAAGGCACAGAATGTGTTAACAACACCAAGATTTTTTTAAAAAAATAAACATGTTATGATATTCTAGTTTACATTCTGCGGCTTTCTTACCGACGACCTTATCCATTACGCTACAGACTATTCATGCAATGTTTGTTTTGAGTCTCAGTTATAGTGTCTCTTGAAGGCTTATATCGTTGATGCGTTATTAAATGACATTTAATGATAAGGGTGTTGTGTTTGTGATAAATTGTCAATGCACCGTTGCCTTGAAATGGCATACTGCAAATTATAGTAAAAACAGCTGAATATGCCAATATAAATATGGCGCCTGCGGAATCGATTATCGATAATGCGGTGGGCCTCGCGATATTTCACGTGACATCAAAATGCCGTACGTTTGCAGGAAGTATTGTGAGAGGAGTGTTACCCGTCACGGATATTAGCATGAAATAAATATGATATACATATTCAACGAATACGTTGACATATTGCTGACGCTCATCAAATACCGACACTATGCCACTGAAATCGTCATGCCCTTAGCCGCAAGATATCCTGTCGAAGAGCTTCACCAGACATTATGTTCTTAGGCGCCGAATGACGACTTCGAGAAATAAGCAGACTGAGAAGATGCAGAGCTAATATACCATCAAGACGGTTATCCACAAGAAGTGAGGACGTGGAAGGTTTGTTTTAGCTGCAGTAGACTATGACCCGCGTGCCAGCTTACGAGAAGTTGCTGCAGTCACTGGTACCACTTACATCTGTGTCGCGAATAATCACGTTTCAAACGTACTACCTGTCACTGACACAAGAGCTGCAAGTGAACGATTTCAGTCGGAGAATTACATTCTGTGAATCGACCGTGAAAAATTACTCCCTGAACACCTTACAAAACGTTATGTTCTCCGATGAATCCACGTTCACAATTTTACGATGCACTGAACCGTCATAACATGCATCACAGAAAACCCTAGGAGAGGACGACACTTCGAACGTCAAGGTGTTGCATTAATGTGTGGTGTGGAATCTTTGGAGATGAAATCATCGGTCCACACATGTTTTATAGTCGAAAGTTAGATGCTCTCCATGAAAATGTCAGTTTGGCATTAGAGGCCGTATACGTATGCAGCACAATGGTATCCCAACCCACTGTGCGCATGATGTTGTGCAAGGTCTGGACAACAGATTCCCTGGAAGATGCTCACGAATGGCCCGCACGTCTCTCGATTGAACAGCAGAGATTGCTTTTTGTGGGGATATCTAAGGAGTCGTGCTTATATCACCTACCACACAACTGCAGGTGAGTTCAGTGCTTTGAGGAAGACTGTCTCTCCGTGACACCAGCAACTTTACGTAGTTACAGCGTATTGATTCCACCTCAAAACTTTGTCGAAGTTAAACACTGAGCCTTAACTAAAACTGATATAAGTTTGATTTGTACACAGTTAGTTTAAATACCTCACCTACACGATATTAAAAAATAGTGTTCTATTTAAAATATATATAACTCGTTCCTGTAATTCACTGGAAATTTTTTAGAAAAATGATAAAAACGGCCAGATGTTTCTGAAATGGTTTGTCCAAAAGTAAGAAATAAAACAGATAAGACAAACATTTCAAGCACATTTGAATGTTACTCCGAATCATTTACAGCAGCTCATACGTTAGTGACGCAAGGAGATCACTGAGTGAAATTCCATTAGAAAAGTATCCTCAATTACTCTTTAAAATTCTATGATTCTAAGTTAAACACTGAGCTTTAAATTCTCAGTGGCACCTCATTTGCTGCGCATGATTTCGATCATCATTCAAAGGCACGTCAAATGTTTCTCTAACCCATTTTATTTCTTACTTTTAAACAAAATACTTTACAAAACATTTATCCTTTTTTTCTAAGATTTTTTTCGTTCAAGTTTTATTCAGAAATAATGATCTATAATACGAGGGTGTTGCGCCTTGATTAGGGTTGCCATCCGCCCCGTGATATCGGGACCGTATCCGTTATGGACCTTCTTCTCCCGACATCCCAATAAGGGCCAATTTTGTTCCAATTTTTCAAAATGCTGTTAAGAGCTTGGCTCAAGTACAGAAGTAACACATCTACTGGCGCATAATGTAAATGCTGCTTCAATTAGTTTTATTTATGTCAACAAGTATATATTGACAAGGTCATCTTACAGATAGCGTTACATGTTACATACTCTGTAGAGACGATGGAAGCACCTTCTATAACTAGCACCATCATTCGAGAAAATACCAGGTTTCTCCAGTAATAGAGGCCTAGAACTATTTAAGCAGCGCCACGAAGAAGAAATCAGGCAGTTCCCATCTGAATAGCGTTCTGATAAGACGATTCTTTCTATACGTTATACGAAAAACAAATGCAAGTTAGTAATGTTTGAAGTGTTTACTGCAGGCGTATAAGGAGTGAAGTGTATAGTGACGTGTACTTCGATGACTAAAGTGTTATTGTCGAGTATTTACCGTCTAATACACTTATCTTATCACAGCTTACAAAAATGCCTGAAAATGGAAGGAGAAAATGTCACTTTTCGGATGATTACACAAAAGCAGCCGGCCAGAGTGGCCGAGCGGCTCTAGGCGCTACAGTCTGGAACCGCGCGACCACTGCGGTCGCAGATTCGAATCCTGCCTCGGACATGGGTGTGTGTGATGTCCTTAGGTTAGTTAGGTTTAAGTAGTTCTAAGTTCTAGGGGACTGATGACCTCAGAAGTTAAGTCCCCTAGTGCTCAGAGCCATTTTAACCATTTTTGGACACAAAACCATGGTATTTTGTCAAGAAAGGATGTACTCTTCAGGAAGCGTTGTGTGAGATTTGAAGCTGTTTCATCTCGTTTCTCACAATGGTAAGGCAGATGTGAGGCATCACATTTCAACGTAGAATTATACAAATAGATTCACAGTAGTGTCGACGTCAAAGGCTATTTCTGCATTCATGATTAAAGAAGTTACCCAAGAAGAATCGCTCGTTGCTGCTGCAGAACTAACGATAGCTTATAAAGTTGTCAAGCATCATCAGTCCTTCAGTTCTCTTGACTGTACCGTAAAACTGAATGCCGCGATGTTTCCTGACTCCAAAGTCGAAGCAAAGCAGTCTACAGTCCGGACCAAAGCTACAGGATTGTTAAAAATATTCCCTCACCACACTTTATGTCCGAATGCATAGAACAATTAGAAGAAGTTTCATTTCACGGCATAGGCACCGACGAATCGAACCATAAGGCTCAAACGATGGTGCCTTTAGGTGTTCAATACTTTACTGAAACTGATGGTGTAAGTAGGCTGTTTAGGTTTTTATATTGGTAACGCCACGTAGCGTTCTGTATGAAAAGCACTGGCTGTGCCGTGTGCGGTCTGTGGCTGGGTGGCATTGTTGGAATAGTCGCTGTTGTAGTGTTGGGCAGTTGGCTGTTAACAGCGCGTAGCGTTGCGCAGTTGGAGGTGAGCCGCCAGCAGTGGTGGATGTGGGGAGAGAGATGGCGGAGTTTTGAGAGCGGATGATCTGGATGTGTGTCCATCAGAGACAATAAATTTCCAAGACTGTATGTCATGAACTGATATATATATTATGACTTTTGAACACTATTGAGGTAAATACATTGTTTGTTCTCTATCAAAATCTTTCATTTGCTAAGTATGCCTATCAGTAGTTAGAATCTTTTATTTAGCTGGCAGTATTTGCGCTCGCTGTATTGCAGTAGTTCAAATAACAAAGATTTTTGTGATGTAAGCGATTCATGAAAGGTATAGGTTATTGTTAGTCAGGGCCATTCTTTTGTAGGGATTATTGAAAGTCAGATTGCGTTGCGGTAAAAATATTGTGTGTCAGTTTATTGATGATCAGCATAAGCTGTTTGAAAATCAAATAACGTAAGGGGTTTACCAGCACAATCATTTATAAATTTTTTGAAGGGGACGTTTCAATGGAATCCATCAGAACCTGATAAAGTTTGATTCGATGAATAACAAAACATCGGAGACAGTTTCAAAGTTTTGTCTAAACGCTTTAACACAACTGCAAATTCCATTAGATAAATTAATTGCATTTTGTGGAGACAATACCAATGCCAGCGTCGGAGGGTTTCATTGAATGTGTTTCACCAAATTAAAGAAGAATTAGGAAAAAATGTAGAAGGAATTGGATGACCTGCTCATATTCTCCAACATATTATGCAAAGCGCTGTTGGAGTCTTAGCTGTCGACATCGAAATAATCGTAATAAAAATATTTAATTTTTTTCAATATAAACGATATGGACAGAGAAGCTGAAAGATTTCTGCTTATACGTTGATGTCAGTCATCAGACTCTTCAATCTCACTCAAAAACAAGATGGCTGTCATTAATGCCCGCAATTGAGAGAATTCTTAAGCTCTGAATTCCATTAAAATGATTTTTTGCCGCCGAAAACAGGCCACCTAAAATAATTTCATATTTTCTTCAGTAGTCCAATCAGTGAAATTTACTTCATGTTTCTGCAGTCAAACTTGGCTCTGTTAAAAAAAAATACATAAAAAGGATGGAGAAGAATAAGGTCTTGATAACTGAAACAAAAAATATATTATTCCACATTCAAAGTTGTGTGAATAAAAGGAAGATTGCCAATTTTATTTTCATGCAAACCAAGATGAAATTGAACAAATTATAGAATAAGAACCCTAACCAAGAAATAATTTGATTTCAAAATCTGAGGAAGGGTGAACTGCTTTCTATACCATAGCATTTGCTCACTTAGAGAAATGGGCTGTTTATTTTAATAAATACCATGTATTTGATAGGATGACTGTTTGAAACCCCAGAGCGGCAGATGATCGAAAGACTGTTTGAAACCCCAGAGCGGCAGATGATCGAAAACACTTTTAATACACCTGACTAAAAATGGTGTGAAGATTTCAGGCGAATTATTTTCAAGAACATGTGTCTGAAGAGCTTTTCAGAAGCTAAGCGTGACTCGGAAAAATGGAAATCTAAACACTCCGTGCAAGAAAGGTGGATTTACTTTCTTAAGAAAACCGAAAATCCTGAATGCAAATTCCAGCTGCTAAAATTATGCGAGTATTTGTTTTCTGTTCCTGCACACAACGCCACTTTGGAAAGAGTATTTTCACTGATGTCGGCCCGGTGGGCTGAAGACAGTAACTGACTGCTGCCGAGGGCTGTATAATCAGTCTTACACTGCAGTCACTAGAATCTGACGTGCATAAATACTGAAAGGGGAAAACGACTTTCTGAAAAAGGTGAAATCTTTCTAAAAATGTGGTGTACCAACTACTTCTGCCGCACAAAGTGCCACGTACTTGTGTTCTAAATAAAAAGTATTTACATCAAATAAATTTTTACTTCACTTCTACACACCCATCTCAGAGTGTCCCTCCGAGATCCCAGCTAGATACGAAAACCCTAGCCTTAATAGCAGGTAAGCTTGATTATTCCAAGGATTGTGTACGGAATATCGACAATGTTGAGCAAACAGTTCATTGGTGAGAGCCGTCTGAACTGAGTAGTGTGCCGATTGCCATTGAACACGTTGAAAATCGATTTTTGTGCTGTTATTACAGATTTTCATTTGAAGGGTTGCACTGCCGCACAAATCAAAACAGAATTGGGCGAATTTCACACTGACTCTAACCATCAGTGAAGATAAATTTCTTTTGGATTAACGAACCTAAACGTGGTCAGACAAACACCGAAGACGAAGCGCTTTTCGGTCGTCCAATTGAGGTCACAAGAAAGGCAGCCATTGTCAAAATCCATGATATGGTACTGTAAGACCGCCGGATAAAAGTTCGTGTGATTGCTGAGAATGTATGCATCTCAAATGAGTGAGTGTACAATATCCTGAACGGATAGTTGGCGATGGAGGATCTGTGTGCGAGGTAGGTGCCGCTACTGCTCAGAGTCCACCAAAAGTGCATCCGGAACTACATTTCATCACAATGTCTGGCAATGTTTAATCGCAGTTCGCAAGATGTTTTGTGCCAATTTGTCACTATTGATGAAATCTGGATCCATCATTACACATCAAAGTGAAAACGGCAGTCAAAACAACAAAGTCTGGTGGAAGTGCATCGAAGAAGCCAAAGACCGTTTCATTAGCTGCTAAGGAATAAGCCTCATAGAGTACTTGGAAAAAGGCAGAACCGTAACTGGACGTTATTATGCTTCATCATCTGAAACTTCCGTTGATCGAGGAAAGACCAAGGTTGGCACGTAAAAAAATTGCTCTTTCACCATGATAACGCAGCATCCCACACATCAGCGATAACAATGGCCAAAGTTCATGAATTGGATTTGAACTAGTTCTTCATCCACCCTATTCACCAGACTTAGCCTCAACTGAGTTCATCCTGTTACCCAACTTAGAAACTTTGGCGTACCGGGAAGAAGTTGTCATCAAATGAGAAAGTGAAGCTTCCACTCAACGAGTATTTTGCAGAGTTTGAAAGAACCTATTCTTCTGATGGGATGAAGAAGGTGGAGGATCACTGGACCAAGTGTATATCCCTCAAGGGAGACGACGTCGAGAAGTAAGGTGATTTGTTTAAGAAATAAACATTTGTTCTTGCTTTTTCATCAGACCTATCAAACCATCTTCGTTCATTGAAATACAGGTCGATACTCTATAATTATTAAGCGTACATTATAGCGCTCCATCATCAGGTCACAAGTGGTCCATCGAGACCATCCGACCGCCGTGTCATCCTCAAGAGGATGCAGATAGGAGAGGCGTGTGGTCAGCACACCGCTCTCCCGGTCGTTATTATGGTTTTCTGTGACCGGAGCCGCTACAGTTCGGTCGAGTAGCTCCTCAATTGGCATCACGAGGCTGAGTGCACCCCGATAAATGGCAACAGTGCATGGCGGCCCGGATGGTTACCCATCCAAGTGTCGGCCACGCCCGACAGCTCTTAACTTCGGTAATCTGACGGGAACTGGAGTATCCACTGCGGCAAGGCCGTTGCCCTAAGCGTACATTAATCAAGAGAAAACAGAGAAGTTTAAATTTATGCTGTGAATTTATATTTTTTGACATTTCATTTACTTAGCTAGCAGCAGCTGTTCGTGAAATGTCCCAGTTCTCCCTCAAATCACTAATTACGTTTTTCTTAATTAGCTGGATTAGTTTTTAAAGCAGTTAAATATAATTGCAAACCCAGAACTCACGCCAGTCAATTTGATACCCCATTTGCCCATTTACACTCCTCGTTTGGCTATAAAAATTAGGAAAAAAATTAATTGCGTAATTTCTAGGGAGTCTTTTTCCACTCCGCTCAAAAATTTGACCGATAATGAAATAAACTTTGTTCATAACTCCGTGGTAAGGGCAACGATTGCTGGTTCCCCTATCTAAATAATGATACAGAGAAAACGCCTTAACTGAAAAGCCCTGTAGATTGCGAGAGTGAAGGAATGTATGAACCGTGCTAGCAATGCAAAGGCTGATTTGGGGGAAACTCAAACCAAGCTGACCCAGTGGGAATATGAGTTAGCCTTCTTGTCAGTAGAATCCAGTGTTTCACCGCGCAACGGGTCATTCGATTCGAAGAACTGTCCTCTAGTAGAAAGGCCGATGTCGCACAGTTGTGCCTCTTCATCAGCTGTTCGTTCTTTTGTTACGTGTAGTGAAATTTAGTGACTCATCACCAAACAGAAAATGTACCGAAGCAACCAGCGTATTTCGCAATCCAGTATGGCACGTGCGCGGCAGTAAAGGCTGAAAGGCTGGTACCATCACGTCGCGGACGATTACAGAAAAAACGTGCCGTGGAGGCGAGGTGAGGCGACACTGTATCTGAACTGCGGAGATCTGCCGCTCGTGGCAGAAGCGCAAGATACGTGGCAGCGAGAGTACTTGGCGCACCGTCTCTTCAGACTTTCGCAGATAATTGCGTCACTGTTACTCGTAAGCTTTCAAGAGATGTGCTTCGACCGTGCGTTTCTACCATGCTGCAATTCCGTTGAGTCACACAGTCTTGCGTTAGATTTGTAAGAGACGACGAATGTTTTTTCGCTGCACCTATGTTTAAGATGTTACTGTTAGCAATATCCGCAAAGGAGGAAACATAACAAGTATTTATTCCAGCCCAGCGTCGAAAATTATCATACGGCCTGCGTTACTGAAATTTGTAGCCACTTATTACTTGTCTGTGAGTATGCAAGCGAAGGAAAGAGACTGACTGCGTTGCGAAAACGTGGTTACGAAGTGACACAAGCCACTCTATTGGAGTATCTGAGTTCCGAGCAACTGTCTACATCGTCAAAAGAGGGCAGTCGCACAGCTGTCTGTAATGACATGAGCGAGCACTTTTTTCGTTGCGTTCGTTTTCACCGAAAGAGGCTACGTCGGCGTCCTCTCACCCTCCTCATGTACAAAATATAAAGAATAATACAGTTCATCACCGTAATACAGCAGTAGAGTTACAAACCAGTCCTTAGTTAAGAAGTGGCCAAAGAAAAGACGCGTCACTGGTTGCTAGACAAAGTTTCAACGACTGAATATGTTTCTATCATAAATGAACTGATGTTCTTTTAAATGTAGTTTAATTTTTTAATTTGGTTCAATATTTTATTGTGAAGCAATCTTTCCGTATTGTATTACGTCTTAATTCTGACAGGTGTCTACACACGATACCTACTGAAAGACCCTTTTTCATAAAAGCACAAGTTTTCCACATCCGTCTGTGCAGTCGTATCAGTTATCGCTCCTAGCTGCTCTCTAACGAGATTTGAATTGAGATCGATGTCTGGCACTTCACGCATGTTTGTGGATACAACCTGTACGTAATGTATCTGTCGAACAGCATTTAATGAGCCGTTGAGCTTACTGGCTATGGTCAACGGGTGCATCGCTACCATTCTATCATTAGACGCTGCGGAGAGGCACGAAATTTAACACGGGACGGTAGCGGACAGTCTATCAGTAACTGTTCATCGTCAGCTCTCCTTCCCTTTCCAACCAGATGCTAGCGGTGAGAAATTCTCCCCCCACCAAGATTAAAAAAAAAAAATGCCTCCGGATTGAGAAGCACCGCACGAGTAGGCGTCCGTGGCAGCAGGTCGTTCTCGTACAGGATTGAGCTCAATTTTTCTTAGAGAAAGTCTCTAGAGTAATGATTTCTATGGAGATTTAGGAAAAAACATGGGGACAAAAAACGTTGCTGCAAAATGACACTTCCAGGCACGGAGTCAAACGTGTGACTACTTATCAGAGATTAATTTTGCTTGTTTCTTACAGTATTCGCCCCCACACACCACATGGTGCACGGTAATTCTTTAGTTAACGTAGAAGAACTGAGACAAAAGGAAGGAGGATGCCCGCATTACTGAAGTTCTGTTTGTCTTGACATGTCACCGCACGGTTGCTCTTCGACCATGAACTGTATCCCAACACTCTGACAGGAATCACGAAACTCGATCAGCTCATTGGCAGTTTACTGCAGATATATTCCTGCGCTCATCCGGAAATGTTGAGTGCCAAGTCAGTCAGCACACAAACGAAACTGAAGTTGCAAAGTTATGTTCGTACACTCCTGGAAATTGAAATAAGAACACCGTGAATTCATTGTCCCAGGAAGGGGAAACTTTATTGACACATTCCTGGGGTCAGATACATCACATGATCACACTGACAGAACCACAGGCACATAGACACAGGCAACAGAGCATGCACAATGTCGGCACTAGTACAGTGTATATCCACCTTTCGCAGCAATGCAGGCTGCTATTCTCCCATGGAGACGATCGTAGAGATGCTGGATGTAGTCCTGTGGAACGGCTTGCCATGCCATTTCCACCTGGCGCCTCAGTTGGACCAGCGTTCGTGCTGGACGTGCAGACCGCGTGAGACGACGCTTCATCCAGTCCCAAACATGCTCAATGGGAGACAGATCCGGAGATCTTGCTGGCCAGGGTAGTTGACTTACACCTTCTAGAGCACGTTGGGTGGCACGGGATACATGCGGACGTGCATTGTCCTGTTGGAACAGCAAGTTCCCTTGCCGGTCTAGGAATGGTAGGACGATGGGTTCGATGACGGTTTGGATGTACCGTGCGCTATTCAGTGTCCCCTCGACGATCACCAGTGGTGTACGGCCAGTGTAGGAGATCGCTCCCCACACCATGATGCCGGGTGTTGGCCTTGTGTGCCTCGGTCGTATGCAGTCCTGATTGTGGCGCTCACCTGCACGGCGCCAAACACGCATACGACCATCATTGGCACCAAGGCAGAAGCGACTCTCATCGCTGAAGACGACACGTCTCCATTCGTCCCTCCATTCCGCCTGTCGCGACACCACTGGAGGCGGGCTGCACGATGTTGGGGCGTGAGCGGAAGACGGCCTAACGGTGTGCGGGACCGTAGCCCAGCTTCATGGAGACGGTTGCGAATGGTCCTCGCCGATACCCCAGGAGCAACAGTGTCCCTAATTTGCTGGGAAGTGGCGGTGCGGTCCCCTACGGCACTGCGTAGGATCCTACGGTCTTGGCGTGCATCCTTGCGTCGCTGCGGTCCGGTCCCAGGTCGACGGGCACGTGCACCTTCCGCCGACCACTGGCGACAACATCGATGTACTGTGGAGACCTCACGCCCCACGTGTTGAGCAATTCGGCGGTACGTCCACCCGGCCTCCCGCATGCCCACTATACGCCCTCGCTCAAAGTCCGTCAACTGCACATACGGTTCACGTCCACGCTGTCGCGGCATGCTACCAGTGTTAAAGACTGCGATGGAGCTCCGTATGCCACGGCAAACTGGCTGACACTGACGGCGGCGGTGCACAAATGCTGCGCAGCTAGCGCCGTTCGACGGCCAACACAGCGGTTCCTGGTGTGTCCGCTGTGCCGTGCGTGTGATCATTGCTTGTACAGCTCTCTCGCAGTGTCCGGAGCAAGTATGGTGGGTCTGACACACCGGTGTCAATATGTTCTTTTTTCCATTTCCAGGAGTGTATTAAATATGTTGAGTATGTCAGTGTTGCCTTCAAAGTAGTACCCGTTTGAGTCCATATTCGTCAACGTCCGTTACTTTCACAGATCAAAACGTATCTTCTGCTTCCCGAGAGGCTGCGAAAGAGCCCGACTGTTTTTTTTGTCTGCGGTTATTTTACATGTCTGTGGTAAACTGTGGTCTATTGTCACAGCCATGATAGCTTTGATGAACATCGTCACAGCGTAAAGACATGATCAAAAACAGTCGTGCACTAACGCAACACGACACACAATTCCTTACTAATGTGAACACTTTCGTACCTTTTTTATGAGCTGTGACATTCTCAAGCCCTGCGGAGACGTGAATCAGCAAAATAATCACTGTAAAGAAGCCGTCAGATTTGGACCAGTTATTTGCATAAAACGATCTACATCTATATAACTACTCTGCAATTCACACTGAAGTGCTTGGCAAACGATAGCAATAATGGCCGGAATAGAAACATTGCGGTCTCATACCAGATATGTGAACTCAGTTTCGTCCATCATCCTTTTTATAAAACGAAATGGAACCCTTGTGATCTTTGAGCGAAAGTCGACAGACGCAACATTAAAACATGCTGTGAATGCGATTAAAACTATGCAGACTGTTCTGAAATTCAATACGCCACGATGATTGTGCTAAATAAAACAAACTTGGTGAGTTCAGCATTCGAAATAAACTTGTGCGTAATTCAAGTAGAATATTAATAATCCAGACACAGTACTCATTTATCATTGAAGAATTACCGCCGTTGCGACGATTTCGTGACGATCCCAGCAAGGCAGACAACCAAAGGGGTTGTAACACAGCCCGCATGTACGAGGTAACCTACACATCAACGAAGCATCAGATTTTGCAGGGAGACAATGAAAATAGTCTCCTTTACATGAAGCAACGAGGTACCTTAACATCTGCAATACTCTGATCTATTGGTTCTACTGTTCTGCTAGGGAATACAACACAAAATTAAGTACACATCTTCGTTTATAATTGCTGCGTTTTGTTAAAGGTTCTTTCCAGTAATTCTTTCTTTGTCATCGGAACTTGGATAATATCGACAGCGTCAAGTTGTGAATGTTGCGTCCATCAACTCATGAGAAGTTGCAAATGAGACAGAAAATACGCATACTGTTATTGGAACAATAACTGGAAGTAGCAGACGGCTCGATCTCGTGATATGCGGCGGCCCGCCTTGAGATCACGCGACCACCGTGGCCTCGATGTGTAAGCAGCCCGATAACGTATCCTCGTCTGTGTGCTGGACGTACGTGTCACTGATTACGATTTCACGTATCTTGTCGCAAGGCGAAAAAAAGCTTTGCGCAAAATGTTCGGTCACTGCTTGGAGGGAGACCGGGTGGAGAAGTGATAGCAAGCTTTCAATCACTCTCCGGCCATACTGTCACTGGTTCACCGTCGTTTCTCAGTCACTTTAGATAAATGCTACGATGATATCTGGGTCACAATTGATTTCCTCGCCGTCCTTCTGCAATAGACTTACTATTGGGTCATTTATACTGAGACCACTGTCGAATAAATGTTAAATTGTAACGTTTTTTTAAGCAGTATCCGTTCAGCGTTCGCTAAGACAGAACTCTTGAACGTGTTCAAGGAAGACAAGAATAAATGGCAACTCCCGCCTTTTCAGCCGATATGTCCGACAGCTTTTTTTTATTTCTATGCAAACAAAGAAACTGAAAGACTTTCACTAGAAACTTTAGTATAAAGGTTTAACGGTAGCAAAAACGTGCGTGGAAATATGGTTCTGGCCAATACTTATGAGTGAAACTCGCGACTGCGTGAATATCGCAGAAGCATTGAACGACCACCGAGAGAAGTTAAACAATTTTCTGTACTCATCCTTACGAACGATGCACTTGAGTCTATAAAGTTCTGTTATAGCACATGAGCAAATGAGCTAAGTCGTATATCCGAATACACGAAATTTTGGAAATTTGTGGTAAGTTCCTATGGGACCAAACTGCTGAGGTCATCGGTCCCTAGGCTTATAGACTACTTAATGTAACTTAAACAAATTTACGCTAAGGACAACAAACACACCCATGCCCGAGAGAGGACTCGAACCTCCAACGGGGAGAGCAGCACGAAACGTGGCAAAGCGCCTGATACCGCGCGGCTACACCGTGCAGACCGAATACAGGTTTCACTTCATCGTCAAGGAATTATTGTTTGCTAGTAAGCTACTGAGAACCAACTCCTACCCCATCTGCCACATACTACAAAATAACACCTTTATAGGGTGTCTTAAAGTCGTTAGTTGTTGCTGAGGCCAACAGAAATGACTAGCCTTAGATCTGAACATACGAGGTGCGACAATAAAGTAATGATGTGAAAAAAAAATGTTGCTTACCGTTTATTCAAGTTTAGTGTTGTCTCCTTCAAAGTAATTCCCTTCTACTTTTTCCGGCGCTTCTGCCATTGATGGTAACATTTCTGGTACTCATCTTCTGTAATATCCTCTAAAACCCTCGTCACAGCTTTTTGGACATCTTGTGTTTCTTTGAAAATGGTATCCCTTGACCGCCGTTTTGACTCTTGGAAATAGAAAAAAAAGTCGCACGGAGTGATATCTGGTGAATAAGGTGGCTGTGGTAGTACTGAAATTTGTTTTGAGGTTAAAAATTGCTGTACTGACAGAGCAGTATGGGATGGCGCATTATCGTGATGCAGAATCCAATTATCAGCAATGTTGGCACGGACATGAAGAACTCTTTTACGAAGTCTTTCTAAAATTTCTTCGTAGTAATATTGGTTAACTGTTTGTCCAAAAGGCACCCACTCTTTATGAACAATTCCCTTGGAATCAAAGAAGCACACGAACATGCATTTCACTTTTGACTTTGACATGCGAGCATTTTTGTCTGGGTGATCCCTTTGAGCACCTTTGCGAACTTTGGCGTTTTGCCTCTGGATCGTACTTAAAAAAGCAACTTCCATCACCAATGATAACACGGCTCATCAATTCTAGATTGATTTCCGTTTGCTCTAACGGATCGGCTGCCACATTTTTCCGTGTTTCTCGCTGTTGTGGGTGAAATTTTTGGGGACCATTTTTGCACAAATCTTTCTCGTACCAAGGTGTTCAGTCATTATTAGACGAACCATTTCTCGATCGACGTTCAGTTCTTCTGCGATCATTTTCACATGTAATCTTCGATCAGATCGTACGAGTTCACGCACCCTGGCCAAGTTGACATCTGTCTGTGAGGTTGATGGTCGTCCACTGTGGTCTTCATCTTTAACATTCGTTCTGCCTTTACTAAACAATTTATGCCAACGAAAAACTTGAGCTCTTGACATAACCTCCTCTCAAATAGCCTTCTGAAGCTTACCGTAAGTTGTCGTCGCGTTTTCACTCAATTTAACACAAAAAGAAATGGCATACCGCTGCGCAATATTGTGCTGTTCCATTTTTCGTGACGAGAGACACAAACACGTGTTAACTTATTACAGCACAACTCACGACAGAGCAGTTCCATCGATGTGCCACTTGGACTAGAAGCAGCTTATGGATCAAGGTCAAAGATATTGTGCCTACGCAAGCCTGCACGGTTGCCACATCTTGCAAAGAAAATCATTCTCATTACTTTATTGTCGCACTTCGTAAGCGAGAAAATGTAAGAATTCCACTTGTCAGACAGTTGTACAACATTTGTTGCGCAGTAAATAGTGTTACTTACATTTTTGAATAGAGTAAGAGAAGACGAAATGCATGTCAACTCTGCACTCCCCAGAATGATTACAGAAATTGCACTATGTGGATAATACTGTAAATTCTAGAACGACGTCTCTGCACCTCTATACTCACACTCCAAATAAACTAAACTAAAGTTAAATGCTTCCGAACAGGCCTTGGAAGGCCCAACGGGTCGTCCTCAGCTGATAGGCGTCACTGTAGGCGGATATGGAAGGGCACGTGGTCAGTTTTCGTGACCTGAGCCCTTCTCCTCAATCAAGTAGCTCCTCAATTGTCCTCACAAGGGCCGAGTACACCCGGTTTGCCAACAGCGCTCGGCAGACCGAATGGTCAGCCATCCAAGTCCGACAGCACTTAACTTCGGTGATATGACGGGAATCGGTGTTACCATTGCTCTAAGGCCGTTGGCTCCATACTCACATTGCTGGGTTAAACTGCAACACCCTCAAGGACAACGCAATTTTACTGACTCGTGAGGTGACAGCTAGTGCATTATTGTATATGATAACAAATTCGAAGCAAATGAAGTAAACACGTCGTAGCAAAGGGTAGCTAAACAGTCCCATCAATACACAGAGCACCCGCCTCTGGCGGTAACGCAGGCGTGTACTCTCGCACCCAAATGGTCATAAAGGTGCCCAATGGCATCCTGTAACAGATCTTGCTGGCCAGGGCAGTTGCAAACAACGAAGAGATCGTTGCGCCGCATCAGTTGTATGTGGACGCACATTGTCCTGAAAAAGTATCCTACCATCCAGTCGAAGAAATGGTACTATCAGGGAGTAAGAGCCTGTGCAATATAGCAGGAAGTGATTATTTTACCCTGTAGAAAAACCAAATGTGACCGTGAGTTGCAACTGATGGCCCCTACACCGTGAAGCCTGGGTAGGGGACCTGTGTGTCACGGGCGAATGCACTCTGGAATAGGCGGCTAACCAGTTGTACGGCATACACGGGTACGTCCATCACTCGCTTGCAGTCAGAACCTATTCTCGTCACTGAAGACAACAGAGCGCCATTACAGCCCCCAGTCAATTCTTCTTGGCGGTGTTGTGGTGTTAGTGGTAGCCTGACCAGAGACACACGTGATTTTAATTCTGCTACGAGCAAACGGTTGCCATTGGTCCCTGATGGGACAGCATGTGCAACGTGGATGATGCCCGGTCAGCCATCACTGCTCGCACAGTGTGTCGATCTCAACGTTCGTCTGTGCGACGTGGACGTCCAGAAACTGGTCTGGGAATGTTTCACAGACCACTGTTGGAAACAGTGACAGGATGTGCAGCAATCTGTCGATACCGTCGTGCAGGCCCGCAGTGCGACCCTGTTCAAATGGCTGAAGTTGTTCAACCGGAGTTCATCCTCGTCCGTGGGATACTGTTGTACCAAACAATGAATGTTGCAAACACTGTTCACATCTAAAGTCAGCAAAGTTACTGCCTGCAGATTTAAAACAGAAGGCGCACACACAAGTCTCCTGAGCGCCATGTGATCGCCAATGACGGAGACAAATGATTCACAAACACTGCGACCCATCAGTATGCGCATATGATATCCTGGTGCCAGTGGACACAGTCCTTTATGATGTTGTACTTTTTCCCCTACAGTGGTCAAGGGCAGAATGTACTTCGTGTTGCTCCCGTAGTGATACATATTTTATTATGGCAAATAAAAACTACTTATTCGCTTATTATTTTATCTCCAGTCATCTGTGTGGTGTTTTAAATACTATTTTCAACGAATTTCGAAGCTTTAAGTAGTCGTATATAACATCCAGGGTCATTATCGTGATATCGATGTCGTATATTTTTTCAAGAATATCCATTAAATGTATTAGAAATTATTAATATGGACAAACATCAGCTGTAGAATGGAATGACGACAGTGAAAATTTGTACCGGATCGGAACTCGAAGACGGATTTCCCTCTCATCGAGAGCGATCGCCTTACCATTAGGCTCTCCGTGCCAGACCCAAAGTTCTATATGTCGTCAACGATCTGTGCTCGCACATCCACCATGTATATTCCCGTACAGCTGAGACATTTTACTTGAAAATCGCATGGCCAGTGCCTGCGTATAAATACGATATTGTAGTGCCTGTGTTATTCCGAATACGATGCAAAGTTCCTTTGGACATGCGTGCATGTCCAAAGGAGCAGGCACTGCAGCCTGTATTCAACGCCGACTGACTCAGACACCGATTGGTGAAGTTCCATCCCCGGCAACACCTACTTTACTCCCCATCACGTATGCAACGGCTGCAACCGCAACAGCTGTTCCTGCCCAGGATCGAAACACGGTATTGCAGTCAATGGTCGATGACAGTGTGGCGGACAGCATATCCCCCTCCACGACGTCATCGGCAGAATTACCTTGAGACGGTGATCAATTGTGCCACCGAGACGAGCCTAAAGAGAAGATGGAAGTCGAGCCAGAAATTGTCCCGACTTCTGCCATCCTACCAATGGAGACCGCGTCAGAGGATTGCCGCCCGCACTCCGACACAGACCAACATGTCCGAAAACAACGGTCCCCTCGAAAACGCAAGAAACGGCGCCATACGCCATCCGATTATTGCCTGCTTCGGATGTGCGACCAGGACGAAGATCCGGCGTCGGACGACACTCAGGGCTCTACCACCACAACTCACCCTTCCCATCGCGATGCTACGGCGGATACAATTTCTGAGTCTCAGTCTGACAACATCACTTCTCCTACTGAACATGCGCGCGAGCGCTCTACTGACACCACCAATCAACAGTTACCAATTGCTGCATCTGATTCTTCGGAGGATGATGAGAATGAGCCACAGCGCCCGGAGGATGCCGAGGGCAGAGATGCTCCCTCGGCTGTATCCAGCACCGACAAACCACAATGACTACGGCTGTATCGTCAGCCTCTGTGGGGCCGCCCCTGCCGTCCACACCTGGCCTCCTAAACAACCCAATTGCCAACCTGGTTGACTAAACATACCGTCTAGCGACGATTAACGTCAACAACATACGTGCCCGACATAAACTAGCGATACTACAGGATCTGCTCAATGCAGCAGACATCGACATTGCGCTCCTTCAAGAGGTGTATGTCCCAGACTTCAAGAAACCCTATGGCTACAAGACTTGGGTCTCACATGCGTCGGCCAATGGCAGTGGTGTGGCGATCCTCCTCCGCGAAGGTATACCCGCCAGAGGCATGGCTCTCACTACCCAAGGAGTCAAACGTATTAGCGTCTATGCGCCGTCAGGATCTGGTCGCCGTCGCGAACGATCCACCTTTTTCGCTCATACAATCACGCCCTTCTTTATGGACCGTCAGGACGCCTTGATATTCGGAGGGGACTTCAACTGTAGCCAAGCACCTAAGGATCAGTTACTACATCATTCTCCCTGCACAGAACCTGCGACAATTATAAATAATCTGCAATTGGCGGACTCGTGGGAACATGTTTGCGGCGATCGGCCTGGATTTACGCACTACACCAGCCATTCCTCCAGACGCATCGACCGGATTTACACCTCGCGCTCCATAGTTGTGGGGACGAGAGCTGCCGAAGTCTGGCCCACAGCATTTTCTGACCACGAGGCCTACATCTGCGCCATGACCCTCGGCCGCCATAAGGTATGGCACAGCCGTGGTCCTTGGAAGTTGAACGTCGCCCACCTAGCTTCTCAGGAATGTCGCCGCCTTATACAGAACACGTGGGATTCCTGCAGCCGCCGGCGTGGCCCCTACCGGTCTACTCTGTCGTGGTGGTTACTCTGCGCCAAACCAGCCCCCCGGAAGACCTTGATAGGCTACGGACGAGATGTAGCAGCATGGAAGAGACATACCATGGACTTTTACTAAAGCATCTTAAGGAAATGTACAACATTGCCGTACTCACCTGCAAGGCAGATGACGGCGAACCGTGTCAAGGCACAGATCATCACATTAACACGTTGCTACCTTGAGTGTGCGATCGTCAGAGCGCGCTCTCAAGACAGAGTGGCCCAGGAGGAACCGTCCATGTACCACGTCATTGCAGAACGACGGCGCCGACGCAGGACACTGATCCAAGCTATCACGACGGAAGCCGGACGACGCCTTGATACCCAGCGCGATATAGGGAACGCCCTTCACGCTCACTACGCTAGGCTGTACTCGGAACACCGACATCCCCCAGAGGTGATCGCCGAAGTCTCTCAACTCACCTATGACACGATCTCTCCGACAGCGGCAGCGGATTTGACTGCAGATGGAAGAGGAAATCATTGAAGCAATACAGGCGGGGGCTGCTCATAAGTCCCCGGGACCTGATGGCCTTCATTTGGAATTTTATCGGACATATCAACAATTTCTAGCACCAGCATGGACATATTTGTCGCGATCTTATGTCTCCCACGACGCATATCCCTGGGGCGTTCCTAGAAGGATTGATTGTGCCCATACAAAAACCAAGAGGCGGATCCAGGATCAGTGATTATCGCCCCTTCACCTTCCTCAACAGTGACAGGAAGATTTTCACTCGGCTCCTGGCGGCACGCCTAAAGCTATCGGTATAATGTTTTGTGTCGCAGGACCAGGCGTCGTTAGGAGGTAACCATAATATTCGACTGCACTGTGCCGATATCGAGATATGATCGCGCTAGCCAAAGCTCTCCAACTGCCCGGAGTTTTGGCCTCACTCGACTTTAGCGAGGCCTTTGACAGAATTGACCACACATTTTTAATGGAGGTACTGCGACACATGGGGTATCCTGACATCATAGTTGAGGTACTGATGCGTCTCCTACGCGGCGCGACGTCCAAGGTGTTATTTAACGGCCGTCTCACGCCGCCGATACAGATCCAGCGTTCGGTGCGACAAGGCCGCCCTCTTTCGACGATATTGTACGTCCTCGTCCTGGAACCACTCCTCTGCGGCCTCCGACAACGCCTGACACGTTTTGCTGCACTGCCTATGCAGATGATCTGGGACTCCTCCTTCGCAGTAATGACGATGTTCATGCAGCACTGGCGTGGGTGGCGACCTACGGCGCGGCATCGGGGAGCAATCTCAATCTCCACAAATCACACGCCCTATCTATAGGCAGAGGTCTATCCGACGAGAGCGTCGCACCGCTACGAATCAGTGACACAATTCGCTGTCTTGGCATTGATTTCACATCTGACTTGAAGCGTTCAACATCCCTTAACTAAAGGCGTTTATTGAAACAGATGAGGGCAGGAATAAGTGACCACCGTCTTAGACATCTAGACCTCCTGCAACGGACGCGATATGCTAACGTCTATTTGGTGTCACGTACCCCACCTACTCTAGCTCACCGCATGTTGGCGGTTTTGGGATCCTTGTTAATACGGGCATGTCATTTAAGATTCGTTACGAGTCCTTAACCCTCCCGAGGAGCAGAGGGGGTTTAGGCCTTTGTCATGTTCAGAACAGAGCGAAGGCCCTGTTCGCCAGCTGTCACCTGCAATTGTGGCGACGGAGCCCGACGTGACTCACAAGTCTCTTATTGGAGGCCTTACGACTGACCTCACTCACACCCCCTGTGATGATATCGGAGATCCCAGCATCTTTCTTCTACATTAGCCATTTCTTCCTTGAATTAAGATCCATACCGCACTACTACCCACACGCTTGATGATGACGAAGGCGATATATGCTGCCATGCAACTGAACAGGACGCCGAATGTGATTGAAAGCAAACACCCCAGGCAGTGAATGCCACCACCCTTGATGCTGACGTGCAATCTGCATGGTATTAACTGTTAATGGGAAATAGTTGTGCCAGTCCTTCCTACATCACATCCACCTCGCCGACTCACCCTTGTGTGCCACATGCCAAGTGATTGACACGGATGAACATCGTTTCGAATGCGGGTCGGCAAAGGACGTTTCGTATTTGGTGCGTCAGATATTGGCTTTTCTCCCACGCAAGACTCCCGACAGGATAACTACCCGATCACTTCTTTTCCGCAACGAGATTTATTTCCCAAGAGCAAAAACGAACTCTGTGACGAGGATTAGCGGCCACGCTGTTCACCACTTATTCGGTGATGGCGAAAAGACAGACCCTGATTTTTGGTATTACCTCAACGAACGACATTGTGCGATCGTCAAGAACCCTAAATATAGGCAATATTTTTCTAATTTTCTTTGGAGCGCAATCCAGAAACCGCCTCGCAGCTGGATTATCGATGACATGAGAAGATAACCATCGCACCCCTTTTCAGTTCCCCTTTTTTTGTGAGAGTTAACAAACAACGGAAACAACACAGCAACGAGATGACAGTCATCGAACAATTCGCAGCGGGCTATAGTATGGAGCATCCCTACGTCGTAACGGGACGACTTTCTGTTATTCTGTTTATGTAGCCGAAGAGTAACGGCTTTCTTTTATCCGTTTGTATTAAAAACATATATATATATATAAAGAAAAAAAGTTTCCAAAATTCTTTTTCCTTTTTTTCGTTTTTGTTTTCTAAAAAAACAAGGTGGCAAAGTGGTAAAGGAAAAAAGTGGTAAACATGAAAAGAAGATGGATTAAGCGTCTGCCAGGTAAGCAGGAGATCCCGGGTTCGAGTCCCGGTCGTGGCACACATTTTCAGCTGTCCCCATCGAAGTATATCAACAACATCTGTCAGCATCAGAGGGTTTCAATTAATTCTCATTTTAAAAAATAGTTAAAAGAAACAAATAACAAAAAAATGGTAAGGAGACAGCTAACGATAAGCGGGAAATCCGGGTTCGAGGCCGGGTGCAACATAAATTTTCATTGTCGTCATTCCATTCCATAGCTGATGGATGTCCATCTTTGCAATTGCAAATACATTTAATGTATTTCGTAAAGGCTGTAGTCACCGCAGTGCCTATTCCTTTGGACATGGAACTTTGCATAGTAAATCGGATTGAAACAGGCGCTGCAATATCGTATCAAGAATATCCGGACAACGTAGGCCAGCATCATCTGGTGTGGCAAAAAAGCAATAAACACAGCTGATTGGGGTTAAAATAAGAATAAGTTACTTACTTACTCTCCATAAGAGGGAACAGTATTTTCATACTTCGGAGTTAAATTTAAAGTGAAGACTATGTTTGTAAACCCCATTCAGTGTTTCATTTGTGGAAGAAGGCGCAGGCCTTGCTCCAGCCTATTGCCAAATTAGGCAGTGTTAAAAGACCGAATCTCCATGCAACACGGTGAGTAGGTATGCGGAAATGGTAATGGATTTATAATTGCTTGAATAATTGGAAAAATTGATTGGAAAAAATAGTTGAGAAACTTTTAAAGATAATTTATTTATTTATTTATTTATTTATTTATTTATTGTTCCGTGGGACCACATTTAGGAGAAGTCTCCATGGTCATGGAACGAGTCAATACATGAAATTATAACACGATTGTAGAAACAGATAAAATGAAACAAGTCGTTAGTTTAAATAAAGAAAATCAAGAATGTAACACTGGAATTTGCTTAATTTTTTATCTCTTCCAGGAGCTCCTCGACAGAATAGAAGGAGTGAGCCATGAGGAAACTCTTCACTTTAGACTTAAAAGTGTTTGGGCTACTGCTAAGATTTTTGAGTTCTTGTGGTAGCTTATTGAAAATGGATGCAGCAGAATACTGCACTCCTTTCTGCACAAGAGTCAAGGAAGTGCATTCCACATGCAGATTTGATTTCTGCCTAGTATTAACTGAGTGAAAGCTGCTAACTCTTGGGAATAAGCTAATATTGCTAACAACAAACGACATTAAAGAAAATACATACTGTGAGGGCAATGTCAAAATTCCCAGACTATTGAATAGGGGTCGACAAGAGGTTCTCGAACTTACACCACATATAGCTCGAACAGCCCGTTTTTGAGCCAAAAACACCCTTTTTGAATCAGAAGAATTACCCCAAAAAATAATACCATATGACATAAGCGTATGAAAATATGCGAAGTATACTACTTTTCGTGTTGAAATGTCACTTATTTCAGATACTGTTCTAATGGTAAATAAAGCGGCATTTAGTTTCTGAACAAGATCCTGAACATGGGCTTTCCACAACAGCTTACTATCTATCCGTACGCCTAGGAACTTGAACTGTTCCGTCTCGCTTATAACATGCCCATTCTGTCTGATTAAAATGTCAGTTCTTGTTGAATTGTGGGTTAGAAACTGTAAAAACTGAGTCTTACTGTGATTTAGCATCAAATTATTTTCCACAAGCCACGAACTTACTTCATGAACTACATTATTTGATAATGTTTCAATATTACACACAAGATCCTTCACTACCAAGGTGGTGTCATCAGCAAACAGAAATATTTTTGAATCACCTGTAATACTAGAAGGCATATCATTTACATAAATAAGGAACAGCAGTGGCCCCAGCACCGACCCTTGGGGAACGCCCCATTTAACAGTGCCCCATTGGGACTGAACATCATTACCACTCTCAATATTGCGGAGGATTACCTTCTGCTTTCTGTTCTTAAAGTAGGAGGCGAACCAATTGTAAGCTACTCCCCTTACTCCATAATGTTCCAACTTCTGCAGTAATATTTTGTGGTCAACACAGTCAAAAGCCTTCGTTAAATCAAAGAAAACACCTAACGTTCTCAACCTTTTATTTAATCCGTCCAAAACCTCACAGAGAAAAGAGAATATAGCATTTTCAGTTGTTAAGCCATTTCTAAAACCAAACTGTACATTTGACAGCAAATTATGTGAATTTAAATGCTGCAGTAACCTTGTATATACAAGCCTCTCGATAACTTTAGCAAACACCGATGGCATAGAAATAGTTCTATAATTGTCAACATTATCCCTGTCTCCCTTTTTATAAAGTGGCTTCACTACCGAGTACTTTAATCGGTCAGGAAACCGACCACTGCTAAAGGAAAAGTTACAGATATGGCTAAGTACTGAGCTAATATACGTGGAACAATACTTCAGTATTCTGCTAGATACCCCGTCATATCCATTAGAGTTCTTGGTCTTTAGTGATTTAATTATTAACTCAATCTCCCTCTTGTCAGTATCATGGAGGAGCATTTCAGGTAACAGTCTCGGAACACTTTTTTCTAAGAGCGCTGTATGATTCCCTGTTGGGACTAGGTTTCTATTTAGTTCACCTGCTATATTCAGAAAGTGATTATTAAGTACTGTACATATATTTGACTTATCAGCAACACGGACATCCCCACTACGCACTGATTCTATATCCTCGACCTGTCTCTGCAGACCAGCCACTTCCTTTACGACTGACCATATGGTTTTAATTTTATCCTGAGACTTAGCTATTCTATCTGCATACCACATACTTTTTGCCTTCCTAATAACTTTTTTAAGCACCTTACAATACTGTTTGTAATGGGCTGCTGCATTTAGATTTTGACTGTTTCTAACGTTTTGATATAATTGCCACTTTGTTCTACAAGATATTCTTATCCCTTTAGTCAGCCACCCAGGCTGCCTGTTTGTGCTAGTACCCTGTTTTAAACGTTCTAACGGAAAGCAACTTTCAAAGAGCACGAGAAAAGTCTTGAGGAAAGCATTATATTTATCGTCTACTGTATCAGCACTATAAACATCTTGCCAATCTTGTTCCTTGATAAGGTTTACAAAAGTCTGTACAGCAACTGGATCAGCTTTCCTAAAAAGTTGGTAACTATATTTAACATGTGTTGAAGCACAAAAATCTTTTAGACTTAAAATTTGTGCATCATGATCTGAAAGGCCATTCACTTTTTTGCTAACAGAATGCCCTTCTAATAATGACGAATGAACAAAAATATTGTCTATGGTTGTTCTACTGTTCCCTTGCACTCTCGTTGGAAAGAATACGGTTTGCATAAGATTATATGAATTAAGGAGGTCTACCAGCATCCTTTTCCTTGCACAATCACTTATACAATTAATATTGAAGTCACCACATATAACTAACTTTTTGTATTTCCTATAAAGTGAACCAAGAACCTCCTCTAGCTTTAGCAAAAATGTTGTGAAATCGGAGTCTGGGGATCTATAAATAACAACAGTAAGAAGTTTAGCTCCACTAAATTTAACCACACCTGCACAACATTCAAACACCTTTTCAGTGCAGTACTTTGAAACATCAATTGACTCAAATGGGATACCGTTTTTCACATACATGGCTACTCCCCCACACCGCAAAGAGCTCCTAGAAAAGCTGCCAGCCAACCTGTATCCTGGTAAAGGAAGCCTCTGAATTATCTCCTTATTTAAGAAGTGTTCAGATATACCAATAATTTCAGAGTCAACATCTATAAGCAGTTCACTAACTTTATCTCGAATACCTTGTATATTTTGATGAAATATACTAATTCCCTCATTAATCGGATACCCAAGCTTTGTAGAAAGTGGTTTCTTTGTTAGAGAGACTTCCCTTAAGCAGGAATACCTATCAGCTGACTTCAATCTAAAAAAGGTACAGCTCTAACACCCACAACTACCGGAATTTTCCCATGAGTGATCCCACCACCCCCACCTATGCTGTCACCTATAAGTTTTGCCAACCTCCCCTTCCCATACCTGTTGAGGTGCAGGCCATGTCTAGTGAAACCCGTCCTACTGATAGACTCCACCGACACCACTGAAATGTGACTCATGCCTTCTGTCATCAGCGCACCCCCAAGTCTCATGTTATTACGCCTGACGGCTATATTAAGATGAGGCCGATCGTGACGCTGAAACAGTTCCACGAAATGCACATTCGTGTTGCCAGTCTGAGTGGCTATCTTTTCCAGGTCACCATCTATGTCATACTTCCCATCCCTATCAATACTATTACCAGCCCCACCCACAATCACTACCTGATCCTCTTTAGTAAAATCCCTACATAACCCCCCTATGTTAAAAGTCACCTGAGCCAATCCTGCATTAGGCTTCACAATGCTGGTGACCTGGTACTCACTCCCCAAAACTTCCTGCAACTGCTGGCCTACACCTCTACCATGAGAACTACCTAACAGCAGAACCTTCTTCTTTCTCTTAGACTTTGCAACTGTCCTAGCCACCGTAACTGCTGAGGTCTGCTGCATACTTCCTACATCTACAGCTACTAGAGATTCCTCTCCACTAGACTCTGACAGTTGGTCATATCTATTACAAACACCAATAGTAAAACTATCTGAAAATCTCCTTCTCCTAGCAGATCTCTTGCCAACAGCCAGCTCCCATTCCCCAACCCCCTTCTCCCTCCTCATCCTATCTAGCTCCTCCTGTGCGTTTTTCAACTGCACCTGAAGGGCACAGATCTTACGCTCCTGCTCCTCTATCAACTTACTCTTGCTACATAACCTGCAGTTCCAGGAGAGGATCTCACCAGAATGCCCACTGGCTTCCCCACTGCATTCCCCCCAGTGAAAATACTTCGAACAAGTCTCACACCGCAATCCACTACTCACGAACCTACGGCAAAGCCCACACTTCTCACTCATGGTAAAATTTTACAATTATTGAAACAAGAAAACAACTTTATCTAAGTTCCGCTACTACAATAAGAAGATGTTAAAAACTGACTACAATTATCACAAACTTGCTCTACAAGGGAAGTAACTACTATTATTGACAGTATTAATCAACAACAAATGAGAATATAACAAAATACTAACACAGAAAGAAAATCAAACGTCTAATGACAGTAACGAAACTGAAAGCAGTTCGCAAAAATTTCTTCTGAAGTTATTTCACCGGAAAACACCAAGAACACCGGTTGAAGACTACTAAAGTTCCTAAATAAACTACTATACACAAACAATTAATTAGTACTTAGCTTTCGATGCGCCGCTACAGCTGCAACTGGTCAGCGCGGAATGTAAACACGGGTAAGAGGTTAAGTTGCTCGATACGAAACACTCACAAATATCAGGCCACAACACACGAAATGCAGAGGTGAATGAAGAAACCACTAATAAGTCACTTATATAGTAAATATTATCACAAAAACAGTTAAAATATATATCTGAAAACTAAAAATAGATGAAAACTTAGAGAGCGATCTCACACGCAGTCACGCGCTTATGACGTCACACCAAAGATTGTATGAATCTGTGCACAATCTTGGGTAAACTTTTACTGCTACCAGTATCAACAGATCTTGAGTATCGTTACATTCAAAGTCAATAAACATAATTTGCATTACGTACTGCTGCTTCCAGTAGTGTGTCTTACCAAATAGTCACCGCAACCATTGAAACTGTCGAGCCGTCTATAGGTGTTTAAATACACGAAGCCCAATATTTTTAGTATAAGGAAACCAAGTTGAATAGGTGCCTGTCAATCCATTGTGTTTAGTCTTGAGTGTGACAGTGTGGCGGCGAGTGAAATGATGAACAGATAGGAGTTGAACTTATAACTGTGCGAATAAATATTCCTTTTCCAATAAATTTTTATAATACTTTTAATGAACGGTTAAAATACACATTTTTAACAATGCTGGTACGACTGATCCAAGCACACTTCCGTACGCTACAGCTTTCCGAAACAAAAGGATGAAGATACATGAATTAATAAACTGAAGAGCGTATTTCTTACTTTATTTCATACAGATATTTAACGATGCATCAGAACATTATCCTTGCCACAAAGCAACACGTTAATTTACTTTAGACGGAGTCTTTGGTTTATAGCTCATTCAGTTTATATATAGCTTATATACAAGAAAAGAAAATAAAGGAAAGTAATGTGACTTAATACAACATATTAGCCGGCCGTGGTGGCCGAGCGGTTCTAGGCGCTACAGTCTGGGACCGCGCGATCGCTACGGTCGCAGGTTCGAATCCTGCCTCGGGCATGGATGTGTGTGCTGTCCTTAGGTTAGTTAGGTTTAAGTAGTTCTAAGTTCTAGGCGACTGATGACCTTAGAAGTTAAGTCCCATAGTGCTCAGAGCCATTTGAACCATTTGAACAACAGATTAGCCATTTGAACCATTTGAACAACAGATTACTTCAGCCATGGGTTGGAGTAGGACTGCTACCCTTCTGTCACATATGAAGCACTGTATATTTACAAATATGCTCCTAAGTCGAATTTGCGATAATTCGACTTAGGTCCTTTTACCTCTGAGGTACGGCTTTTAAGTCAGCTGTTTCTGTCCAGGGCCAGCCGGGGTGGCCGAGCGGTTCTAGGCGCTACAGTCTGGAACCGCGAGACCGTTAAGGTCGCAGGTCCGAATCCTGTCTCGGGCATGGATATATGTGATGTCCTTAGGTTAGTTAGGTTTAAGTAGTTCTAAGTTCTAGGGGACTGATGACCTCAGAAGTTAAGTCCCATAGTGCTCAGAGCCATTTGAACCATTTTTCTGTCCAGGACGTCAACGTGCGAATGAGGCCGAGATTGCATCGTGACGCAAGGCTATAAAAAGGATAAATGGCAGTCTTATCTTAAGAGGCACATTTAATGTGGTATTCCATTACCTTGTTGAGTGTCGTTACCAGCTTAGTGTTAGCCCAGTAAAGGACGTGTTGCAACTGGAGGCCCGCGCCCGGGTTCGATTCCCGGCGGGGTCAGGGATTTTCTCTTCCTCGTGATGACTGGGTGTTGTACGATGTCCCTAGGTTAGTTAGGTTTAAGTAGTTCTACGTTCTAGGGGACTGATGACCATAGATGTCAAGTCCCATAGTGCTCAGAGCCATTGGAACCATTGCAACTGGAGGAGCTGCTACGTGGGACAGTTCCAGACACAAGCAATATGACCATTTAAGTTTCTTCCGATAACCCTTACAATAGTTGTTTAACGCAGCTCACATGGGCATCTTCTACAGCTTATTATTCTCACCGTTGTATTCTTTGTTCGCTGCCGTAACGTCATTCCTATGATTCTTTCTAATACATCGCCTATGGTTCCAACAGCTGAAAAGAAACTTACATGTGAGCTTTAGTTATGAGGTGTACGCTAATGTGTGGGGGAACTAGAAAGATAACTTACAAGTGACTTGAATGGACATTGAGCCATAGATTAGGTAGTGTACACTGCTTGACAACTGTTAAGGAACAACTGACACTTGCTAAGGAACAACTACCAGTTGCTACGACACAGCCGACAGTTGCTACGGAATGCCCGGCCAATGATGGGATGGGACGTGTTAACTGCAGCGAAGCTTGCCCACGAACACTGTGAAAGCATTCGACAGTTCATGCAGTGCGGTCTTTGACGACGATTGTTGTGGAACTGATTAGTGTAACATGGCGTGTGGTACGGCAACATGTCTGCAACACAACATTTGAATGCTTACGATCGGGGACGAGCAGTTGGACGGCTCGGAGCCGGTCAAAGCGTTACTACTGTGGTCACAGTAATGTGTGTGTCCAAAAGTGTCATGTCGCGATTTAAGAAGGCCGCTGAAGGCGCAAATGCCACACGAAAGCATTCCGTTGGCCTTAGACGGACCACTACAACGCAAGGGGATTTATACGTAGCCCTACTGGCGCAAAGGAACAGACCTCTCACTTCTGGGTAAATAGCTGCAGACCCAGCAATCTCTACTGATACACGTGTGTCTGCCAGAACCGTGTCGCGGCGATTAAATTATGCTCGTTTGTAGGCTCGGAAGCCTCTTAAATGCATCCCACTTCAACCACGCCATGGTCGAGAAAGAGTTCGTCGGTGTAGGGAGCATGTTGGTTGCGGTCAGCAGTTTTCTGAGAAATCCTGTTTCTCTGAGGCAAGCCATTCTGGCCGCCAGTTAGTGTGAAGATAGAGGGCAACACGTTGCTCTCCACACAATGCTCATGAACGTCATAGATATGGCCTAGGCGTTATGGTGTGGGCAGGCATTGTGAACAATCGGCAAATACCACTGCAAGGTACTGCAAGTAGATTATTCTGGATCATGTCCGTCTGTTTAGGCGTGCAATAGGTCCCAACTCTCTCTTTATGGATGGCAATACCGCCCCACACCGGATCGCTAAAGTGTGGGACACACTGGAAAGGGAAGATATTGAATTTATGGAATGGCCTGCGTATTCCTCGCATTTAACCCTATGAAGTATAAGCCTGGAATGTTCTTGTCAGACGTGTTTCTCAACAAACACCCTCTCTCTGAACCGTGCAAGAACCGAAATCCATCTTGAGAGAGGAGTTCCCCAAGAACTCCTCAACTGTTTGGTAGCCACCAAGAATAACATGTGCAAACTGTCCATTACTGCCAAAGGAGAGCATATTTCTTACTCAAAATCCGCTATCGACCTTTATGTTTGGAGTTTTGCCAGTGTCAAACGTGAACTTTTTTATGTCCGTTATCAGACTTTCCCATGCGATGATATCTGCACTATTTTTCATTATAAACATACCACTCCACCTATATTACGTTAATTATTGCCTGTGATTATTCCTGCCCAACAGTGTCTCTGTTCCTTAACAACTGTCAAGCAGTTATATACCACTACGGGTTTCGAACAATTTTTAGTTTCGAACAGTTATTAGTATCTGTTGCTTTGTTCTTGGTGCGTGCATTACTATGGAGAACGTAACGATGTTTTCCGGTGATGTTAATTTTGTGCCACTTGACACACTTTGCCACAGGTAACAACTCCCATGGTCATTGCATAACGCAAGTAAACCAAAGAGCATGACTATGGTTATGTTTAATTGGTGTATGTCGCATTGCGAGAGCTGAACAAAGAAACTCTCTGCCCCAACACAAAATCTTTTCAAATAACCTTAGTCATGTTCTTTCGTTTGTTTACGTCTTGTAAAGCACATGGAAGTTGATATCAGTGGCCGGCCGGTGTGGCTGAGCGGTTCCAGGCGCTTCAATCTGGAACCGCCCGACCACTACGGTCGCAGGTTCGAATCCTGCCTCGGGCATGGATGTGTGTAGTGTCCTTAGGTTAGTTAGGTTTAAGTAGTTCTAAGTTCTAGGGGACTTATGACCTCAGATGTTAAGTCCCATAATGCTCAGAGCCATTTGAACCATTTGATATCTGTGGCAAAGTTTGTGAAGTGTTATAACATTAACGTCACTGGAAAACATCGTAAGTTTTCCGGAATAGTGCGCTGACCAAGAACAAAGTAACAGATACTAATAACTGTAAGTAATGCATCTAAATCTATCTCATAATGTTAATAATTCTCACGGCGTTCAATGCTTACATATTTAGTTTTCATCGTGCCACAGCTACAATGCTCCAGACATGCAATAAATACACCCATGCTCATAAATTAAGGATAATTGCAGAATGTGGTGCCACCCAACGTGGCACTACACAAAACTGGCGCTAATAGCATTGGCACATAGGGAAAACACACGACACAGATCTGTAAGTCCACGGTATTCGTGATGAGATGAGAAAACCGTCCCGAAACACATGTGCTACAAAACGCCACTGTTTCCTGCGCATGTACCCCGCCATCAGTATGGGGTATGATCACCATGCACACGTACACAGGCCGCACAACGGGTTGGCATAGTCTGGATCAGGTGGTCGAGCAGCTGCTCGGGTATAGCCTCCCATTCTTGCACCTGTGCCTGTCGGAGCTCCTGAAATGTCGTAGGGGTTTGAAGACGTGCAGGGATACGTCGACCGAGAGCATCCCAGACGTGCTCGATGGGCTTAGGTTTGGAGAACAGACAAGCCACTCCATTCGCCTGATATCTTCTGTTTCAAGGTACTCCTCCACGATGGCAGTCAGTGGGGCGGTGCGTTATCATCCATCAGGAGGAAGGTGGGACTCACTACACCCCTGTAAAGAAGGACATACTGGTGCAAAATGACGTCTCAATACACCTGACCTGTTACAGTTCCTCTGACAAAGACATGCAAGGGTGTACGTGCACCATTCATAATCCCACCCCACACCAACAAACCACGACCTCCACACAGGTCCCTTTCAAGGACATTGAGGGATTGGTATGTGGTTCCTGGTTCACGCCAGATGAAAAACGGGCGAGAATCACTGATCAGACTATACCTGGACTCGTCCGTGAACATAAACTGGGACCACTGTCCCAATGACCATGTACTGTGTTCTTGACACTAGGCTTTACGGGCTCTCCTGTGACCAGGGGTGAGTGTAATGCAGCTTGCAGGTCTCCGGGCGAATAAACCATGTCTGTTCAGTCGTCTGTAGACTGCGTGTCTGGAGACAATTGTTCTAGTGGCTGCGGTAAGGTCCCGAGCAAGACTACCTGCAGTACTCCGTGACCGTCTGTGGGCACTGATGGTGAGATACCGGTCTTCTTGTGGTGTTGTACACTGTGGACGTCCCGTACTGTAGCGCCTGGATACATTTCCTGTCTGCTGGAATCGTAGCCATAATCTTGACATACCACTTTGTGGCACACGACCTGCTGTGTTTGACCAGCCTCCAGTCACCCTAGTATTCTTACCCCTCATAACGTCATCAGTATGTGTTCTTTGAGCCATTTTCAACACACAGTCACCGTTAGCACGTCTATAAACGTCTGCACACTTACTCGCTGCACCGTACTCTGACATGCACCAACACACCTCTGTGTATGTGGACTGCTGCCAGCGCCATCATGAGACGGCCGCAGGTCAGATGAACCGCATGGTCGTACCCCGAGGTGATTTAAACCCGCAAACCGCCCACCAGAGCGTTGTTTCACCATGTGTCAGCATTATCCTTAATTTATGAGCATAAGTGTATGTACCGTCTGATGATGGCTCGCTAGGTGATTCGAAACCTGTAATGGAAAATAAAACTTGAAAAATAGCACAAAAGACGACTGGTTGCAGTAATTGCTGGAGACCTTCAATGCGGATTTGCAACATGCCTACGAGGAAACAATCCAAATCCATGCAGCACAGCATAAGAACAGTGGGTGCAAAAAGATCCTAACCGACAACAGGGGAGTGTCATGCCTTGCCGATGACAATCGGCTTCAAACCCATCAGTAATGCTGCTCTTGTCAGTGAATGTGGCCCATATCGACCAGTTTCTGGGCGATCACTGCGAAGGGAATGCGTACAGTGGACATTTGGAGTCTGGTAACTCGCAAAAGGACTTTGCCCACAGTGCCACATTATATGCTTTTCGCCTTCCTTGGGGCAAATAACACAGAATCTGGGCAGTAGGTGACTGGAGGCGTGAAGTGTGGTCCGAAGAAACGGTATTTGGCCTTCTTTTCAGCGAGGCGTCAAGTGCACCGACACTGTAATGAGGCGTTAACTCGCAGCGTGTGGAGGCTGTAGGTCAGGTGGGAGGTGGTTCTGTCATATTTTGGGGATATTCTTCATACCCTCATGAACATAAATCAAAGTGTTCATTTAAACACTCTAGTTGATCAAATATCACCCTTTTTTCATCTTCATGATTTTTATGCTTTCAAGATGACAGCAGACATTCACACGCGTATAAATGTCTGGGACTATTCGAACAACGGCGAAACGTGGCAATCAATACCCCCGCAGTCTGGTAGCTCTAAGGGATCTAATTATCAATGGGTGGCTTCAGTTGGGTGTGGCACATCTGAAGAAGCATGTGGATTCTCTTGCTCGCCGAATTGAGCCCTGTATTAAGACTAGAGGTGTGTGACGCGACATTAGCGTGACGTCTTCTGGGGGGTTACTAATGTTTTGTCCGGTGTTCTATTATTAACAGCCTCAACATCTGGTCACGGGAATTACAGGATCTCATTTGTTATATAATTTTGTAATATCAAACTCTACAATTTCGAAATGAACATAAAAACTGTTCCCATTTTTGGAGACGCCTTATTATATCACTGACCACAACCTAGATTCCGTCGACTTGATTTATCAGTTAAGTCTCACTTTTATCTAGGCTTCTATACAAGAAACAACTGCTTTCACCATGCTAACCGTTTTTCATGTCCAGAAGCATCTGACGATAAAATACAGTGGAAGATGGAAATAAATTTTGACTTATTCAGTTATTATCTCAACATTACTGGGAGAGAAGTCCAAAGGAAAGACAACATATGCATTTCTTCGTTTCGGCATAAAATTCCAATAATTAGTTAATGTTATAAATTTTAATATAATAAAATGCGATCAGGACCTTTAAAATATATTAAATAATACAGATCGCTGTGTCTCCCACACCCGATAACGTCATGTCTTACAAAATACTTAGTAGTTGCTTGATAGGAACTTTCTGTGCTCTCTACTCCACTTTTACCCACGTAGAAATGTATCCACAAAAACTCTTTCCCTTTATCCCTTAATTCCCCGAATGCAGCTTATTACCTTCCATCACCTATTCATTACTCTCAGGTTCTTGAATAATAGTTGTCTACGTTCATCGATGTAATAGTCTCTTGCGCAAGACCTGCAATATACTTTGCAGTATACGTATCACGATTAACATCTAAGTTAAATAAAACCAACCCCAGTACCTGTGCGCATGAGCTGCGTCTGTCTGATTTATTTACACCGCGTGGCATCGAGGATTTAGGGGAGAGTCGTATGGTATCGGCCGGCTTACAGCACCGGCCACTACTGTGATTTCCCTTTCCGCCTCCAGATAACAGAAGTGAACAGTAATCAGTAGCAAGCTTGTGTACGTATGTGCACTGGAGTTGGATATATTCTTCCTCTGTTCAGTGCTTTGTCTTCTTCGAGTGCCTGATGTTGGTTGCTATAGCTCTTGGCCCACCGAAGATAATTTGCGGCCTGCGGTACATCTTTTTAAGGTGATTAATTTCGTTGTTATATTTTGGTCATCTATGTCATGTGAGGAATCACATCTACCAAACTTTTCACGATAATTTCTGTAAGGTACGTACGGTACAGATAGATCCTACGGTGTGTTTGTCGTGCAGTAGTGGCCACCTGATTGTCTCTCAGTAGCAGCCAGAAGTAGTTTCAATTTTTAAATTGTAATTCCTTCTTCTTACGTATTTTCAGACTGACACGGCGGAAAATGAGAAAAAAGTAAGAGGAAAATGGAATGAAGAGCTCATGAAAATGCCTGTGAGCAATGTCATGTATAACAAAACGACCGTGTGAGAAACAGCTGAAACGTTTTCTGTATCTCAAAGCACACTTAGGAGACAGGATAATAGGAATTAACCAAAATAATTCCGTAACATGAGCTCCTCAGATAGGCAAATTCAAGAACACTTTCGATGAAGAAATGGGAACACAACTATTGTTTTACATGTGAGATTTATACAATAAGTTAATGTTCCTCAATGAAAAGAAATTCTCGATATTAGCATTTGATTTCGCTGAACATCTGATGGTGTGTCATCAGAACAAGAGAATAAGTTTGCTGGTAAGCAATTTTACTATCATTTGATGTACAGAAATTCTGATGCCTCCATAAGCCAGAAGCTACAGGGCTCTACTATCTCTGTTAAATAGTGAGCCAACATTGGTTGTTGTTGTTGTTGTTGTGGTCTTCAGTCCTCAGACTGGTTTGATGCAGCTCTCCATGCTACTCTATCCTGTGCAAACTTCTTCATCTTCCAGTACCTACCGCAACCTACATCCTCCTGAATCTGCTTAGTGTATTCATCTCTTGGTCTCCCTCTACGATTTTTACCCTCCACGCTGCCCTCCAATACTAAATTGGTGATCCCTTGATGTCTCAGAACATGTCCTACCAACCAATCCCTTCTTCTAGTCAAGTTGTGCCACAAACTTCTCTTCTCCCCAATCCTACTCAATACTTCCTCATTAGTTATGTGATCTACCCATCTAATCGTCAGCACTCTTCTGTAGCACCACATTTCAAAAGCTTCTATTCTCTTCTTGTCCAAACTATTTATCGTCCATGTTTCACTTCCATACATGGCTACACTCCACACAAATACTTTCAAGAATGACTTCCTGACCCTTAAATCTATACTCGATGTTAACAAATTTCTCTTCTTCAGAAACGCTTTTCTTGCCATTGCCAGTCTACATTTTATATCCTCTCTACTTCGACCATCATCAGTTATTTTGCTCCCCAAATAGCAAAAGTCCTTTACTACTTTAAGTGTCTCATTTCCTAATCTAATTCCCTCAGCATCAGCCGACTTAATTCGACTACATTCCATTATCCTCGTTTTGCTTTTGTTGATGTTCATCTTATATCCTCCTTTCAAGACACTATCCATTCCGTTCAACTGCTCTTCCAAGTCCTTTGCTGTCTCTGACAGAATTACAATGTCATCGGCGAACCTCAAAGTTTTTATTTCTTCTCCATGGATTTTAATACCTACTCCGAATTTTTCTTTTGTTTCCCTCACTGCTTGCTCAATATACAGATTGAATAACATCGGGGAGAGACTACAACTCTGTCTCACTCCCTTCCCAACCACTGCTTCCCTTTCATGCCCCTCGACTCTTATAACTGCCATCTGGTTTCTGTACAAATTGTAAATAGCCTTTCGCTCCCTGTATTTTACCCCTGCCACGTTCAGAATTTGAAAGAGAGTATTCCAGTCAACATTGTCAAAAGCTTTCTCCAAGTCTACAAATGCTAGAAAAGTCGGTTTGCCCTTCCTTAATCTAGCTTCTAAGGTTGATAGACTGACATGAAATAGTAACAATAGGCTCCCTTGCTTATGTGATCTATTGTTATTTAATAAGAATCAGCGCAGTCTATCATTAACAAGCGAAATGATCAAAGAAAAGATAATGGCCGATATTGCGAGACACTTTTTATAAGCCTTGTAATTTTAGCTCTTTTACTTTCTATGTAATTAAGTAATGTAAATAAAAGAAATAAAAATCATTACACTGTTGAATTCATTGAACGTGTTTTCTGGCGACAGAATAGGATATTAAATTCGGATTAACTACCACAGTTACACAGTTAAGTCAAAACACCTTAGCCGGCCGATATTGCATGACTCTCCCCTATTTCCGATCAGTCACTATAAATAACATGAAGATTATACAGGAGCAGCGATGTAGAGCAAACATCTGCTAAGTGATTTTCTGTCTGCTCGCTTTGCTGATTTCGTCTGAATAGTTCTTTCAGTGGCATCTTTCGTACTTTGAAAATCCTGATAATCTCAGAGACATGTAAGTTTATTTTTCTGTTGAACTAATTCACCATCCATTTCAATCAACATTATTAATTCTTCAAGGAAGCTCAAAACCGTAATCTCTCATAAAACGTAGCTATAAGGAGTCAGCTTATTATTCGTTACATCACTGTTGTACGGAAGACTGTTTTGCACGGACTTCATTATCGCTCATTCATGTTATCTGCGATTTTTTTTCATATCGAGACATATTTGTGCTTAAGTCATTTAAGTGATACGATCTTGAATCCAAATCATAATTGAAATTTTTCCACTGAGAGACTCCCGATTTTTGAAATCAGTACAAAGTAAAGTCTTACATTACAAATATTTTTTATTAATATGAGCAGGAATGTAATGCTATGATAGAATCATTTGCATTAAATCGTGAATCAGAAAAATTATGTTTTTTCTTTTAACTTGGCACTGGCGTCTGCATTTTTTTAAAGTATAAGAGCTATTATTTCGTTACTCATTCGTATGAAGGTGAATGTTGAAACAAACAGACGTTTGTACATGCTTCACACATCTGTTTGGCTAAACAGTACAAATCATTTCAGCAAGCTATAAAAAACTGTAGTGTAGGAGATGACTAACACTCAATCTTTTACGCGTTTTACGCCCACCCGTCCCTGCAGTACCATCCCTTCACTGAACTTCGAAACGTTGACATCATTAAAAATTTTCAATAAGACTTCTAATATATTTCCACAACTCACCACCATAGTAACATATTTTGTAAGGAAAGACTTTTTTTGCTCAATTCACAAAATGCATACGTACATATTCATAAAGGAGGCTAATGTCAATGTTGTTGAGCACCCTAAGCCCAACATCATGATTATTATCACCACTTTATGACAGACAGCGCCAGCAACATATACTTGTCATCGTTTCTCTCAGGCATAGTAAAGTTACCAGAATAAATACTACAAGATTTGGAAATGAATCATCAGAAGACAGTTCTGTGCCCTGTCGGTTCCCGGCTGGAAAGCCAAAATTACTGCTTCAGTTCACTTTCGACAATACTGTATTAGTTTCGAGCTACTTACATCTCTTGTTGGCATGCGTGAAACCGACTACTTTTTTTGGAACTGATGGTATCAGCCAACACGATACAAATTTAACATAACACCTACACGACTGGCATTGTCAATTATTCTCCACCTTTTGGTTTGCTGGTTTCTAAATACAAGTCGAAACTGTTTTTAGGCAGAGATTGTGTCCTGTCATCTCATCCAGTTTTCAGACAGGTGAAGGGTGCATTCGATTCACAAGTTACTCATAACAGAAACATTCATAAAAGTCCTTTGCTTGCACATCTCAACAACATTTGGATTTACTATTTTTCCTTTTATTCTTAGCAAAATTCGTTCGTATTATCTCAAGGCGTCAGCCTTTACCCAAAACTGACAATTTCACCCCCAGTGATATTTAACTGTGATTTGTTCACTTTTTAGACTCTACGTTGATATTGGCCTCGCAGTACGGTGGCAATAAAATAGAAAAATGCTTCTTAAGTATAAGTGGCCTAAACTGTCGAACAACATACAGCGTACTACAACATATCGAGTGGTTATAATTAAAAGTATAACTACTCACAGGGGCCCATTGTGGGCTGTAATTATCGCATGGCAGCGAAACTCGGTAGATACGCCGTAGCGTCAATGCGGAACCGATTTACGTTGGAAACAGCACGGTGAGATTTCTGGGGCTCATTTTTGACTCGAGGCTCACGTGGTTACCTCATCTTAAAGACCTGAAACGGCGGTCGCTTCAGGCTTTAAGCATTTTAAAATGTCTTAGCCACAGTACATGGGGAGCTGACAGGACTTGTCTGCTCCAGTTTTACAGGGCGTTTGTGCGATCTCGGCTCGATTATGGGTGCACGGTGTATGGGTCTGCGAGGCCTTCGTACTTAAAGATTTTGGACGTTGTCCACCATGAAGGGCTGCGGTTGGCCACTGGGGCATTCCGAACTAGCCCCATACCAAGCCTCTGTGCAGAGGCTGGTGAACCGCCACTTCATATGCGGCGACGGCTACTTACGGTACGCCAGGCGTATAAAACTTTGTCCACACCGTACACACCTGCATACCATACCGTTGCTCAGCCTCCTCTGGCACGGTTATTTCATAACCGGCAACGTGCGACGCAGCCCTATTGGATTCGCGCACAGGATTGCCTCGCTGCAATGTCTATGGCTGGTCTTCGTGTTTTACGTCGCGGTTGGAGCAGATCTCCACCTTGGCTCCTCCGGAGACCCAAACTTATTTTAGATTTGACTCGTTTTAAGAAGGATGGCACGCCAGATTTTACATTCCAGTCACTTTTTTTTAACATTTTAGATGTGCATCACGGTTTCACTGTCGTTTATACTGATGGCTCCAAACAGGAGAATTTCCTTGGCTGTTCTGTGGTGTTCCCTGACCATGTTACCCGGATTCGCCTCCCTGCTGAATATACCGTTTTCGCAGCGGAGCTCCACGCGATCCTGACGGCACTGGAGCAGATGCATCGTGTTCGGGGCGATCGATTTCTTCTCTGCTCAGATTCACTTAGTGCCTTACAATCGCTGCAGAACCTGTACCCGACTGAAGAGATGGTCCAGCTGATACATAGCCAACTGTACTTGCTCCAACAGCGGGGTAAAGAGGTATCCTTCTGCTGGGTGCCTGGTCATGTCGGCATCTGGGGCAATGAACAGGCTGATCGGGCTGCCAAGGAGGCCTGCAGAGAGCAGGATGTGGTCCAGTGTCCTATCCCCTTGCAGTCAGTCATCGCTGCACTCCACAGGAAGTGCATGGAGTTGTGGGAGGACGAATGGCTGGCGGTGACGGCCAATAAACTGCGGTCGGTAAAGTCAACCACTCGGCCGTGGCGTTCCTCCTGTCGGTTGCTCAGGCGGGAAGAGGTGGCCCTCACACGTCTTCGGATCGGGCACTGTCCTCTGACGCATAGCTATTTATTACGGCGGGAGGATCCTCCGTTTTGTGATGCTTGTGGCGTGCACATCTCTGTCCGCCACATTTTAACAGACTGCATTTTATACCGTGATGCAAGGGCAGAAGCACAAGTTGATGGTGATCTGCCCTGTGTTTTAGCTAATGATGAGACGTGTGTGTCTAGGGTTTTTAAGTTTTGTGATGTGTCTGGACTCTGGCCTAAACTTTTAGGCTGGAGGCTTTAGTGTATTGCAGAGTGGCTGACTCCTCCCTTTTTTTCCTTGCGGTCAGCCAGCCACTTCCATCTGCTACATTGTTTTAGCCCCCTCTCTCGTTTTCTTCCTGTGTTGTCCATGTTTTACTGCTGACGCCCTGCTTCATCCCACGCTTCGGTGTGGGTGAGCACGTCTTTTCCGATGATTGTTTCCCGTGTTTTATGTTCCGTTTTATGTAAATATTCTGAGCTTTTTTTTTTTTTCCTTGACACCCGTCTCACTATGATACTGAACGGGCTCTGAAGACCTTGCTGTCGTGCGCCCACAAAACCCCTCTACTACTGCTACTACTGGTTCCGATTGTGGCCACCAGGTAATAATCTGGCCCTGTACACTGTTTGAATGGTGGTATGACGCCCACGTTGTTATTTAACGAGTCGTAACGTGAATGAGCAGTATGGCTATCAAGAAGAGAGGTCCTGCACTGCTAGTGAAACCGTTTTTGCGAAGGGCAGTTATGGTGGTGCGTTGAGAGAGTATCGCCAACTGATGTCATTATACGGCTTGAAGAAGATTATAATGAAATTCGAAAACAAGAGTGAGTTTGATGAGGCACCTGGAAGAGGAAGGTGTCTTATCCTAGCGGAAATTATTGACGAGGTTGCCGTTGTTGCAACTGACTATGCACCAAGTGCCCCGGTTAGCGCTAGTGGTAGCGCAGTGTCACGAGAACTGTACATCCCATGGTCCACAGGACGGAAAGTTTTGCGGTCTATTTTACGCTGGTGCCCGTACGAGATTCAGACGCAGCTGCAACTGAAACCTCATGATGCGCAGCAACGTCTTGAAAATACTTTTCGGTTTTTGGTACTGATCGAAGTTGATGATATGTGGCTGGACAGTACTCTGTGGAGCGACGAGGCACAGTTTACACTACGGAGTTCAGCGAATACACAGAACTGCCGAAACCGCGTTAACCTGTTAAACCGCGTGTTGTGCACGAAGAGCCGCTGCAGTCGCCGTTTGTTTGGCGTCGATTCTCAAGCACCTCTATTCTCGGTCAGTTCTTCTTTACGAAGAACACTAGCAGAGGACCCGTCAGGCGTACCGTGAGGTCCGCACGTTACCGCGACCTCCCCGTATAGCAAGTGATTCCTGCTTTGGATGTGCGCAACTATATGGAAAACGCTGTTTTCGTGTAAGATGGGCAACACCTCATGTCACTCGCCCAGTGAAAGATTTGCTTAATCCGAACCTTCCACGAACGTGTTTTCTCCAGATGTTTTCCAGATGCTTGGCCTGCAAAATTACCTGAGCTGAATACATGTGACTTTTGGCTCTCGGGCTATCTAAAAGAAAACGTTTACCAGAAACATGTTCCATCTCTACCTGGCATGAAGGCCAGAATACAGGAACACGTTGCTCAGATTCCATCGGAACTGCTGCGTGAAACTGCTGATGGTGTCATTTTACGGCTGCAGTATCTCGTCGACGTCTTAGGTGCTCATATTTAACAAACTGTGTGAGCGGCGTTAAATAATAAAATCAACATAATGCCTTTCTCAATTGTTTGACCTTGACCTCTTCCGCTCATATCCCGTTCCCAATCCATTACATACGGAAATATTTCTATATGTCTTTCTTGCATTCAGAGCGCCAGATTTTCACTTGGCAGCCTAAGCTGAAACCAATTTTTTTCGACGTAAATCGGTTCCACATTAAAGCATCAGCATATCTACCAAGTTTCGCCGCCATATGATAATTACAGGCGACGCTGGGCGTCTGTGAGTAGCTGCACTTCAATAATTATAACCACCAAGTACTTCTATTATTTATGTCTTAGTAACGTCCTCGGAAAAACGCTAACTGCTCACTCTTAACTTCTTTGCAGGAGCTGGGAAAAGGCACAAAACTCCAATAGCTCTCTTATACTTTTAGTCCTAACGCTCAAAACAGAGGCTGGTATTGATACTACAGGCACCGCACACGGGGTTCCTCTCACCAGATTGGTTCCTCTGCAAAACGCCGCTGGTGGCTACGTCCCCAACACTTCAAAACTAACTGGTGACAGGCCACAGCTTTAAGATCTATCCTTTAAATTCCAATTGTGTTGTGTGCTGTCCTTAGGTTAGTTAGGTTTAAGTAGTTCTAAGTTCTATGGGACTGATGACCATAGATGTTAAGTCCCATAGTGCTCAGAGCCATTTTTTAAAATTCCAATTGTGCACAAAGGCAAGTGGATAACACAAAATTAACGCCCTTGGCATGGACCTTAAAGGGGGAAATTTGCATACGTGTGAATGTGACTGACGCTATCTGAGTAACATAATTTATTTGCTTATGATTTACTATGACTGAAGGTATCTCCTTGAACAATGGTTAATTGCATCTTCGTTGATGTAGTGAAGGTACCAAACAGTAACACTGATTAAATTAAATATTCAAATTTATTCACGTCAATTAAAGATATATAAATTCAGTTATGAAAATCGTGACAATTCTGTTTCCAAACTCAGGTGTAACTTGAAGCGGATAGCAGTGTTACTTGCCCTCTACGAATTTACTACTCGCTCACTCGAGAATTTACACTCAGATATCGTTCAAGGTGAGTATGGCTGTGTTGTGCCCTGCAGTACACTGCAGAAGAGTTGACCCTCCGTGAAGACACCTTCCTGATTATTTCCCGCAAAAACAGTGCTAGTTACCAATTGCAAAGATAGGAAGCACTGCTGTCCAATCGTGAGGCTTCCTTCCAAATAGTGAATCCCGCAAAAACAGTGCGTGTCCTTTGGACGCCAGTCACAACAAGACCATCTCCCCTAGTGCCAAAAAAGCACAGACTTCAGAGCTGCGCTCTTGAATCATACACTATTACGCCAATCGCGCGTTCTCCCGCTTTTGCCGTTAGTCTCGCACCTCAGGGCTCGAGAAATAAATCAAGAGGCACGTGTCTAGACTTTGGTTCCTGTGGCCCACGCTTTCTACAGGTGGTAAGATCGGCAAAACACGGAAAGGCGCCTCCGCCTCCGCCTCCGCCTCTGCACTGCTCACCGACCTGGACATCAGGCTGTGCCGATGATACCAGAATACACGGTAGGGGTCACGAGGTGGGTGCGCCACTGACGTCAGAGTGAACCCAACCAGTGCTCAGTAGCCCGGAATTGCCATAATGTATTGTGACGTAATTTCGTTTACGAGCGAAAATAAGGTTGTTTACAACAAGGTGAATTTTTATTAGTGAGTGCTGACTGAATACAGAGCTACGCCATAATTATTATCAGTGTTTTGAGGAATTTTTATATTAAGTATTTAAGTGAAAAATAATAATCTGCTGTGCTATCACCAACTGTACTAACCACAGCAGACACGTCTTCAAGATTCAGTCAAGATATTCTTGATTTTGAGCCTTAATGTGCGTGAAATCCTATTGGTGGTACATGCGAGAATGAGAAAGAATTTGATACTTTAAGAGCTAGTATATTGCCGGAAACTCGAGATACGACTGTAGAACCGCCATCTTCCAAGAAGCTAGACACTTATTGTCTACAGGAAAGTGACTGCAACAACAAGGAAGTTGAAGAAATTGTTTCGGAGGTGGGAGTAATTTTTGAGAACTGCACTGAATAAGGAGGGGAATGTGTTCCAGATTTGAAGGAAAATGTTGAGCTGTTAGAGATGACAGCATGCTATAATGTGTTATTCAGGAAAGAACAGTCTTGAAACAATTTTAGGAGGATCTTTAATGACGTCAGTTGAAAGTTTTATGGAGAGAATGTCAACAATTCCACGTCAATTTCGGTGACCGTAACACAACAGTTTTTGCAAGATTGAACTATCCAGGAATGGAGAACTTTGATGTAATTTGTTTCGTGGGGAGACACGGTTTCATCAGAAAGAAAGCTATCAACAAGAAAAAATGAAAATTTATAAAGCGAACTGTGAGTGAACATAGACAATAATGAAACAACTTCCAATATAACTTTCCAGAATAGTAAAAGAAACCTAAATGACATTATAGGAAGTTTTTCGGCACTAGACGACTATGTGATCCAAACCTCCGTGAGCCTCTTCCCCCAGAAAAAAAGCAGTATCCTCCGATATGGTGGAAGAGATCGCTGTCCTTCGAAAGCTCAACACTAGCATTTCACCGACCCTAGAAAGAAAGTAGTCTTAGTTAATATAAAGCTTAATAATAACTACAATAGTAATATATTAAATCATGGAAAATCTCGATTACATTCACATTTGTGTATAAGTTGAACATGTGTGCGTCGTGTGCCTGTAAGCTTCAAAGCAGTGCGGCGTGGCGAGAGAGTTACGGTGACGTCACAGCTCACAGCCCCCCTTTGCGTGGCCCATATCGTGGGCTGTGCAGTCGTATAGATGGACAACAGCTTGCCGCTCCATGGCACAGGCGTTCCTGCCTCCGTTCTAAGAATCACAACTCGGGTGGCGCGTTTGAAATCCATTGCGCTGTTTATTCGTATGCGCATCAGAAACTTTCAAAGCCCAGTGAGCCCATCACCGTGTTAATAAAGGAAAGAAGTGACACACAGTCACCGTGATTACGCCGCATAAATGAACGTTCTCATACCAATTTATCCCGCTGTCAGTCTTTAAATTAGAAAATCACACTCTAATTTTGGTGAAAACGACATGCAGAATTGGCTGCTACGTTTCATCTCTTACTATGAATGGTTGGCAATGCGCTCAGGAAATCTCCGCTACTGTGTCCTCAAGAATGTGCCCCTAGAAAGCCTAACAGTCCATCTGATGTTCACAGTAAACGAGCTGTCAGACAGGACCAGTGTATGTTGTTGTTCTTGTTGTGGTCTTCAGTCCTGAGACTGGTTTGATGCAGCTCTCCATGCTACTCTATCCTGTGCAAGCTTCTTCATCTTCCAGTACTTACTGCAACCTACATCCTTCTGAATCTGCTTAGTGTATTCATCTCTTGGTCTCCCTTTACGATTTTTACCCTCCACGCTGCCCTCCAATGCTAAATTTGTGATCCCTTGATGCCTGAGAACATGCCCTACCAACCGGCCCCTTCTTCTTGTGAAGTTGTGTCACAAACTCCTCTTCTCCCCTATTCTATTCGATACCTCCTCATTAGTTATGTGATCTACCAATCTAATCTTCAGCATTCTTCTGTAGCACCACATTTCGAAAGCTTCTACTCTCTTCTTGTCCAAACTATTTATCGTCCATGTTTCACTTCCATACATGGCTACACTCCATACATATACGTTCAGAAACGACTTCCTGACACTTAAATGTATACTCGATGTTAACAAATTTCTCTTCTTCGGAAACGCTTTCCTTGCCATTGCCAGTCTAAATTTTATATCCTCTCTACTTCGACCATCATCAGTTATTTTGCTCCCCAAATAGCAAAACTCCTTTACTACTTTAAGTGTCTCATTTCCTAATCTAATCCCCTCAGCATCACCTGACTTAATTCGACTACATTCCATTATCCTCGTTTCGCTTTTGTTGATGTTCATCTCATATCCTCCTTTCAAGACACAATGTCATCGGTGAACCTCAAAGATTTTATTTTTCTCCATGGATTTTAATACCTCATCCAAATTTGTGTTTTGTTTCCTTTACTGCTTGCTCAATGTACAGATTGAATAACATCGGAGAGAGGCTACAAGCCTGTCTCACTCCCTTCCCAACCACTGCTTCCCTTTCATGTCCCTCGCCTCTTATAACTGCCATCAGGTTTCTGTACTAATTGTAAATAGCATTTCGCTCCCTGTATCTTATCCCTTCCACCTTTAGAATTTGAAAGAGAGTATTCCAGTCAACATTGTCAAAAGCGTTCTCTAAGTCTACAAATGCTAGAAACGTGGGTTTGCCTTTCCTTAATGAGGTAAGTCGTAAGGTCAGTATTGCCTCACGTGTTCCAACATTTCTACGGAATCCAAACTGATCTTCCCCGAGTTCGGCTTCTACCAGTTTTTCCATTCGTCTGTAAAGAATTCGCGTTAGTATTTTGCAGCTGTGACTTATTAAACTGATAGTTCGGTAATTTTCACATCTGTGAACAGCTGAAATCAAGGGGATACTACAGCCGTAATTTTTCCCGAGGGCATGCAGCTTTACTGTATGGTTAAATGATGATGGCGTCCTCCTGGGTAAAATCTTCCGGGGGTAAAATAGTCCCCCATTCGGATCTCCAGGCGGGGACTACTCAAGAGGACGTCATTATCAAGAGAAAGAAAACTGGCACTCTGCGGATCGGAGCGTGGAATGTCAGATCCCTTAATCGGGCAGGTAGGTTGGAAAATTTAAAAAGGGAAATGGATAGGTTAAAGTTAGATATAGTGGGAATTAGTGAAGTTCGGTGGCAGGAGGAACAAGACTTTTCGTCAGGTGAATACAGGGTTATAAATACAAAATCAAATGGGGGTAATGCAGGAGTAGGTTTAATAATGAATACAAAAAAATAGGAGTGCGGGTAAGCTACTACAAACAGCATCGTGAACGCATTATTGTGGCCACACCTACTACAGTAGCACAAGTTTATATGCCAACTAGCTCTGCAGATGATGAAGAAATTGATGAAATTTATGATGAGATAAAAGAAATTATTCAGGTAGTGAAGGGAGACGAAAATTTAAAAGTCATGGGTGATTGGAATTCGAGAGTAGGGAAAGGGAGAGAAGCCGGCCGCGGTGGCCGTGCGGTTCTAGGCGCTTCAGTCCGGAACCGCAAGACTGCTACGGTCGCAGGGCATGGATGTGTGTGATGTCCTTAGGTTAGTTAGGTTTAAGTAGTTCTAAGTTCTAGGGGACTGATGACCTCAGAAGCTAAGTCCCATAGTGCTCAGAGCCATTTTTGAAAGGGAGAGAAGTAAACATAGTAGGTGAATATGGATTGAGGGTAAGAAATGAAAGAGGAAGCCGTCTGATAGAATTTTGCACAGAGCAAAACTTAATCATAGCTAACACTTGGTTCAAGAATCATAAAAGAAGGCTGTACACATGGAAGAATCCTGGGGATACTAGAAGGTAACAAATAGATTATATAATAGTAAGACAGAGATTTAGGAACCAGGTATTAAATTGTAAGACATTTCCAGGGGCAGATGTGGTCTCTGACCACAATCTATTGGTTATGAACAGTAGACTAAAACTGAAGAAACTGCAAAAAGTAAGGAATTTAAGGAGGAGGGACCTGGATAAACTGAAGGAACCAGAGGTTGTACAGAGTTTCAGGGAGAGCATAAGGGAACAATTGTCACAAATGGGGGAAAGAAATACAGTAGAAGAAGAATGGGTGGCTCTGAGGGATGAAGTGATGAAGGCAGCAGAGGATCAAATAGGTAAAAAGACGAGGGCTAGTAGAAATCCTTGGGTAACAGAAGAAATATTGAATTTAATTGATGAAAGGAGAAAATATAAAAATGCAGTAAATGAAGCAGGCAAAAAGGAATACAAACGTCTAAAAATGAGATCGACAGGAAGTGCAAAATGGCTAAGCAGGGATGGCTAGAGGACAAATGTAAGGATGTAGAGGCTTGTCTCACTAGGGGTAAGATAGATACTGCCTACAGGAAAATTAAAGAGACCTTTGGAGAAAAGAGAACCACTTGTATGAATATCAAGAGCTCAGATGGAAACCCAGTTCTAAGCAAAGAAGGGAAAGCAGAAAGCTGGAAGGAGTATATAGAGGGTCTATACAAGGGCGATGTACTTGAGGGCAATATTCTGGAAATGGAAGAGAATGTAGATGAAGAAGAAATGGGAGATACGATACTGCTTGAAGAGTTTGACAGAGCACTGAAAGACCAGAGTCGAAACAAGGCCCCGGGAGTAGACAATATTCCATTAGAACTACTGACGGCCTTGGGAGAGCCAGTCCTGACAAAACTGTACCATCTGGTGAGCAAGATGTATGAGACAGGCGAAATACCCTCAGACTTCAAGAAGAATATAATAATTCCAATCCCAAAGAAAGCAGGTGTTGACAGATGTGAAAATTACCGAACTATAAGTTTAATAAGTCACAGCTGCAAAATACTAACACGAAATCTTTACAGACGAATGGAAAATCTGGTAGAGGCCGACCTCAGGGAAGATCAATTTGGATTCCGTAGAAATGTTGGAACACGTGAGGCAATACTGACCTTACGACTTATCTGAGAAGAAAGATTAAGGAAAGGCAAACCTACGTTTCTAGCATTTGTAGAGTTAGAGAAAGCTTTTGACAATGTTGAATGGAATATTCACTTTCAAATTCTGAAGGTGGCACGGGTAAAATACAGGGAGTGAAAGGCTATTTACAATTTGTACAGGAACCAGATGGCAGTCTTAGAGTCGAGTGACATGAAAGGGAAGCAGTGGTTGAGAAGGGAGTGAGAGAGGCTTGTAGCCTCTCCCCGATGTTATTCAATCTGTATATTGAGCAAGTAGTAAAGGAAACAAAAGAAAAGTTCGGAGTAGGTATTAAAATCCATGGAGAAGAAATAAAAACTTTGAGGTTCGTCGATGACATTGTAATTCTGTCAGAGAGAGCAAAGGACTTGGAAGAGCAGTTGAACGGAATGGACAGTGTCTTGAAATGAGGATATAAGATGAACATCAACAAAAGCAAAATGAGGATAATGGAATGTAGTCGAATTAAGTCGGGTGATGCTGAGGGAATTAGATTAGGAAATGAGACACTTAAAGTAGTAAAGGAGTTTTGCTATTTGGGGAGCAAAATAACTGATGATGGTCGAAGTACAGAGGATGTAAAATGTAGACAGGCGATGGCAAGGATAGCGTTTCTGAAGAAGAGAAATTTGTTAACATCGAGTATAGATTTAAGCGTCAGGAAGTCATTTCTGAAAGTATTTGTATGGAGTGTAGCCATGTATGGAAGTGAAACATGGATGATAAATATTTTGGACAAGAAGAGAGTAGAAGCTTTCGAAATGTGGTGCTACAGAAGATTGCTGAAGATTAGATTGGTAGATCACATAACTAATGAGGAGGTATTGAATAGAATAGGGGAGAAGAGGAGTTTGTGGCACAACTTCACAAGAAGAAGGCACCGGTTGGTAGGACATGTTCTGAGACATCGAGGGATCACAAATTTAGCATTGGAGGGCAGCGTGGAGGGTAAAAATCGTAGAGGGAGACCAAGAGATGAATACACTAAGCAGATTCAGAAGAATGTAGGTTGCAGTAAGTACTGGGAGATGAAGGAGCTTGCATAGGATAGAGTAGCATGGAGAGCTGCATCAAACCAGTCTCAGGACTGATGACCACAACAGCAACAACAACGAGACAATTTATCGAAAGTGATTGAATTTCTGTTACTTGTTTGTAATCTTCCTCCAGTCCATTATTCTACATACATTTCTGAGCTGAAAGACATGTTACAGGTCCCGATCTCCTACGCTGCCGGGGTTATCGAGAAAGGTAAATGCTTCCAGGTAAGAAAATACTTATCTGTCGGTAGAGGCAGGAAGTAACGGTTAGAGGTGAAGGTCCGTTGTCACCTTCACCAATATATCATCAATTGGATTTCACCACTTCTTTTAATTTAATTATTCATTGGTCCTATAGAGCCGATTGTATCACATTTCATTAATTACCCACCACAAGAATTACAAACTCAATGACGAATCCTTGTATATGCTGTGAGCACCATGTATAAAGGTCGGATTGTAGCCTATTGCGATTGCGGTTTATCGTATCGTGACATTGCTGCTCGCGTTGTTCGAGATCCAATGACTGTTAGCAGAAAATGGAATAGGTGGGTTCATGAGGGTAATACGGAACACCGTGCAGATCCCAACGACCTCGTATTACTAGCAGTCGACATGACAGGCATCTTATCCGCACGGCTGTAACGGATCGTGCAGCCACGTTCGATCCCTGAGTCAACAGATGGGGACGTTTGCAAGACAACAACCATCTGCACGAACAGTTCGACGACGTCCGCAGCAGCATGGACTATCAGCTCGGTCTCCATGGCTGCGGTTACCCTTGACGCTGCATCACAGACAGGAGTGCCTGCGATGGTGTACGCAACGACGAACCTGGGTGCACGAGTGGCAAAACGCCATTTTTTCGGATGAATCCAGGTTGTGTTTACAGCATCATGATGCTCGCATCCGTGTTTGGCGACATCGTGCTGAACGCACATTGGAAGCGTGTGTTGGTCATCGCCATACTGGCGTATCACCCGGCGTGATGGTATGGGGACGGCACTTTGAACAGTGGACGTTACATTTCAGATGTGTAACGACCCGCGGCTCTACCATTCATTCGATCCCTGTGGAACCCTACATTTCAGCAGGGTAATGCACGACCGCATGTTGCAGGTCCTGTACAGGGCTTTCTGGATACAGAAAATGCTCGACTGCTGCCGTGTCTAGCACATTCTCCAGATCTCTCACCAACTGAAAACGTCTGGTCAATGGTGGCCGAGCAACTGGCTCGTCACAATCCGCCAGTCACTACTCTTGATGAACTGTGGTATCGTGTTGAAGCTGAATGGGCAGCTGTACCTGTACACGCCATCCAAGCTCTGTTTGACTCAATGCTCAGGCGTATCAAGGCCGTTATTACAGCGAGAGGTGGTTGTTCTGGGTACTGATTTCTCAGGAGCTGTGCACTCAAATTGCTTGAATATGTAATCACATGTCAGTTCTAGTATAATATATTTGTCCAATGAATACCCGTTTATCATCTGCATTTCTTCTTGGTGTAGCAATTTTAATGGCCAGTAGTGTGTTACAGTACTACACATAAAAATATCTCTACTTATACTCTTTACACTCTGTGTAGAAAACTGACGCACATCTACATCCACATCTATACTCTGCAAGTCACCTCACGGTTCGTGGCGGAGGGTACTTCGTGTACCTCTGTCCTTTCCCCCCTTTAATGTTCCAGTGGAGAATACTTTTTGGGAGAACAATTTCCGGTAAGCCAACGTTTGTGCTCCCATGTCTCTGATTTTATCTTCATGGTCTTTTCGCGAGGTATACTTTGGAGAAAGCAATGTATTTGTTGACTGTTCTAGAGATGTATGCTCCCGAAACTTTTAACAACAATCTACACTAAGGTACAGATCGCCTCTCTTGCAGTGTCTGCCACTGGAATCGGTTGGCCATCTCTTTGACACTTTCGTGTCAACGAAATGAAGCCACAAAGAAACGCGCTGCTCTTTTCTTAGATCTTCTCTAGCTCCTCTGTCAATCCTATCTGGTACGAATCCCATATTGGCGAGCAATATTCAAGTGATGGTTGAAGGAGGGTGTTGTAAGTTGCTGACGGACTACGTTTTGAGAGGATTTTTCCAATGAATGTTAGTCTGTCACCTGCCTTTCCTGACATTAGTTTTATGTGGACGTGTCACTTGAAATCGTTCCGTACGCATACTCCTACATATTTTTTGGAAGTAAGCGCTTCCAATATTATGTTGCAATCGTGTAATCTTACAATAACGGCTCTTTCCGTCTATGCGTACGGAATACGCTACATCTTTTTGTAGTGAGGGTCGACGGCCATTCCCTGTACCAAGCGTCGACCCTATGCACGTCTTTTTTTGCTGCAAGTTCTCTGCATACAGCAGCATCATCCGCGGAAAGCCTCATGGAATTTCCCATGTTGTTTTGTCTTCTGGATCATTTACGTATGTTGTGAAAAGTAATGGACCTCTAACACTCCCCTGTGGTAAGGCCGAAGTTGCGTTAACTTCTGCAGACTCGAGTCTGTTGAGAATGACATAGTGTATTCTGTTTGCTACAAACTCTTCGAGCCAATCACACAACTGGTCTGGTATTCCGTACGATCGTACTTTGTTTATTAGGTTGCAGCGGAGAACTGTGTCGAATGTCTTACAAAAGTCAAGGAACAGATACCTACCTGGGAGCTGTATCTGCTGCTTTCTGTGTCTCGTAGACGAACAGAGCGAGCTGGGTTTCACAAGATCGTTGTTTTCGGAACCCCTGTTGAGTCCTACAGAGGAGGTTTTCGGTCTCCAAAAATGTCATATGCCAAGGTACTACAACTGACCGACGTCAGAGATGTAGGCTTGTGGTTTTGTGCGTCTGTTCGAGGACCCTTCTTAGAAAAGAGAATGACGTGTGCTTTTTTTCCTGTCATCAGGAATACTTTACTCCTCCAAAGACCTAAGGTACATTGCTGCTAGAAGAGGGGTAAGTTCTTTCTCATACCCTGTGCAGAATCGTACTGATATCCCGTTACCAAGTAGCCATCCCTCTGTTGAGCGATTTCGGTTGCTTTTCCATCCCGTGGTCTCTTAATTCGATATCTAACATCTTGTCATTCGTGTGAGAGTTTAAAGGAAGCAGTACAACGCGATTGTCCTCCGTGAAACAATTTTGGAAAAATACGTTTAGTATTTCGTTCTTTTCCGTGTCGTCCTTCGTCTCAATGCCATTATGGGTACGGAGTGTCTGGGCAGGTGGCTTCGATGTGTTTAAGGATTTAACATAAGACCAAAACTTCTTATCATTTTCTGTCAAGATGGTAGACAGAATTCTACCTTCCAATTTGTAGAACGCTTCACGCATGGCTCGTATTACGCTAATCAAGGCTTCGTTTAAATTTTGTTGAGGTCATCTTTGGCTATGATCAAATTTGCAGTGAAACTCTCTTTGCTTTCGTAGTTTTTAACATGACTGTCTAATCACAGAGGGTTTTCTCCATCCCTCACAACTTCGATGGACACATATTTGACTAAAGCATATTGTACAATACTCTTGGCCTTTGTCCATTCATACGCAACGTTGTTAGTGCTGGGGATAAAATTTTGCTGACCCCTCAACCCTTAAAGGGGCGCCGACTTATAAAAAATATTGGGGGGTTGGGGGGGGGGGGGGGACATACTGGAGTTCTTGCCCCGGGAAATTTTCTAAATTTTAGATGAAAAATAGTGAGTTTTAAATTTCTTTTAAGCTTTTTAGAGTCATATGAACAACATTAGAACCCCGAAAACTGGACTCTCGATAACTCGATATTCGGGAAACTCGACAAGCCGACACATTTTTGGCTTTGAAAAAAGAAACAGAACATAAACACGCACGGTATTTTCGTAAAAAGCTAATTTACTGAAAAGGCTGAAATTATATTTAAATTAATCCAAACTGTCATTAAAAGAATAAGACATAAAATATTGCTGTTGAACAGTAATAGCACTTTGATTAATGAGTGAAATAGCTAATTGAAACTTACTTTGAATAAGGCTCAGGGTTCATTAAAAAAAGACAATATCTCAAAGTTAATGCTTTAATACAGTTAATAAAGTTAATACAGTATGCCTAATACTTTCAGTCAAAAATATGTAAATAGTGGATTTTAATTGGGTCTTACACCCTAAAAATATTTAAGTATTTGAAAATAACTAATACAGTACTATAATAATACAGTACTAAAGTAGTACTAATATTTCGAAACTGAAAATTTAACATTGCGTATGTATTTAATTCTCTATCTTATAAAGGTTTTTAATATTGCTTTAGACGCCATTATTAGGGCTACAGTGTCTGTAGAAAGGTACAAATGTCGACCGTCTGACTGGATTACTGAATATGAAGTCGCTGATGAGTGGTCGGATATCCAATTCATCTAAAACATCTCGGTGGCGTGAAGAATAGCCATTCTTGATCGGAGATATGACTTCAGACGTCTAAGGGCCCTAAATGACCGTTCTGCTGTTGCTGTAGTGATTGGAACTACTTGGAGGAGATTAATGCACTTCATTACTTCACATAACATTTCTCCACCTGCAGGCTCTTGTGTAATGTACTTTCTTACATCACACATGTTTTTAAGACCAGTTGTTTTTTATTAGCGATATCGGCTAACATATTCAATTGTAAGTGCAGTCTCTCAATGTCTAGGTCATTTTTCAAAAACTCAGTTGATTTTTCCAAATTTGTTTCACCTATGTGTACTAAAAGCAAGCACCTTTGTTCAACTACAATCACCTGTGTGAGTCCAGTTGAAGCAAACGGCTCAGTAATGCAAGTCTGCACCGTTTCACAAACTTCAGTGTAAATAGCTTTGTAGTATTCCTTTGGGTTTTGAAAGAGTGCAGTAAGCTGGCTTCGTTGTTTTGATACTTCTTTGGTATATTTCGATTGCGAGGAAGCGAAGGATCATCAACTTGTGGAGGTTTTGTTTTTAAACACAATTTCCAAAAGTGTTCAAAACTATCGCGCCTTCTATTCAATATACAAATCAAGCCCTCATATATTTTTTTTCCAAATCAGTAACACGTAGATGAGGGCATTGAATTTTTTCATTGACATCCTCTACTGGGTTCACTGCAGGGCAATAAAGACGTAAAAAGAAATAAGTATTGAATTGTAACATTGACTTAAGGTAGCCTGCACATTTTTAACCGGCTCCTGTTTTGTCCTCTGCAGAAAATGTTTCAAAAAAGTCTAGAAGTTCTTCAAAGTTTTTCAGTATTCTCAAGATACTAGAAGCTCGCACAGTCCACCGAGTCGGACAAAGGGGCTGTAGACCAGCTTGGTCGTTGGCGCTCTCACAGCTTATGCTTCTGAAAAGTCCCATCCTTTTGTTGGATCCCTTACAGTGTTTATTAAGTCCTTGGCTAAAGCCATAATATCCCTTATAGACGTCAGATGGCGGAGACTGTCTACAACTGTCAAGTCTAAAGTGTGAGCAGTGCAGTGCATGTAACGTGCTTTTGGTTGTGTATCCAAAACTTGGTGATGATCGTGTGCTCGGCTGCCACTTTCGTCATGCTTGGCCTCCCAGGTCCCCAGACCTCAGTCCGTGCGATTATTGGCTTTGGGGTTACCTGAAGTCGCAAGTGTATCGTGATCGACCGACATCTCTAGGGATGCTGAAAGACAACATCCGACGCCAATGCCTCACCATAACTCCGGACATGCTTTACAGTGCTGTTCGCAACATTATTCCTCGACTACAGCTGTTGTTGAGGAATTATGGTGGACATATTAAGCATTTCTTGTAAAGAATATCATCTTTGCTTTGTCTTACTTTGTTATGCTAATTATTGCTATTCTGATCAGATGAAACGCCATCTGTCGGACATCTTTTGAACGTTTGTATTTTTTTGGTTCTAATAAAACCCCATCTCATTCCAAGCATGTGTGCCAATTTGTACCTCTCTATCTACATTATTGCGTGATTTATTCAGTTTTCAAATTCATACTGAATTCTTGATCACCCGGTACATTCCATTCCGAATTTATGATTTAATTCCTGAAGACATCTGGTTTCAGTCAGCTCTCTGTTCAAAGTACCAGCCGCCGCTGTGGCCGTGCTGTGGTTCTAGGTTCTTCAGTCTGTAACCGTGCGACCACTACGGTCGCAGGTTCGAATCCTGCCTCGGACATGGATGTGTGTGATGTCCTTAGGTTAGTTAGGTTTAAGTAGTTCTAAGTTCTAGGGGACTGATGACCACAGATGTAAAGTCCCATAGTGCTCAGAGCCATTTGAACCATTTTTTTCCCCTCCTTCAGCCGGAAGAGTCTACTGTCTCCTGAACGGGTTGAACAGGGTAAAGGAGACTTACGTTGCGTTTCTTGCGAGGTCGCGCAAAATGACATAACACTTTATCGTTACCAGATATTATGTCACGAGATACACATAGAGCCCAAATTTAGTTCTCACATAAGGAAGTATCATTTGCAAGGTTCTCTGTAAATTGACCAAAAATTATAACTGCCCCTGTCGGCTATTTTCCTTTTTAGTGGCTGATGCAAGTGGTCACTTCTGAAAAGTATTCAGCAATTGTCTTGACTAAGTTTCCTGGGCTAAGCTGATGACTTCCATTGTGAATTTCACCAAAAAATGGCATCCCACCTCGTCTAAAAAATTCTCGTGATGGTCTTCCATAAACTCCGACACTCCTCACCCCAGCAGTGCGTACGTCATATTTCATGGTGGCATGAAATATTTGGAATGGATCTATCTCCAGACAGGGGGACCATATTTTTTATGCAATCCACATGCTCGTGGACGCTGTCACGATGTTCATGCATAGCCATCAGACTACAGAACGTCCAGTTCATTTCGATGAGCATCCCTTTCAAACATCCCTTATGATCTAGAAACTCCTTAATTAAGTTTTTTCTTAAACTGCTGAGTGAAACTGAACGTATTGAGCTTACTATCTCTTTAGTTATTCTTATCATTTAAATCCCCCCATGAACCATGGACCTTGCCGTTGGTGGGGAGGCTTGCGTGCCTCAGCGATACAGATGGCCGTACCGTAGGTGCAACCACAACGGAGGGGTATCTGTTGAGAGGCCAGACAAACGTGTGGTTCCTGAAGAGGGGCAGCAGCCTTTTCAGTAGCTGCAGGGGCAACAGTCTGGATGATTGACTGATATGGTCTTGTAACATTAACCAAAACGGCCTTGCTGTGCTGGTACTGCGAACGACTGAAAGCAAGGGGAAACTACAGCCGTAATTTTTCCCGAGGACATGCAGCTTTACTGTGTGATAAAAAGATGATGGCGTCCTCTTGGGTAAAATATTCCGGAGGTAAAATAGTCCCCCATTCGGAACTCCGGGCGTGGACTACTCGGGAGGACGTCGTTATCAGGAGAAAGAAAACTGGCGTTCTACGCATCGGAGCGTGGAATGTCAGATCCCTTAATCGGGCAGGTAGGTTAGAAAATTTAAAAAGGGAAATGGATAGGTTAAAGTTAGATATAGTGGGAATTAGTGAAGTTCCGTGGCAGGAGGAACAAGACTTTTGGTCAGGGGATTACAGGGTTATAAATACAAAATGAAATAGGGGTAATGCAGGAGTAGGTTTAATAATGAATAAAAAAAATAGGAGTGCGGGTTAGCTACTACAAACAGCATAGTGAACGCACTATTGTGGCCAAGATAGACACAAAGCCCATGCCTACTACATAAGTACAAGTTTATATGCCAACTAGCTCTGCAGATGATGAAGAAATAGATGAAATGTATGACGAGGTCAAAGAAATTATTCAGGTAGTGAAGGGAGACGAAAATTTAATAGTCATGGGTGACTGAAATTCGTCAGTAGGAAAAGGGAGAGAAGGAAACATAGTAGGTGAATATGGATTGGGGGGAAGAAATGAAAGAGGAAGCCGCCTTGTAGAATTTTGCACAGAGCATAACTTAATCATAGCTAACACTTGGTTCAAGAATCATAAAAGAAGGTTGTATACCTGGAAGAATCCTGGAGATACTAAAAGGTATCAGATAGATTATATAATGGTAAGACAGAGATTTAGGAACCAGGTTTTAAATTGTAAGACATTTCCAGGGGCAGATGTGGATTCTGACCACAATCTATTGGTTATGAACTGCAGATTGAAACTGAAGAAACTGCAAAAAGGTGGGAATCTAAGGAGATGGGACCTGGATAAACTGAAAGAACCAGAGGTTGTAGAGAGTTGCAGGGAGAGCATAAGGGAACAATTGACAGGAATGGGGGAAAGAAATACAGTAGACGAAGAATGGGTAGCTCTGAGAGATGAAATAGTGAAGGCAGCAGACGATCAAGTAGGTAAAAAGGCGAGGGCTAATAGAAATCCTTGGGTAACAGAAGAAATATTGAATTTAATTGATGAAAGGAGAAAATATAAGAATGCAGTAAATGAAGCAGGCAAAAAGGAATACAAATGTCTCAAAAATGAGATCGACAGGAAGTGCAAAATGGCTAAGCAGGGATGGCTAGAGGACAAATGTAAGGATATAGAGGCTTGTCTCACTAGGGGTAAGATAGATACTGCCTACAGGAAAATTAAAGAGACATTTGGAGAGAAGAGAACCACTTGCATGATTATCAAGAGCTCAGATGGCAACCCAGTTCTAAGCAAAGAAGGGAAGGCAGAAAGGTGGAAGAAGTATATAGAGGGTTTATACAAGGGCGATGTACTTGAGGACAATCTTATGGAAATGGAAGATTATGTAGATGAAGACGAAATGGGAGATAAGATACTGCGTGAAGAGTTTGACAGAGCACTGAAAGACCAGAGTCGAAACAAGGCCCCGGGAGTAGACAACATTCCATTAGAACTACTGATGGCCTTGGGAGAGCCAGTCATGACAAAACTCTACCATCTGGTGAGCAAGATGTATGAGACAGGCGAAATACCCTCAGACTTCAAGAAGAATATAATAATTCCAATCCCAAAGAAAGTAGGTGTTGACAGATGTGAAAATTACCGAACTATCAGTTTAATAAGTCACAGCTGCAAAATACTAACGCGAAATCTTTACAGACGAATGGAAAAACTGGTAGAAGCGGACCTCGGGGAAGATCAGTTTGGATTCCGTAGAAATTTTGGAACACGTGAGGCAATACTAACCTTACGACTTATCTTAGAAGAAAGATTAAGAAAAGGCAAACCTACGTTTCTAGCATTTGTAGACTTAGAGAAAGCTTTTGACAACGTTAACTAGAATACTCTCTTTCAAATTCTGAAGGTGGCAGGGGTAAAATACAGGGAGCGAAAGGCTATTTACAATTTGTACAGAAACCAGATGGCAGTATTAGAGTCGAGGGACATGAAAGGGAAGCAGTGGTTGGGAAAGGAGTGAGACAGGGTTGTAGCCTCTCCCTGATGTTATTCAATCTGTATATTGAGCAAGCAGTAAAGGAAACAAAAGAAAAATTCGGAGTAGGTATTAAAATTCATGGAGAAGAAGTAAAAACTTTGAGGTTCGCCGATGACAATGTAATTCTGTCAGAGACAGCAAAGGACTTGGAAGAGCAGTTGAACGGAATGGACAGTGTCTTGAATGGAGGATATAAGATGCACATCAACAAAAGCAAAATGAGGATAATGGAATGTAGTCAAATTAAATCGGGTGATGCTGAGGGAATTAGATTAGGAAATGAGACCCTTAAAGTAGTAAAGGGATTTTGCTATTTAGGGAGTAAAATAACTGATGATGGTTGAAGTAGAGAGGATATAAAATGTAGACTGGCAATGGCAAGGAAAGCGTTTCTGAAGAAGAGAAATTTGTTAACATCGAGTATAGATTTAAGTGTCAGGAAGTCGTTTCTGAAAGTATTTGTATGGAGTGTAGCCATGTATGGAAGTGAAACATGGACGATAAATAGTTTAGACAAGAAGAGAATAGAAGCTTTCGAAATGTGGTGCTACAGAAGAATGTTGAAGATAAGGTGGGTAGATCACGTAACTAATGAGGAGGTATTGAATAGGATTGGGGAGAAGAGAAGTTTGTGGCACAACTTGAGTAGAAGAAGGGATCGGTTGGTAGGACATGTTTTGAGGCATCAAGGGATCACAAATTTAGCATTGGAGGGCAGCATGGAGGGTAAAAATCGTATAGAGAGACCAAGAGATGAATACACTAAGCAGATTCAGAAGGATGTAGGTTGCGGTAGGTACTGGGAGATGAAGAAGCTTGCACAGGATAGAGTAGCATGGAGAGCTGCATCAAACCAGTCTCAGGACTGAAGACCACAACAACAACAACAATCATTTAAATACTGACCCACAGAATTTGCCCTGACAAATACAACTCAAATGCAATGTGACTGCTCAAAAATGATAACCTGACTTCAAATAATTAATACAAAAGAATGGCCCTGAATTAGAAGAAATCCTGACAATAACCTATACATAAGTCATTTACTTCACAAAATCTTCATTACACGAACTACAGCAATGCCGCAAGCACCAATACTGCCAGCTGAATAAAAGATTCTAACTACTGAAGGCTCTAACTGCTGATAGGCAAAGGAAAGGGTTTGTTGCAGAGCAAACAATGTAATAATGTGACAAGCAGTTCAAAAATTATATAATCATCACTAATAAATCTCAGTGACGGATATACATTCAGACCATCCGCTCGGGCTAATATTGCAAACCTCCAACACTGCTAATTATAAACCTCTAACCTCCATCACTGCTGACTACTCACTCCAAACTTCCATCACTGCTGGCTGTTCACCTCCAACTGCCATCACCACTGTCTGTTAACTTCAAACTGCGTCAGACCAGCTACAGAGTCTCTTACAGAGTGCACACAGCGCTGTCAGAGTTATTAATGGAAAGCGCTACATAGCGCTGCCAACATACAAACACATAAACAGCCTACTTACAACCTATTATATGTACCTTCATTGGGATGGGGTCACCTGACTGCAAGTCGTCAATCACTAACCGCTAAGCAGTGTCAGAGGAGATACTCTAAGAGTAAAAAAAGGCGCATCACGAAGGAATTATCCAAACTGGACACAAATCGGTAGATGTGATGTACGTGTGCAGACAAACAAATGGTTATAATTTCAGAAAAATTGTATGATTTATTCAACGAAAGAGCTTTACAAATTGAGGAAGTCAGTAACGCATTGTTTACCTCTGGCCCTTATTCGTGTAGCTATTCGGCGTGGCATTGATAGAGTTGCTGGATGTCCACCTGAGACAATCGTGCAAAATTCTGGCCAACTGACGCATTAGATCGTCGAGAGCCCGAGCTGATTGGAGGGCCCTGCCCACAACGCTCCAACTTTCTCATTTGGGAATACATCTGGCAACTTTAATGGTCAAGGTAGGGTCTATCACGCTGAAATGTAAGTCCGGGAGACTAACCACGAAGGGCAACAAAACGGGACGTAGCCTGTCGTCGAGATACCGCTGTACTGTAATGATGCAGCGGATGACAACCAAAGGGGTCCTACTGTGAAATGAAGTGGTAACCCAGACCATCACTCCTTGTTATGGGGCCGTATGGCGGGTGACAGTCAGGTTGGTATCCCACCGCTGTCCGCTGCGCTGGTCATCGGCGCTCATTTCGAATCGGGACTCATCAATGAAGACGGTTCTTCTCCAGTCAAAGAGAGTCCAGCCCAAATGTACCCGATGCCACTGAAAACAGGCTTGTTGGTGTACGGAGGTCAGTGGAATTCAGCGCAAAGAGCGCGGCGAGTTCCAGCCGTTTCTGTGAACCGCCTATTAATGGTCCTTGTGGTCACTGAAGCACCAGTTGCACGTCGGATCGATAATAATGAGAATTCGGGTCTGAGAGCCTCCATGATGGTTACTCGGTACTCTCGTTCTGTCGCCTCTCTAGGTGCACGGCTTCCATCTTGACGCTGTGTTTAATCATGGGTCACCCACTCTGGCCAACATCGTGAAATAGTGGCATCACTCCTTTTCAAATACCGAGAGATTAGCCGATTGCTCCAGCCCAACAACACGTCCTCCCTCAAATGCTGACATCTGCGTATACTGTACATGCGCCTTCTCTGAGACATAGTTACTGTCCAACTCAGTACATGGACTGGAATTTGCAAATAGTCTATGCCCTGGTATCGACATGTCCCTGTTTACTATCCTTGCCAGCTGGGCGGTGAAATTTCGCTGCTGCGTCACCCATTCATCCACTGGCTGCCAAAGTTTAGAGTTTTGCGTTTTCCGTCGACACCCGTATAAATATCAATTTGTGACCTTCGTGGTGCGTCATTTTTTTGTCTTAGAATGTACTTTGGGAGATCGGAGGCACGTGTCACTGTAGGAGCGCGTAAATGCGCACTCAGCTTTGTATCAAAGAGACACATTTCTTCAGCCTGTACGAAGCTTCTATCTGCATTAACCAAGGGCCATGTAGTGGTGTGGTTCCATAGCACGTTACATGTATTAAAATCTCTACAAAGATTAAATGTCCGGGGGAATCTGTGTAACGAGATACACTAGAATCCAAAATTAAATCAACAAACGGAAATTTTGCAAGACTGCATTTATTTTGTCACAGAACACTATAAAAAGGTGTAGTAAAGTAGGAGCAAAGGGTAGAATACAGAACGTAAACAACTGCAACAAGCATAATGTTAGATAAAAATGTTCTTCGTATTTTCCAACTTAACAGGTTTTCATACACGTTCAGAGAACTGGTTATGTACTCAGTACGGGGTGCGGCCACCTCTTGCAACAATACAGGCCTGACAACGACGGTGCATGCTGTGAATGACGTCATCAGTCTCATGTTGAAGCAATAAGAACCATTCTTCCTGCAAAACTGCTAGCTTGGAGAGTGGTTGGTGGATGCTGATGTGACACAACCCGTCTCCTTAGTGCATCACAGACATGCTCTATGGGATTAAAATCGGGAGAGCGAGCAGGCCATGCCAGGAGTGGAATATTCTCCAAGAAAGTATCAACCACCCATTTTATATGAGGTCGAGCATTATCGTCCTTCAATACGAATCCTGAGCCCACAGCGACTTGCGAGAACCGTACATGGGGTCCCAAAATCTCGTCACAACACCTGACAGCACTTAAACCTTGCCGATACTCCTGCATAATTTCATAGAGAGGTATTAGAGGGGTCAACATAACCCCTGTCCACGCAATTAGGGATTCTCTTCGATATCGGTCTCTTTCCGTAATGTTTGAAACGTCCCCTTTGAAAAATTTATGAATGTGCTAATAAACCCCTTACGTTATTTGATTTTCAAACAGCTGAGCAAAAGTGAACGTACTCAGACATTTCTCTCTTTACTTATTCTGATCATCACTAAACTGACACAATATTTTTAGCGCAACGCAATCTGACTTTCAATAATCCCTACAAAAGAATGGCCCTGACTAACAATAACCTATACCTTTCATGAATCACTTACCTCACAAAAATCTTCGTTACTCGAACTACTGCAATACAGCGAGCGCCAAAACTGCCAGCTAAATAAAAGATTCTAACTACTGAAGTCACTAACTACTGATAGGCATAGTTGGCAAATGAAAGATTTGGATAGAGAACAAACAATGTATTTACCTTAATAGTGTTCAAAAGTCATTATATATATCAGCTCATGATATCCAGTATTACAAATGTACTGTCTCTGATGGACACACGTCCAGATCATCCGCTCTCAAAACTCTGCCGTCTCTCTCCGCACATCCACCACTGCTGGCGGCTCACCTCCAACTGCGCAACGCTATGCGCTGTTCACATCCAACTGCCCACCACTACAATAGCGAATATTCCAACAATGCCAACCAGCCGCAGACTACACACAGCACAGCCAGTGATTTTCATACAGAGCGCTATGTGGCGTTACCAATATAAAAACCTAAACAGCCTCTTTCATATTTAGGTCCCGAAATCGTGATCCACGTGCCCTCAGATGCGAGTCCGTCGAGAATCACCCTCCAGATCAAATCAGCACTCGTCTGTAAAAAGAACATTAGCCTCTGTTCGACCTTGCAGATAGCATGTTGACTGCTCCACTCTAAACGTACCCTTCTGTGAAGACGCGTCAAAGGTAAACATATAGCAGGTCTCCGACAATAAAGGCCACTCTGCCGAAGCCTTCTGTACACTGTTTACTTCTATACAACACGTCCAGTGGGGGCTGCAAGCTCAGATGTCAGTTGCAGTGCAGTACTAAGACGGCATGTCGTGTCCTCGCAGCCAAATAACGGTCCTCTCTTTCTGTCACACGTGGTCGGCTCTGCCCTGGTCTTCGGGATACAGTTTCGGTCTCTATAAACTATCGCAACGTCCGAGAAACAACAGAAAGATTCACATTGAGCCATCGGCCACATCAGTTTGCGACTGTCCTACTCCCAATCTCCCTACGGTCCTCCACAGCAGAGTGACTGGTAGGCATCTTCTCTGTCCTACTGCATCGTCTGTGATTGTACACACAGCGATAGTGGTTGTGGGACTAACCGGCAAACACTACCCCATTTAATAGGTGCCTTGACGTCATTGTTCGTTGACCGAAATGCCATCTTTCGTGCAAAACCCTACCTTTCGGACATCTGTTGACAGTTTGTGTGACTATATCGTGAATTATACACAGGACGGGGAAATAGCGGTTTGATGCTATAAATTTGGACACCAGTGTATGCATAGACTTCTTGCCTGACGCTTCATGTCATGCCAAGTAGTGGGAACATACTATTACACTTCATGGACTGAGTCTGCAAATGGTTGCAATACGGTGTTGAGGGGAGAGCCAAGGCATGGTAATCGTCGTCGATGATTAGGATCATTACATCTGATCTCTCTCTGACAACCGAGGCCGTCCTATCTAAGGCGTCGTTTACTCAGGACTGTCAGTGTCTCTTGGGTTTCTCGAAGAAAAAGACATAAAGTCCTCGACTGTCTCAAGAACTTCAGTTCTCATTGGATGTCCCACTGTGATATAGTTAAAAACCATAGCCTTCCCCTTTCTTTCTGTAGAGGTAAAGATCCTGCAACAGAGCAAAAGCACTAGTAGCGAGGGATGATGAGGGATGGGGAGGGGGGGGGGGGGAGCGTCTTTACTTGAGGAATTGTAAGGGTCCCTCAGGCAGATTTTTTATCCCGAAGCTCTCAATTATTTGTTGGATATATCCCAATATCTTCCCATAACTCACTACGGCTCAAATGGTTCAAATGGCTCTGAGCACTATGGGACTTAACTGCTGTGGTCATCAGTCCCCTAGAACTTAGAACTACTTAAACCTAACTAACCTAAGGACATCACACACATCTATGCCCGAGGCAGGATTCGAACCTGCGACCGTAGCGGTCGCGCGGTTCCAGACTGCAGCGCCTAGAACCGCTCGGCCACTCCGGTCGGCCACTACGGCTCCCTCTACTACTATGGAAGTTGTTCTTTAATGTCTTAACACACATCTTGCGAGGTGCCGGGACTAGCAGTGTATTTAACACTAAATTCTAGAATCTACATATGTAAATGATGCTCTATGCCCCCCCCCCCCTATTCTAACTCCGACTTTTGCTGTTGCACAAGGATTAAAAAATATACGCGAACTGACTGTAATCAACCCTGCAAGTGGAGTAGAAAAGAGTTTGGCACCTGCAATAATTTAATTTGATAAATAAGTTAAATAAAGGAAGGTTTCATAAACGTAGTGAGAAATGATGGGTTGCTCTACCGATTAACACAATGAAAGTTCTGTCCAAAATAACAATATGATTTATTAAGACTAAACACAAAATAATAAACAAAAACACATGAATTCTAATTTATAATACATCAAATTGGCTCAAATTGGATACACAAACAAACGCTGTGAAGGTGAAGTTGTCCCTAAACTAGATTGTGAGGTTTATGACGAAGTGGTATGTGGAGCCAATTCCTTGCCACTCAAATCTTAAGAGAGACACACAGCTAACCCAACATTAATTGCTGCTACTCAAGACAGAACAAAGTTAGAAAAAGACGAACAGGCGCGCTCTGCTGAGCTCTGATTATCACCTAGGAAAATCCCTATCTGCCGGTGCTGCGGACATACATTACCAAACTGTCTTCTTAACTGCAAGAACACGATCTGGCGTACCGCAGGCGATGGCTGGTTGCTTCGACGTCCTCGACCGAAAGGCGAGAGCCGACAACCATGAGCACCCGTACAGGCCGAACACAGAACATTCCCGCCCCCACGACAGTGGCCGTGGTTAAACGTTCCAATCAGCAACTCGAAAACCGGCGGAAAATTCCACCCCATTGCCGGAGCACTACCATTCCACCAATGGAGATTCTTGGCGCCAATTTCTGCGCTGATTTTGCTACGTCACGGAGCTATGCCCTGAGCAAGCCAATCACAGTTACTATTTTGCAGAAAGCGCGGGAATTTTCCCGCCACAACTGCCTGGGTACACAAGTCATTCCCACGCCACGCTGGTAGCCCGCCAGAAAGTGTTTTCGCTAAGTTTCTGCGAAGTAACGGAACCTCTAGCCCAGCCGCTACTCCAGGCCCCGGCGGGCGTGTCTCTTGACAATGTCGGCGTCTGCAAAGCATTCACTCGACTTCCTCACACCCGTCGGCTTAACCCTCTCCAGCTCAGGAGAGCCCGCCTGTCACCGGACCACCCGGGTGACGAGAGACGCTGCGTGGGAAGTCCGCGTGTGAAGGAATAGCAACTTTGCACCGCATGCAATTAGAGAGGAGAATCGTAAGATAGAAATATGAGAGGGGCCTCATGCCACCTCTCATTGCCCCTACGCCATTTTAGATTGTAATTGGTGAGCGGTTGGCTCACTTAGGAGCAAGGTAGTGAGTCAATCGCCCAAGAACAATCTTACAAACTGACTCCACATGCCGCACTCTATAAAAGAATCACTGCAACCGAAAAATGCAGCTCATAGAGGGAGGATTATTTATGATGCAGCCAACTTCACCTTCTTAATATGGAACACTAACACTCACATCACACATCCATACCCAGGGAGCCCCTTCCAAACACCGATTCACACAGACATTCACGCTCTAAATATGGCCCGGGCATGTGAGCCAAATATGGAGCAGTTTATTCTTTACAATCAGAGTTGGAGTGCTCCGCAATTAAATGCCCAAGATGTTACAACAATTTGAATCATGAAACTAACCTGAACTCACTCACACATGATACTATTTAAGTTAACAATCTGTTTGTGAGCTTTCAGAATCTAGTTACAACCTCCGATTCATTCTGTCTCCCTGCAGCAAGAATAACCTTTACAAAATGTTCCCTGAACTGATGGTCCATTCACAATGACAGTGGTGGTATCTGCTTCAGTTTATGGGGACTTCAGGCACACTGTTTGCATACACACAACAATAAATACAAAATACAAAAAAAATGGTGTGGAGAACAATACAGTAATTTGTAATAAGAATTACAGTGTAAAACACAAACACATACAAGGTATAACATACATTACAAAAACAACACTAGAGAAAGAAATTTAAGAAAGAAAAGAAAGGAAAAAAACAAGGTTCATGGGGCATCAAGTTGTGCGTGCACATTGCACAAAGTTCACGACTGTGCTGAGAATGAGGCACTAAATCACATTGTTAGAAACATTCGAAGCACTTCACAAATTCCACAGTACTGACATCACATAGGGCTAAACGTCGGGTGTTGTTGCTACGTTGTTGCAACGGCAATAGGGTGTGCTGGAGCATCTGCAGTACTCTGTTGAGATTGCACCAAGACCTACGCATATGATCAGGGCAGTACGGTTGGAAGACACAGTGATAGGCTCTCCTCACGTCGATTAATTGTCTCTGAGGTCTATTTGTTGGGATACATCACTAGTCTAGGTCTCTTCTCTCGCTGGAAAGTACTTTACGTTTCCCAATATTGCAGTTCGACGAAGGATGATGGCACGTGGAGTGACTCCACAAGTGTGTGAGGTCATCCATACAGGATCGAACTAGGAGCGACGATTGCTAAAACTGCTCTCTAATAGAGAGGAGAGGTTAGAAATGAGACCATACATTTGTTAGTGTGGCACGATACTGCTTTGTGTATGCAAATCGGCCAATGCTAGTGAGTTGTAAAAACCCAAACAAGTGAGTATATAGCGTCCCTTTCTGTCCTGAGGCACATGGGGCGCAGGTTCTGACACGATATGTGATCTTCTTCGTGTACTCACGACAACGTGGTCTGCCGCAGGGAATCCCTCCAAACGGCTGCCGCGTCCGGAGAGTTAGCAGGCTGTCGCGTGTGGGTCGCGTGTCAGTGTCAACGGCCAGCCTCACTTTCGCTTGTGGCCCGGCGAGGATCCCGCGTAATCCCTCAGGTATACGGCCCGGTGACTGTCAGCTTGTAGGACCGGATGTTCTCGCGCCCTTCACGTCAGGTAGCGCGCTGACGCTTTCTTCTTGCAGGTAGCCGATGACCTCCGGCTGGCCTCTGCATTGCCACGATCCCCGTCATCTGCACAATTCTTACAAAAATCTTATGGCTAACTTTTCCCCATGACCTTCTATGTTATAATAAATTTACATCACGATACATTGATGGTCTGTCATTTCAGACACTCTAATTTTAATTTTATAGTTATTTATCTGTAGCTATCATAACAAAAATCATGGAAATAATTTATCTTGATATTTGTGTAGAGACCGATCTCACTATTGTACATGGTGTGTGATGCTATATTGGATGAAGAACTAAATGTGGGGGCCCGCACTAATATTACTATTAATTATATAGATCGACAGTAGACATGCTCAAGAATTGACTACCATTTGCCAATGATCTACATTCTATGTCTTTTAATTCAATTATGTTGTTATGCAGGTCCAAGTTTTACTGTGCTATAAGGAACATGCAACTATGCTACTTTCGCTCGCCCGTCGTCCCTCCATCTCGGGTCTGTGGTTTGGTGACCTGAAAAATAGCATCTCAACAGGCGCGCGCCACACTTGTGGTAGAAAACCCCCACAATAATAATCCAGTTATTGTTAAATCCTACAGTTTAACTTATCCTAGTATATCGTACTTTCCCTTTTATTTATTTATTTATTTTTTTGTTTACCTTATACAATACTCTTACATAATTCCTGTTACGTTGAGATGTCTCGCTGCTCGCCGCTATTGACGACAGTGGTGTGCGCGCCGTACGACATGGCCTCCGAGTTCTCACTACGCCTCACTGAAACTCCAGAGACTGGGTTAGCCATGGCTATACAAGACAATAAATTTATAGTTGCAACTTCTTTTTCTATGTTATGCAGTATTCGCGATCAAAGCACACCTTTCCAGAGGCAATGTAATATGACCAAGCCAGGACTGGTTCCTGTTGAGGATTCCGTCGCCCACCACACACCAGCTACACAGTATGTCACGAATTTCCAAGTATAATTCGTTGGTTATTCATCTGTGACAGTCACAAGCAGCACGCTAAATCCCTAACCAGCACATTGGCATGGTAGGCTTTATGCCCGCATTTCTATCGTCTAGGGCACCATTGGAGTCAAACGCTCACAGGTTCACCCCGACTTGCAAGACAACGATGCTGGCGCATCACTGTAAAAACTATACTGCACATGTTCATCCTCGAAATCACGCAATATACCACAATCTTGCAGTGCACTGACGCGTGCCTGCAAGCATTGGTATGAACGTCTCACGAACTGATTGTGGCCACTATGGAGCGTATCACGACTTCTCAGAACGCTTCTAAGAGCACGTTCTTGTATGCGCCTGTTAGTGCGACATCTCCTCACTCATCATTATCCCTCAACATGGACACCAGACAGGAAAGGACTAAAACATTGCTCATGGAAAGGTAGTGCCTCTTATCCCATCGACAGTGGAGATCGCGAACATAAACAAAAAAAGTTAGCAGCAGTAAATTCTTATGTGAGACAATGCAGCGTGTTAATACTTTAACAATCTTAATCTATTAATGCAACGATTATTGTTCCCCGATGAAAGGTTCATATATTTGCCTATTCTACTATGTACACCACTTAAACTACTATTATTCCACGAACTTCTTTGTGTGAGAGGTGTGGTGGAATCCTATGGACTAGCGCCAATCCCTTGTTGGACTCCCCCTCCTCTGACGTGCATTAGGATTTGCAGGTCTAATTTCAATCTCCTGGTTCTCCTGTTGTCCTTGATTTCGCTCTCTCCAATTACGGTCGCTTTGCCGTTCGTTATTTCTCCTGTCCCTGATTCCTTGTCTAGATTGACCCTGTTCCCTGACGTTCTGGTTTCCGTGTCTCTGGTTTCCATAACCTTGAATAGCGTGACCTTGATTTCCGTAACCCTGGTTTCCTAACTGACGAGTGCGATTTTGCGATCTGTTGTCGTCTTCCCTTGCTGGCCCGTGGTATTTGTTATTTTGCGCCTTCTTCCTGTCCTTTGCGTCTTGTTTATCGAAGACTACTTCGAGTTCGCGCAATAGACTCTTGAATGCTTCGAAGTCAGATCCACACTTCCCGACAAGTATCTGTTGATACCTAACAGGCAATTTGGAAAAGCAAAATTTAATGATTTCTCCGTTGCTATATGGACTATCTAAAAACTGATTCTTCTTGAGTAAATCATCAAAAAATTTGGTTGCGTTCCTATGCCCGGACACTTCCAGTTCAGGACAAAATATTATTTCCTCTTTAATCCTGTCTTGCGTTTCCTTTGACCAGTAGGTCCGCAGGAATGCACCAACAAATTCCTGATAAGTCCGACACGTCGCTGCCACACCCCGCATCTTTTCCGCGGCTTGGCCTTCGATGTGTCCACACATGAATTCTAATTTTGCGTGGGTTGGCCATGATGACGGTAATGAATTAGTAAACTGCGTCACCCAGCTCTTCGGATGCATCGCCCCTCCATTATCTTTGAACTTCTGGAATTTTAGTATCGACAGGAAGTGATTGTGATCAAAATCCTGTCCGATCCTCGCACTTCTGTTGTCACTCGTTTCCGATACTTGCACGTCTGCTGAGTGTCCTGATCTATCTTACTGATAACAGTGATTTGCTACCTCTGTATCACAGTGGACGTGGCATTCAGCATTCACTCTTCTAAGTGGGCTGCAATTATTGGAGCTATTACTCTCTGTTTCTGCGTGTGCATTGTTAGTTCCGCACTCTGTCACTGGGCTTGAGCACGGCGGGCTTTTCCTCGGAGACACAATTATGTCTACTCCATCATTGGTATCCGAACGCGCAGTGCTCGTGTGCCCGTTTCGCTCTAGTTTTGATATCCGACTCTCCACTTCTTTCATTCGTTTCGTGATGTTCGTAACCACAATATTACCTTGAGTCTTTAAGACCGCTAGGGATTTTGAGTGTGCTTGTGCCGCACGTCGCAAGCGCCCTGCGAGTTGAGAAGTTACTTTTGCGATTTTCATTGCCCCTGTTGCTGCCGTTTTGGCTAGGCCTGCTACTTTTTGTGCTACCATTGACATTTGTTTTGCTTCTCCACATTCTTTCTTTATTGTTAGTAATTCCTCACGAATTTCCCCTATATGCGAAATTATTGCCTCAGTGTCCTTCTTACGCTGTTCGTCAGCTTCTTCCTTCTCCCTCTTACGTTGTTTCTCATCTTCTTCCTTCTCCTTCTTACGCTGTTCGTCAGCTTCTTCCTTCTCCTTCTTACGTTGTTTCTCCTCTTCTTCCTTCTCCCTCTTACGCTGTTCGTCAGCTTCTTCCTTCTCCTTCTTACGTTGTTTCTCATCTTCTTCCTTCTCCTTCCTACGTTGTTTCTCCTCTTCTTCCTTCTCCCTCTTACGCTGTTCGTCAGCTTCTTCTTTCATTGATCGTAGGAAGCTCAGTATTGGGTTTACGTCATCTTTTTGATCCTCTTCAAACGTGGGAAATGTAACTCTGGACACCTGGGCGCTAGAGCTCTGACGTGGCCGAGCTAGCCCCTGTCTGCTCTCGTTCGTTTGATTATAAACTTCTGCTACCGTCTCGACCTGTGTGCCTGTCTCTGTTTCATCCTCTACTTCACTATCATAATCACGGCCACAACGCTGCTCTGAGATCGCGTCCAAATCACCTTCCTCATCAATGACCCTGGCGTCCTGTCCTGCTAAAAATGTCCCCATCTCATCTACGAACCTATTCCCATCAGTAAACTGCCCCTTATCGATTATGCAATCCTCTTTTGTTTTAGCTTCGCTCGATAATAGTCGTGCCTTACTTCTCGTTATCATTCATGAAAAACAAATTTATCTAAAATGCTCAATAAAATTAATCTACTCCATATATTTTTACACATAAACATAAAATTTCAACAACGCCGCTCCAACGCTGTAATTATGCGCACGATTTGTTGTGGTACAGAAACCGCACACAAACCCAACAAAGTGTGATGTGGTACAGACCCACCATCAAAGGAACACAAAAAAAAATGTACAAAAAATATATACACTGAAAACAAAAACTGTAATCATGCGCCGCTACTTAAAACTAAATGCGGAACTACCAGAAAAAAAACTTGGGTATTAATCAATAAAAAATTAAGCAAAAAAATTCTGAGTGTCCCTACTAATATTACTGCTTGCTTATCAGAAGATTCCAGGAAATATCCTGGCAGGGTCGCCATTTTATGCGAGGTGCCGGGGCTAGCAGTGTATTTAACACTAAATTCTAGAATCTACATATGTAAATGATGCTCTATGCCCCCCCCCCCTATTCTAACTCCGACTTTTGCTGTTGCACAAGGATTAAAAAATATACGCGAACTGACTGTAATCAACCCTGCAAGTGGAGTAGAAAAGAGTTTGGCACCTGCAATAATTTAATTTGATAAATAAGTTAAATAAAGGAAGGTTTCATAAACGTAGTGAGAAATGATGGGTTGCTCTACCGATTAACAGAATGAAAGTTCTGTCCAAAATAACAATATGATTTATTAAGACTAAACACAAAATAATAAACAAAAACACATGAATTCTAATTTATAATACATCAAATTGGCTCAAATTGGATACACAAACAAACGCTGTGAAGGTGAAGTTGTCCCTAAACTAGATTGTGAGGTTTATGACGAAGTGGTATGTGGAGCCAATTCCTTGCCACTCAAATCTTAAGAGAGACACACAGCTAACCCAACATTAATTGCTGCTACTCAAGACAGAACAAAGTTAGAAAAAGACGAACAGGCGCGCTCTGCTGAGCTCTGATTATCACCTAGGAAAATCCCTATCTGCCGGTGCTGCGGACATACATTACCAAACTGTCTTCTTAACTGCAAGAACACGATCTGGCGTACCGCAGGCGATGGCTGGTTGCTTCGACGTCCTCGACCGAAAGGCGAGAGCCGACAACCATGAGCACCCGTACAGGCCGAACACAGAACATTCCCGCCCCCACGACAGTGGCCGTGGTTAAACGTTCCAATCAGCAACTCGAAAACCGGCGGAAAATTCCACCCCATTGCCGGAGCACTACCATTCCACCAATGGAGATTCTTGGCGCCAATTTCTGCGCTGATTTTGCTACGTCACGGAGCTATGCCCTGAGCAAGCCAATCACAGTTACTATTTTGCAGAAAGCGCGGGAATTTTCCCGCCACAACTGCCTGGGTACACAAGTCATTCCCACGCCACGCTGGTAGCCCGCCAGAAAGTGTTTTCGCTAAGTTTCTGCGAAGTAACGGAACCTCTAGCCCAGCCGCTACTCCAGGCCCCGGCGGGCGTGTCTCTTGACAATGTCGGCGTCTGCAAAGCATTCACTCGACTTCCTCACACCCGTCGGCTTAACCCTCTCCAGCTCAGGAGAGCCCGCCTGTCACCGGACCACCCGGGTGACGAGAGACGCTGCGTGGGAAGTCCGCGTGTGAAGGAATAGCAACTTTGCACCGCATGCAATTAGAGAGGAGAATCGTAAGATAGAAATATGAGAGGGGCCTCATGCCACCTCTCAATCTTATCACCCTGTTGCCTCTCTAGTCAGTTTTTTTTCACATATTCCTTTCCTGGACGATTTTACGGAGATATTCCTGATTTCTTATCTGATCATTTCATTTAGTTTCCAGCATCTTCTATAACACTACACCTTAAATATTTCGATTGTCTTTTATTTCAGTTTTTCAACAGTCCTTGATTCACTTGCAGAAAATGTTGTGGTCCAGACGTACATATTCAGAAATGTTTTCCTCACATTAAGACCTATATTTCTTGCTAGTATATTTTTATAGTGAGAAATGCTCCTTTTACCTGTTCTATTCTGATTCTTATTTCTCCTTGCTTCGTCCGTCATGCGTTATTTTAGTTGCAAAGTAGCAGAATTCCTTCATTTCGTCTATTACGTGGTCGCCTTAATGTTAATTTCATTTCTGCTATTCATCACTACTTTCGTCTCTCTATGGTTTATTTCAGTCTAGTTTCTGTGCTTATCAGAATGTCCATTTCATCCGAGAGATACTTCAATTCTTGCTCACTTTCACTGAGAGTAGCAATGTCATCAGTAGATCTTACCATTGACATCCCTGAATTTTAATCACATTCCTAACACTACCTTTTATTTGCGTCACTGCTTCTTCGATGTACAGTTTGAGCAGTAGGGCCGAAAGACTGCATCCCATTCTTACACCCTTTTTAATCCGAGTATTTCGTTCTTGGTCCTCCAGTCTCACTGTACCCTCTTCATTCTTGTATTTACTGTATATTACTAATCATTTCCTGTAGCTTAGACTTATACCTGTTTTTCTAAGAGTTTCAAATACCGTACACTATGTTATGATATCGAACGCTTTTTGTAGGACAACAAATACTATGACGGTGCTGAAAATTAAAAAGAGCGAACTGTCGAAAAGTGATGCACTTTCCGTCCTCTCTGTTACGGCCGAACACACCGCTGTATAAGAGCGTTGTCAGCAACGATTCCCCCTTTGAGGGAAGACTTAATTAACCTGCTCCTCTGCGTCACCCCTTCGACCAGGCCAACAGCCACCCGTGTCCGCTACAGACACAAAGTTTGATGGCTTTTAGGGTCGACTAACTTTCGGATTCAGGAATGGCTAACCTGGTGCGCGGTTCCAGTTCCAGGTTGCCTGTCTAATGGCTTCCAGAGGCAACAAAAATTTGATTTTCAATATTTAATATAATTACTGACCGAAATTAAAAATTTAAAAAGCTGTCGTAATTTACTCATTAAGAGGTACGATCTTACGTGAAAGATTTAACACAGTAAGACAAGTATTACAGTTAGAAACCGTATAAATACCTTGAGGCATTGTCAATCAGGGCGCGTAAGTACCCGGACTAGATTGTTTCAGTATCTGAGAATAAGAGCACTTGCAAAAGACTTTTCCCATAATTACAATCCTCTGCAAAACCTTTTCTCGCTGACTCTCCCCCACAAAGTGATGAAAGAAAAAAATTATTGCTTACATTTTTCTGTTCATAAGTGAAACTTCAACAACGGGTATGACGTTTTATTTATTACTTACTTACTACCAACTCCATTCGCAACACATTTTGCAGGCAGTATACACATATACAAACATACCGTCGTTTGAGAATCGAACAAACTCTCGTATGGACGACATAGTAATAAGCATCCCTGGCGTAGAGAAACAACTGAAAGAGTTGAAAGAAAATAAGTCACAAGGAATCTCAGTTAGGTTTTACAAGGACTACTCCACGGCACTGGCTCCTTACCTAGTTTGTCTTTATCGCCCAGCACATTGTCCCAAGCGATTGGGAAAAAGCGCAGGTGACTTCTGTATATAAGATGGGTAAAAGAACGGACCCTCAAAATTGCAGACCAATATCCGTGACATCGGTTTGCTGCAGAATCCTCCAGCATATTCTCAGTTCGAATATCATAAATTTTCCTGAGATCGAGTAGCATATGTCCACGAATCAGCACGGTTTTAGAAAGTAAGGCTCGTGCGAAACTCAGCTTGCTCTTTTCTCACACGATATACTGCGAACTTCGGATCAAGGGCAACAGGTAGGCTCCATAATTCTAGATTTCCAGAAAGTTACCCCTTTGCAGGCTGTGAAGGAAGGTACGAGCATATGGAATAGGTTCACAGATATGTGAATGGCTTGAAGACTTCTTAAGTTACAGAACTCACCATGTTGTCCTCGACGCTGAGTGTTGATCAAGGACGAGAGTATCATCAGGAGTGTCTCAGGGAAGTTGACATGAGCGCTGTTATTTTCTATACACATAAATGATTTCGCGGACAGGATGGGCAGCAATTTGTAGCTGTTTGCTGATGATGCCGTGGTGTACAGTAACGTGTCGAAGTTGAGTGACTGTTGGACGATACAAGATGACTTACACAAAAATTCTAGTTTGAAATTACAATTAAATCAGTACCATTAGCTGTTGACGGGCGTTGATATACATCAACCACGACAGTTGAAAATGCGTGCCCCGACCAGGACTCGAACGCGGGGTCTCCTGCTTACATGGCAGACGCTCTATCCATTTGAGCCACCGAGGGCACAGAGAATAGTGCTACTGCAGGGACTTATGGCCGGTACGCTCCCCGTGAGACCCACATTCTCAACTTACACTACATTCGTAGTGCCCCTGCCATTATACCCATTACTCGCGGCAGACAATCCACAGAGTCCCGTAAGAGTTCAGGCAATTCGTGTGCACCCGCACTAAAGAAGGTCATCAGACGGTTAGCCTTAACGATATGAGGATGGCATCTGTTCTTTCGGACATGTCCGAAAGAACAGATAACATCTTCATAAATTTCTAGTTGGTGTAATGATCGGCAGAAGCTCCAAATGCAGAAAAATATAAGTTAAAGCGGATGAGTAGGGAAAACAAACCCGTCATGTTCCGAAAGTGTCCTGCTTAACACTGTCACATATTTTAAATATCTGGGCGTAACGTTGCAAAGCGATATGAAGTGGAACGAACAAGTGACGACTGTGGTAGGGAAGGCGAATGGTAGACTTCGGTTTATTGGGAGAATTTTAGGAAAGAGTGATTCACCTGTAAAGGAGTTCGCATGTAGAGCACTAGTACGACCGATTCGTGAGTATTGCTCGAGTGGTTGGGATCTGTACCAGGTCGGATTAGAGGAAGCAGTTCAGAGGTGGGCTGCTAGATTTGTTACCGGTAGGTTCCATCGTCAAGAAGATATTACGGAGATGCTTCGAGAACTGAAATGGGGATCCCTGGAGGGAAGGCGACGTTCTTTTCAAGGAACACTATTGAAAAAACTTAGAGAACCGGCATTTGAAGCTCGCTGCAGAACGATTTTACTGCCACCAACACACAATGCGCGTAAAGACCACGAAGATACGAGAAAATAGGGCTCATACGTAGTCATAAAAACGGTTTTCCCTCGCTCTGTTTGAGAGTCGACCAGGAAAGGAAACCACCAATAGTAGTAGTACAGGGTTTCCCCGCCACGCGTCGCACGGTGGTTTGCGGAGCACGCATGCAGATGTAGATGTAGATTCCACTGAATGTACCTGCAGGAGATTATGACACCCAAAACACTGACATGCGTGAAATACTATCTTTTGCTAAAATGGAGCTCAAATTATTCGGACTATATTCATCCAGTGTTTCATAATGAGAGCGCATAGCGACATTAAACATAACTCCATACTTCTTAACTGATTTGTAAAGTAATCAGATGTTTGATGTTATTTTATACTTGAGAGTTCGACTCTTTAAAGAATCTGCGGTGGGGCTTTGCTGGTGATATGCTAAGGTCGCGTTTGCAGCGTAGAAATGTCTAGAATTTTCTTTCCAGAACTAGCCTCAGAAGTTGCCTTGCAAGTGGAGGACTGAGGTTTCCTAAGAATAACATCTACTGCCTTGTACTGTAACTGTATCGTTATTCTATTTTCCTTTAGTTTACTTCCTTATTAATGTTCTTCTGCTACTTAACTTTTCTTCTGTGCCAGAATTGCATTCACAACAGATATTTGAGTGATGGATATACATAACATTGGACATCTGTATGTTCTGCAAAGTATGATAGTTTCCCCTGACTAAAACTGTGAATTTGCATGCCAATAATTAGTTTCTTGTTGGTTCCATGCCTTATTCTTAGCCTCAAGCTATTGTGTAAGTCATGTTTTTACATACCTGTGCTCCAGTACAACGAAATAAATATATCAGGTGTTCAGTTAATTTTCCCCGACAAATCACTTCTAAGTAAATAATTTTGTCTTTGCTATATAACATAAGGAACTATTTAAACTGTATGTTTGCTATCGTTATGTATGAAAATGAAATGAAGTCCCATGCTCCTTGACAGAGCGTAGGGGAACGATGCGGAAGACTCCTACCGCCGTGCTAGGCAAGGTCCGAATGGAGGTGGTTTGCTGTTGCCTTCTTCCGACCGTAATGGGGATGAATGACGATGATGAAGACGACACAACAACACCCAGTCATCGCGTGGCAGGTGAAAATCCCTGACCCCGCCGAAAATCGAACCCGGGACCCCGTGCTCGGGAAGCGAGAACGCTACCGCGAGACCACGAGCCGCGGACCTCGCTATGTATACGTGACTCTTTTTCATTTTGTTCGTATTTTGCTGTCAGTGACGTGTGAAGACGGTAAGTGATGGTGCAGTCTGCAGCCTGTTGTCTTCACTGAGTTTGTTAAGATGGTGTGACGCCCTTTTTTATCTGACACGGACATGCACTAAAATAATTATTGACTCACTTGAGCGACAAATTGGCTTGATCCACACAGCTTTTCTGAAAAGTCTAACACATTTGGAGCAGTACATGAAGGAAGGTCCAGCTGGGGCTAGTATCTACAATTTATCCAGAATCTCCAATTTTCATTCATATTTCATAGCATCGCCATATATGTAATAGCAGGTGCGTGGCCCTGTGTTAAATAGAAAAGACAATTAGGTGTGCCACGGCTACACAGAAGTGTTATTAAGTAATCAATCATGCCCCACCGTGATTCAGTAAAAAGCCACACTCTTTTGTCATTTGTGGCTCATATATCAGCTCTTCAATGCTCAAAAATAGTTCGCAGAATCTCATTAAATTAAATCATTTGGAATCTTAGTTACTCCTTGAATCGTTTTTGTACGTTCGAAGTTCAGAAAAACTCACGTCATTACTCTCTGTCCCTACTCTCTTCTCCTTCCGCCTTATTTCAACTGTACGTTCCTCTGATTTTACTCAGACATAAATCTCTCTGGGCATAGCACTCACACAATAGGAAATATACGAGTACGAAACATACGCATAACTTTACACATTTCAGCATAACAGATACTATTAGTTAAACAAAAAGAAAGAAAAATATATGAATAAACACGCCTGGAAAATTCCGTCACAGTAGCAGACGGTTTTCTAATAAATTCGCTTTCCCCTTCTCCCCAATTTTCCTATTTCTGAGGCACTATGTTCGTATGTAATATAATATCGGAATACGTCAGGTTTTTTTTCTGACGGATGAATGCTACAGAGTGATTCGATTTTCGCTAATCAAAATGCCAGTAGTCATTTACGAGTCACTGAAGATTCTAATGAAGAAGTTAGTTAAAATTCTGAAAATCCTATCAGAAAGAAAATCATAGTAAATCACTAACACATTATCTACTTCTTACTGTGATTGTTCTGGAAGAAATTTGATTATTGCAATAGCCACTGTCTGTTGGTAGCATGCTTTTGACATGAACAGGGTCCAATCCTTTCCTCAGCTAAATGTACCCAAAAATGTCGTCCTAATGCTGCGTTTCCTTCGACGTATTCTTCGTAATTATAGCAAATATTATTTCATCTCGATGTTGATAGGACGTTGGAGTAAAACCTACTTTCTTCCCTTCCTTTGTAACTTAGGTAATCGAGATAGGGGTCAAAAATGCATGGTTGGAAGTTTCTTTTGCTGGGATACTAACACAACGCTTCAGCTGTTGTATGATGTACACTGAAGCGCCAAAGAAACTGGTATAGCCATGCATAGTCAATTATAGAGATATGCAAACAGGTGGAATAGAGCGCTGCGGTCGGCAACGCCTGTATAAGACAACAAGTGCCTGGCGCAGTTGTTAGATCGGTTACTGCTGCTACAATGGCAGGTTATCAAGATTTAAGTGAGTTTGAACGTGGTGTTAGAGTTGGCGCAGGAGCGACGGGACACAGCATCTCCGAGGTAGCGATGAAATGGGGTTTCTCCTGTACGAGCATCTCACGAGTGTACCGTGAATATAAGGAGTCCGGTAAAACACCAGATCTCCGACATCACTACGTCCAGAGAAAGATCTGGCAAGAACAGGACCTAAGATGACTGAAGAGAATCGTTCAACGTGACAGAAGTGCAACCCTTCCGCAAATTGCTTCAGATTTCAATGCTGGGCCGCCAACAAGTGTCACCGTGCGAACCATCCAACGAAACATCATCGACATGGGCTTTAGGAACTGAAGGCCCACTCGTGTACCCTTGATGACTGCATGACAAGGCTTTACGCCACGCCTGGACCCGTCAACACCGACACTGGATGTTGATGACTGGAAACATGTTGCCTGGTCGGGCGAGTCTCGTTTCAAATTACACTCCTGGAAATGGAAAAAAGAACACATTGACACCGGTGTGTCAGACCCACCATACTTGCTCCGGACACTGCGAGAGGGCTGTACAAGCAATGATCACACGCACGGCACAGCGGACACACCAGGAACCGCGGTGTTGGCCGTCGAATGGCGCTAGCTGCGCAGCATTTGTGCACCGCCACCGTCAGTGTCAGCCAGTTTGCGTGGCATACGGAGCTCCATCGCAGTCTTTAACACTGGTAGCATGCCGCGACAGCGTGGACGTGAACCGTATGTGCAGTTGACGGACTTTGAGCGAGGGCGTATAGTGGGCATGCGGGAGGCCGGGTGGACGTACCACCGAATTGCTCAACACGTGCGGCGTGAGGTCTCCACAGTACATCGATGTTGTCGCCAGTGGTCGGCGGAAGGTGCACGTGCCCGTCGACCTGGGACCGGACCGCAGCGACGCACGGATGCATGCCAAGACCGTAGGATCCTACACAGTGCCGTAGGGGATCGCACCGCCACTTCCCAGCAAATTAGGGACACTGTTGCTCCTGGGGTATCGGCGAGGACCATTCGCAACCGTCTCCATGAAGCTGGGCTACGGTCCCGCACACCGTTTGGCCGTCTTCCGCTCACGCCCCAACATCGTGCAGCCCGCCTCCAGTGGTGTCGCGACAGGCGTGAATGGAGGGACGAATGGAGACGTGTCGTCTTCAGCGATGAGAGTCGCTTCTGCCTTGGTGCCAATGATGGTCGTATGCGTGTTTGGCGCCGTGCAGGTGAGCGCCACAATCAGGACTGCATACGACCGAGGCACACAGGGCCAACACCCGGCATCATGGTGTGGGGAGCGATCTCCTACACTGGCCGTACACCACTGGTGATCGTCGAGGGGACACTGAATAGTGCACGGTACATCCAAACCGTCATCGAACCCATCGTTCTACCATTCCTAGACCGGAAAGGGAACTTGCTGTTCCAACAGGACAATGCACGTCCGCATGTATCCCGTGCCACCCAACGTGCTCTAGAAGGTGTAAGTCAACTACCCTGGCCAGCAAGATCTCCGGATCTGTCCCCCATTGAGCATGTTTGGGACTGGATGAAGCGTCGTCTCACGCGGTCTGCACGTCCAGCACGAACGCTGGTCCAACTGAGGCGCCAGGTGGAAATGGCATGGCAAGCCGTTCCACAGGACTACATCCAGCATCTCTACGATCGTCTCCATGGGAGAATAGCAGCCTGCATTGCTGCGAAAGGTGGATATACACTGTACTAGTGCCGACATTGTGCATGCTCTGTTGCCTGTGTCTATGTGCCTGTGGTTCTGTCAGTGTGATAATGTGATGTATCTGACCCCAGGAATGTGTCAATAAAGTTTCCCCTTCCTGGGACAATGAATTCACGGTGTTCTTATTTCAATTTCCAGGAGTGTATATAGAGTGTACGGGTGTGGAGACAGCCTCATGAAGCCATGGACCCTACGTGTCAGCGGGGAACTATTCAAGCTGGTGGAGACTCTGTCTTGGGTCGTATGCAGTTGAAATATTATGGGACCCCTCATACGTCTAGATACGACTCTGGCAGCTGACACGTACGTAAGCATCCTGTCTGATCATCTGCATCCATTCATGTCCATTGTGCATTCCGATGGACTTGGCCAATTCCAGCAGGACAATGCGTCATCCCACACGTCCAAAATTGCTGCAGAGTCGATCCAGGAACACTCTTTTGAGTTTAAACACTTCCGCTGGCCACCACACTCCCCAGATATGCAAATTATTGAGCATATCTGAGATGCCTTGCAACGTGCTATTAAGAAGAGACCTCCACCCCCTCGTACTCTTACTGATTTATGGACAGCCCTGCAGGATTCATGGTGTCAGTTGCCTCCAGCACTACTTCAGATATTAGTCGAATCCACGCCGCGTCGTGTTGCGGCACTTCTGCGTACTCGCGGGGGCCCTACACGATATTAGGAAGGTGTACCAGTTTCTTTGGCTCAGCCGGCTGCGGTGGCCGAGCGGTTCTAGGCGCTTCAGTCCGGAACCGCGCGACTGCTACGGTCGCAGGTTCGAATCCTGCTTCGGGCATGGATGCGTGTGATGTCCTTAGGTTAGTTAGGTTTAAGTAGTTCTAAGTTCTAGGGGACTGATGACCTCAGATGTTAAGCCCCATAGTGTTCAGAGCCATTTAAACCATTTTTTTCTTTGGCTCATGAGTGTACATCTGCATGACACTACGTAACGCCTTGGATTCTGTATGGCACACCTGAGGGAGTCATCGGTGCAGTCTGGTTCTGATTCGTCAGAGCAAAGTATCAGCAGTCATGCTATTATACCGTTCATTAATTTAACACTCGGTGATAATTTGTTTATTACTCTTGTGATATTTTCCAAGCAGTGTAGTTTATTGGAGTAAAGATAATTTCGTGGATTCCTCGAGTAAGTGTTACAGGGCCGTTATTGTTTATACGCCCAAGTGACGAAAGTCATGGGACAGCGATGTGCACATATAGAGGTGGCGGTAGTATGGCGGACACAAGACATAAAAGGCCAGTCCACGGGCGGAGTTACCATTTTGTACTCAGGTGAGTCATGTGGAAAGGTTTCCGACGTGATTGTGGCCGCGCGACAGGGATTAACAGGCTTCGAACGCGGAATGGTAGTTGGAGCTAGACGCATGGGATATTGCATTTCGGAAATCGTTAGGGAATTCAATATTCCGAGATCCACGGCATCAAGAGTGTCCCGAGAATACGACTAACATACAAGCAGCACTGCGTGAAATAACCGCACAAATAATGTGGGACCACGACAAATGCATCCGTTAGGACAGTGCGCGAAATTTGGAATTAATGGGCTATGGCAGCATACGACCGACGGCAGCGCCTGTGCTAACAACACGACATAGCCTGCAGTGCCTCTCCTGAGCTCGTAACCATACCGACTGGACCCTAGACGACTGTAAAACCGTGGCCTGGTCAGATCTGTCCCGATCTCATTTGGTAAGAGCGTATAATAGGGTTCGAATGTGGTGCAGGCCCCCGGAAACCATTGACCCAAGTTGTCAACAAGGCACTGCGCATTCTGGTGGTCGCTCCATAGTGGTGTGGGCCATGTTTACATGGAATGGACTGGGTCGTCTGGTCCAATTGAACCGATCATTGACTGGGAATGGCTATGTTCGGCCACTTGTAGACCATCTGCAGCCATTAGTGGACTTCATGATCCCAAACTACGATGGAATTTTTATGGATGACGATGCGCCGTGTCACCAACTGTTCGCGATTGGTTTGAAGAACTGTAAGTGGGCTGCTTTTGTGTTGGCAGCGCTGTGTAGCGCTCTGCATTGGATCTCTGGCTGCGCTTTCTTTGTAAGAGACTCTGTGGCTGGTTGGACTCGTCGTTGGAAGTTAATCGTCAGTAGTGTTGGGCAGTTGGAAATTAGTCGCCAGCAGTGATGGAAGTACTGTTGGGCAATAGGAGGTGAAAAGCTAGCAGTGATGGATGTTAGATGTAAGAAGTTAGCACTGATGGAGGGTAGAGGTCTGAAGTGTTAGCGTAGGCTAACGATCTGTACATGTTCGACTTGGAGATTGAATATTATTCATGACTATATACATTTTACTAGACATAAATGACGATTTATGTTTGTGTCTGAACTGGATGTCACATTATTAAGGTAAAAAAAAAAACTTTAATTGGTTTGCAACAAAATCTTTCCTTTGCTAATCACATGCCTATTAGTAGTTAGTGGCTTTAGTAGTTAGAATATTATATTTAGCTGGCACTATTGACGCTCGCTGTATTGCAGTAGTTCGCGTAATGAAGATTTTTGTGAGGTAAGTGCTTAATGAAATATATAGGTTATTGCTAAGATTTCTTTTTAGTCAGGGCCATTGTTTTGATTTAATTATTTGAAGTCAGGTTACCCTTTTTTGAGCAGTCAGATTGCGTTGCGCTGGAATATTGTGGGTCAGTGTTGACATGACAAGAATAAGTGAAGAGAAAGTAGGTTCACTTGCATTCAATTTCACTCAGCAGTTTAAGTAAAATATTTAATAAATAAGTCTCAGAACATTCTGGACTATGATAATGATTTAGCCACCCAGATGGCTCGACATGAATCCCATCGAACATTTATGGGACATAATCGAAAGGTCAGTTCTCTAAACAGGCAACGCTTTAGCTGTTACGGACGGTTATAGAGGCAGAATGGATCAATATTTCTGCAGGGGACTTCCAAAGACTTGTTGAATGAATGCCACGTCAAGTTGCTGCACAATGTCGCGGAAAAGGAGGTCCGACATTATATTAAGAGCTATCCCATGAGTTTTGTGACCTCAGTGTAATATATATCACATCAGAATCTCGGTGGCGATGCTGTTGTCTACAGAAACGCTGCATCACCAGAAGACAGTCGCGAGCTACAGGAAGAGCTGAGAAGATCAACAATTGATGCCGCGGTTGGTAGTTGATCCTGAAGGTAATGTATTGCGTACAAACAGCTGAAGAAATCCATTCCTGTTCGACTATGCAATTGGTGAAAAATCATACGCAATAGTAACAACTGTAAAATGTAGCGTATCTCATAAAGGACTTTACGAATTTGAAAAGTAATGTGGATTTATTGAATGAACCTACAGTGATGGTTTTGGTGTCATTTTATAGCAAAATACATCATGTTTTTTAACACGTACCTAAACAGGTTAAAAATTGCTTGCGTTGGCTGTGTGGCACACATTCCGTCTGGAGTAGATTTCTCGCACAAATCGCTTCAGCGCGTCAAACGTGGCTTTTTCATTTGTGAGGTATATATTAGCTCTGAGCTGTACTGAAGAACCAAGTAGAGGTGGAACATACAAGGTACCCTCGATGGTTTCCGAAAAGATAAAGTCAAGAGGTGCCAGGTATAGTGATCGTGGCGGCCATGCTATTGGCGCATTCACTTAAGTGGAAATCGGACATTTAGGAAACTCCGGACGTCTTACCAGACAGTCAAAACTTGATCTATTTTCCAACAAGATGACACCAGTGTTACGTCTATAAGTTGTATGAATAAGTTCTTACGAATTTTCAAAGTTGGAAAGTGCTTTCTTATGCGTCCTATACTTCGAAGTAACTGGCTGGTGCGCCCTAAAATGGAATGACCACATTATACTCTAAGGGACAGTCAAACGAAAACCAGACAGATGGAAAAAGTAAGTAAATTGTTTATTATTTCGAAAGAAATCGACATAACTGTTAGCTTATAATCGGCTGTGAGACAGAATGGTCAGTGCCTTAACGGAAAAATATTTGTGGTTTTGTACAGAAGTATGATTGTACCCAGGTGTTTTCGTCTTCGTTCGAAGCAAATCACGGCCACGGACGTCTTTCTTCAGCGCTCCAAAAATATGGAAATCGTATGGAGAGAGATCGGGATGCATGGAGACTTTGTAAGGGTTTCCCAGCGGAATTTCTGCTATGCGATTTCTATGTTTTTAGAGCCCTGAAGAAAGACATTCGTGGCAACCGCAAACATTTTTCCCGGAAGGCACTGACTGTCTTGTCTCACAGTGGGATTAATGTATTAAAAGTCGTGACGATTACTTTTGAAATAATAAACAATTTACTTACGTTTTCCATTTGTCTCGCCCGCCGGTGCGGCCGAGTGGTTCTAGGCGCTTCAGTCTGGAACCGCGCGACCGCCACGGTCGCGGGTTCGAATCCTGCCTCGGGCATGGATGTGTGTGATGTCCTTAGGTTAGTTAGGTTTAAGTAGGTCTAAGTCTAGGGGACTGATAACCTCAGATCTTAAGTCCTATAGTGCTCAGAGCCATTTTGAACCATCTGTCTCGTTTCACTTGACTGCCCCTTATAACTGTACAGGAAAGCAGGTTGACCGATTGAGATGCATTGGAAGAATTTTAGGAAATGTTATTCATCCACAGAAGAAGCAACTTCCAAGAAAACACTTTCGACCGATTCTGTACAGTAATGTTCATCACTCTGGGTTCTTCACCAAGTTAGATTACTAGAAGAAATAGACAATATAATGGAGAGCGGGCGGTTTCGAACGGTATCGTATACTCGGCACGAAAACTTTAAGGACATGCTTAACAAACTCAGGTGACATACGTTACAAGAGAGGCGTTGTGCATCAAGGAGAGGTTTACTGCTAAAATTTCGTGGGCGAACGTTCCAAGAGGAGCGGGACAACATATTACTCCGTTCCACATATCATAGGGAAGCTTAACCACAATCTTTCTTCCCACACACCATTCACGAATGTATCAGGGAAGGAGGGAGAGAGGTTGGAAATGATAGTGGTACGAAAAGTAATCTCAGCCATACACCGTAATATGACTTACACAGCAAAGATGTGTGTGCTGATGTCCACGAGGCATTATGAAGGGAAATCTTAGAAGCTTAGGCAGGGAATATAACAGGGAGTGAATGAGCTTGCCCCCCTGCCACGTAGTTCAGAAGCACTACAGTTAAAAAAAATTCAAATGGGATTCTGCAGCTGGTCAGCAGGTTCGCGTGAGGTGTGGATGGCAAAAACGTAACCCCTACCGCTCAACCGGAAGCACAGTGTCGCGTGAGTTCGCCGGCAGCAGCTGTGCTACACCCACACGGTAGAGAAAAACGTAGCTCAGACAAGGAACTGCAGAAGTAGGTTCTCCCTAGCACTGGCTTTCAAATGGTATCCTTCCCGCATACAGCGGCGAGGGTGGAAGGACGGGAGCCTTTGACACAGGCCGACGGCCACTGCCGGGAAGCCCGCAGATAGTAGCCCGTAGCGGGAATCGATAGCGACTGCGGAGCCGCAGTGACGTCGGCCGCGGCGCATGCGCAGTCCGGGAAACCACAGCGCGTGTCCAACTGCTGGGGCAACAGCAAACAGACGCTGCAGTCCGAGGACAACCAGCTGACATACGAGATGTACTGATAAAGATGTAATTATCACCCAAAATAATTTTGCTACGCCCACTTTTGACCGCACTGGAGGCATCTGTGCAACTCGCGATGGTAAATCGTTGGCGTACACTTCCACCGACTGAGTGTGGATGGGTGTAACGTTTTTCCTCTTCAAGATCTGAAAACTAATTACCGCGCAATACTCCACTTTATCAATAACGTGCGACATTTTGTTCTGGCTCCTGTAGCACTGTCCCACAGTGGTTTCAGTGTGTCATGACTGCAGGGACATTCTCGCAAAAAAAACAGGAAAAAAGAATAAAGTGGCCAGGTGCGAATAGTACTCGCGCACTGAAGGTTCTGTGGAAACTTAACTATGTGTAAAGACAGCTCATCCATCCCGGGAATTGAGAAACCCAACAATTTTTGCCTACAATCGACACTGATACTGGCAAGATATCGGCCTCGGGAATTCCAAAACGTTCCAGAATGTTTCAGTTTTAATTCTGGACTCGGATAGTAAATAACAAAAGCACTGCTTCTTTCGTGTGATATAATTACAAGTTAACAATTCTTTGAGTTTTTCTTTTGCTTGTACTGTGAAACCTTGCTTCTTGCCAAATTTCACGATTGTAGGTCAAAGGGAAGTACCCAATAGGTTGTATTGAATCAGTTTCCTAGTATGAAATTTTTGGCGCAAATGGCCGTATGTTACGATTTCACTGAGTTAGAAGCTTAAATTTTGTACACCGCCAGGGGACCATATACCTTCGAATAAGACATAAATTTTATGTTCCTGACGAAAAGGGGTCTTAACAGTCGGAGGGACTGACAGTCAGACAACAGAAGTTGAAAAACTTTTTTCTGTGGTGTATACTACTGGCCATTAAAATTGCTACACCAAGAAGAAATGCAGATGATAAACGGGTACTCATTGGACAAATATATTATACTACAACTGACATGTGATTACATTTTCACGCAATTTGGATGCATAGATCCTGAGAAATCACTACCCAGAACAACCACCTCTGGCCATAATAACGGCCTTGATACGCCTGGGCATTGAGTCAAACAGAGCTTGGATGGCGCGTACAGGTACAGCTGCCCATGCAACTTCAACACGATACCACAGTTCATCAAGAGTAGTGACTGGCGTATTGTGACGAGCCAGTTGCTCGCCCACTATTAACCAGACGTTTTCAATTGGTGAGAGAATGTGATGGCCAGGGAAGCAGTCGGACATTTTCTGTATCCTGAAAGGCCCGTACAGGACCTGCAACATGCGGTCGTGCATTATCCTGCTGAAATGTAGGGTTTCGCAGGTATCGAATGAAGGGTAGAGCTACGGGTCGTAACACATCTGAAATGTAACGTCCGCTGTTCAAAGTGGCGTCAATGCAAACAAGAGGTGACCGAGACACATAACCAATGGCACCCCATACCATCACGCCAGGTGATACGCCAGTATGTCGATGACGAATACACGCTTCCAATGTACGTTCACCGCGATGTCGCCAAACACGGATGCAACCATCACGATGCTGTATACAGTACCTGGATTCATCCGAAAAAATGACGTTTTGCCATTCGTGCACCCAGGTTCGTCATTGCGTACACCATCGCAGGCGCTCCTGTCTGTGATGCAGCGTCAAGGGTAACCACAGCCATGGTATCCGAGCTGCAAACGTCGTCTAACTGTTCGTGCAGATGGTTGTTGTCTTGCAAACGTCCCCATCTGTTGACTCAGGGGTCGAGACGTGGCTGCACGATCCGTTACACCTATGCGTATAAGATGCCTGTCATCTCGACTGTTAGTGATACGAGGCCTTTGGGATCCAGCAAGCCGTTCCGTATTACCCTCCTGAACCCACCGATTCCATGTTCTGCTACCAGTCATTGGATATCGACCAACGCGACCAGCAATGCCGCGATACGATAAACCGCAATCCTGAAAAGATAATCATTTGCATATCATAGCATCTTCTTCCTGTCGGTTAAAATTCGCTTCTGTAGCACGTCATCTTCGTAGTGTAGCAATTTTAATGGCTAGTAGTGTAGCTACAAATTAACAATTTTCGGAATTTCTCCTTTAGTTGTGCCGTGAAACTTTGATTTCTCTGGAATTTCATGTTTCTAGTCCTACTGGAAGTACCTTACAGCTTTTGACGAGTGAGTTTGCATAGAGGCTTCAGTTTTTCTTGACACCGCCAACGGACCGTAGATGTCAGTAAGTGACGTCAATGTCAACCTTCTACGTCTACTCGTTTCTGAGGAAATAGGTTTTTAAAGGGCGGACAGACAGGCAGGCAAACAACAAAGTGATCCTGTAAGGGTACCGTTATAACCGATTGAGGCACGGAACCCCAAAAAAGTAATTACATTGCTTTATTTCAGCGAGGTGAAAGTTAAAAATTTATGACTACCTGTCGCAAACTCCGGAAAAAGAAAAACGGTGCAACAACATTTAGAATTTAATGCCACTTATGTGTGAAGCAGCGTCCAATAAAGGATCTGAAGTTGCGACATAAAGTCGCCCAGGGGAACTGAAACCTTTATGTAAAAATCTGTGCACGTATTACAACGGTGCTTTATTAGGTAACAAAATCAACAGATCATTTGTTGTTAAATACTGCATCTACTGGCTCGTTTCGGATGTAGCCCATCATCAGAACATCTGCTCAATGAGACGTAATTCAGTATCTAAAGCATGCTGCGGTTGAACAGGTCTGGAACTTATATGTGATTACAATAACTGTTAAAGAAACCGTCTTAAGTCTCGTAGGAAGTTTATTTGTTCACTGATGACTAGTTTCGGACAGCTCGTCCATTATCAAATGGTTCAAATGGCTTTAAGCACTATGAGACTTCACATCTGAGGTCTTCAGTCCCCTACGCTTAGAGCTAGTTAAACCTAACTAACCTAAGGACATCACACACATCCATGCCCGAGGCAGGATTCGAACCTGCTACCGTAGCAGCAGCGCGGTTCAGGACTGAAGCGCCTAGAACCGCCAGGCCACAGCGGTCGGCCCGTCCATTATCAAATCATCCTGCAGAAAAATATATTGGTTGTTACAATACATAGCCATGAAGACAAAATAAGATTCTAATACTGTCCCAAGGTGGATAACTTACCATGTACATAAGTGTTGCATTAGAACCAGACGTGCTTACAGGCCACAAAACATGTAAACGTAGCACAATCAAACATAGTGTCAACATATGAACGTAAACTCATTTTGAGGGCAGCGGCCAGGTTAGCCGCGCCAGAGGCTGCTAGTGGCGCCATGTTTCAAAGGATTCAAGTTCTTTATTGTAATACAATCACAGTTTACGTAATCACCGGTAAAATACAATATTAACAAATTGCGACGAGTCTACATGATACGAGGGTTGGAACAAAATAGTGGCAACTATTTATTCACAACCGATACAAAAGAGTTACATGTTTGCACCTATTACTGTTCTTCAAAGTAGTCACCAGCGTTGTGTAGATCCCGTTGCCAGCGATGGGGAAGGCGTAGTATACCGTTAGCAGAGCATCTTGAGTTGATGATGCGAATGGAGCGGTCTACTGCCTGTCGAATCTCTGAAACCGTTCTGAAGCGAATGCCACGAAGTGGTTTGTTCATCTTCGGAATAAAATCAAAATCACAAAGACTTAAGTCCAGGGAGTATGATGGATGGTATATTACTTCGCAGTCCCATCGACCGAACAGAGCAGCCACAGCTCGCTCTGTATGCGCCCGCGCATTGTCGTGCAAAATGATGCGCGGGTTGCTCAGAAAGTATCGCCGCTTCTTTAGCAAAGCTGGTCGTAGGTGATGCTCCAAAAGCGAATAGTAATACTGTGCATTTACGGTCTGCAATGGAGGAACGTAATGCGTTAGGATAACACCAACACAGTCGTACACGAGAATCACCATAACTTTCACCATACTGGGGCTTTGACGCACTTTCGACTTTCGCGGCGATCCATAATGACGCCATTCGTTGGATCGGCATTTCAGTTTTGGCTCGTACGATGTGGCCCATGTCTCATCCAGTGTTACGATACGGCATAAGAAAGCCTCTCCTTCGCGCTCATAGCGCTCCAAGTGCGTCTGAGCGGTGTCGCAACGCATCCATTTCTGCATTTCCGTCAGTTCGTGCGGAACCCACCGTGATGCAATTTTTCGCATGCCTAGGCGTTCCTTCGGGATGCGAACCACAGTCGTATGTACTAATCCGGTTTCATGGGCGAGCTCACGAATCGTATGGCGTCGATCCTTGTCCACTAACGCGGCAACACCAGGCACGTCTTCTTCAGAGACGCTAGGACGATCTTTGTTGAAGGCTTTTACCCAACGTGCCATTGTTCTCTACGGCAATGCCGATTCCCCGCGCACCTCTTGGAAGACCTTGGTGACACTGTCGTGCTGTACGACCTCTGGCACATTCAATCTTGATCCAACTCCGTTGTTCCTGTTTCGAAAACATAGTCATACCGTTGTGCATAAGTGACTTGTGTTTCCCTCGATTGTGCGCACGCCGGTGACGTGGGACAGGCGAGTCCATTTGCTCGGAGGTAAGGTAGGTATGTCAACAACGTGTGCTATCAGCGACAATAGTAGATTCCATCGCATAGTGTCTCCACAGCAGTGTTGCCACTATTTAAGTTCCAACCTACGTAATACGCTATAAAATATAAAAATGAAAGTACACCAGGTCTATGACGCCTCACACGGGGCACTATAAAACGATCACGCAGGGAAACTATAAAGGGCATTACGACACATCAACTACAATACAGACAGATTAACAAAATGTAGCTGATGTACGGCATCTGTATAGGACGTTGTGTCCCGTATCATACAAAAGGGCAGAGCTGTAGTTACGTTCTGCCCGCACATTAAATGTAAATGGATCAGTATACCATCCTAAACACTCAAGTAAACATTCAAAACGCTAAAAATACGAAAATAAAAAGAAGGGTTACGATAGCCCTTGTACAATAAAGTCTGTTCGTTGTATGTTTACAACTATAACAAGCCGTCTTGGTGGAAGCGTTGTGCTAACAACACAAAACACAAAAACATAAGATTTCATAACTACAAAATTGCCAAAATTAGTGGTAGTTAGAAAGGAGTATAGTCCCGCGCTAGACACGTACATAAAACCCATCATATGCTGCATAGTAGCATTTTTATAAAACACAGAGAAAATGGTATATGTGTAAGCTTTCTATAAAGAGTAATTTTCTGAATGTCAGAAACTTAAATACACTGATTTCACAAACTTTGTCCTCATGTAACGTGTACTTTAGATATCGTATTCGATTGCAGAGCAAAGCTGACTGTTAATCAGCCTTGTGTTGCGCATGTGAACAGTGTCGTGAAACAAAACTTTAACTTCATGAAATACAAAATTTGAAATAAAGAAATGAAAGTAATTAAATGCCAAAAGAAACTATCTTTGTGCTCAGTGAAAACTATACAATTAAAACCCAGTACCAAGGCACATTTTGAACGTTGCATGATATGAAGTGCAATGTTTGACTTGGAATATCCACAAAAATATATTACTCCTCAACTTAGAAGAAAATAACTGTTTGAAATTATCAACACTGTTCACTGAAAATTAATCTGCTTGCTAGCACATCTGACAATCCGATTACACACTGTTTGCTCAAGAATGTAAAGTGAGATCTGTCCTGAAACGAAAGCAAACACAAATCAGCGATGCAACAGTTAAATATAAATAATCTACTTTAATTTTGTTTTGCTTTTCAGATACAACCCACTGCTGCGCGTGGCGTAAAGTGCAATGCACAAGCGACACTATATTTAAAAACTTTACTATTAATCATGGAGGCGGGTTTTACTTTAAAGAAAATCTTTCTTTTGAAATAAAACTCTGATTATTGGCAAAAAGGCTTCACAGCATAAGAGGACTCTTACAGTTACAAAGTTCTCTCTTTACAAAAATCTACAAACATTTCAACCAATTGAGTTATTTGTGACGAATTAAAAACAAAGAGATCAATTTAATACTAATCATGAAAGTCATTAGTTATCTGATGGGCAAAGATTTCTTTCGATCTACAATTCCGACATGGGTGTGTGTGTTTGTCCTTAGGATAATTTAGGTTAAGTAGTGCGTAAGCTTAGGGACTAATGACCTTAGCAGTTAAGTCCCATAAGATTTCACACACATTTGAACATTTTTTTGACAAACATTTCATTCTTGTGCATGTCCACGCTACCTTTAAAATTCCTCCAAAATCTTCTGCATCAGTATCAAGAACGAGAAAGTATTATAAATGTGTTTTCACCTCCATGATAAAGTATTACAGATAGCTTCTCCCAGATTTACAAAAAACAGATCTCATTCTCTGAAAAACTCAACAGCTCGCTACGATCCCTCCAAATAAGAGTGCCTCAGCGCTGCACAACTGGATGACTGGCAAGTCAACCACAGATAAAACTGAACACGGAGTCAATGATCTTATTCACTACTCGTGCAATGCGCTCAGTTATCTTTGTCCCAGTACAGTAAAGATGAATTATTTAGAATAACAGAAAACATATGAAAACCTTACATATGTTACATACGTAAACGCCATGGAAGTTCACGGGCTATGTATAAGTAACATCAAGCATACAAATACTTAAGAAGTTCACAATTAAATGCACATACCACAAAAAATATCTTAATACATAGTAATGTATCGCATAATTAGGGCCGGTTTAAGGCCAGAGTGACACAAATGGCCGCTTATGCGCCAAGCTGATAGGGGCCAAATACAAAATTTGTGTACAGGTTGTGTCACAAGTAGTAGCGAAATGACGTATTTCTGCGCTCACTAGATTTAGATTTAGGCCATTCTTAAAGGTCTTACCGAGAGCCAAAGGGACGGCACATAAAGTATGAGGGAGTAACAGAAATGGAGAGGGGGTGCAAATTATATGTCGGATGTGTGGAAAAATTTTCTCGAACCGGCCGTGGCCATAATTGCATTCTCATCGTCGCTCCTCAACTGATCGCAGGCAGCTGTAACAAATATGGCGTAAAAAGTGTACATTAAAAGTAGATGCACAAGTTAATAACAAGAACATTATTAGAACAAAATTTAAAAATAGTACGAGCAGACGCCTACAAGGAAAATTAAAAACATTAGTCCTAAGTGGCATATACATGGCCGGCTTAAGATCCATGCGAAACAAACGGCCATTTGGGGTGCCAAATTGAGAGGGGTGCCAGAGGCGCTCAGGTGCAAAATTTCTGTACAACGAGAAAAATAATTAGTGGCAAAAACTAGCGCTGGTGAAAGTCGATCATAATACTCGTAGAAGCAAACACGCTACAGTGTACATGGTTCCGCAAATGAGCTGTTTGCAAAGTATTGGAGAATGTGTTGTTACGAGCCGTCAGTGACTTCAGTAATCAACTATTGTCATAGACGGTACAAAAGCATGTGAAATGTAAACTGTTAAAGAAACTGTTCCACTTGCCGTCTTCACGTTTGGAGTCAATACTGTACTCTTCCCTGTACTGAGTTACGAATTCTTTCAAATACCCCGTATCGTCTCCTAAACCTTCACAAAATGCAGTACTACAATGCACTGTTGCATTTCTTCAACAGTATCAACAAGAGTGCTGTATCCTTCGCTTTTGATGTGACCCTTCACAGAAAAGCTGTTCGTTTGTGGACCAGTGTTTAACGGAATGATTTCGCTTCTGTTATCGTATTTCTTCTCAGTGTCAGTTTTCGCTATTATCTATGATCCACCCCGTATAAAAAATAACAATTTTTTCATTGAAAGCTTTGAAAAATCTCAGGAATTATCTTAAATTGTTTTCCGCATAATATTTAGCCCTAGAATAATATTTAGAAATTTATTTATGTCAGTGTAGTCTTGAAAGAGAAAACAACCTACTTTCAGAATCGCAAGGTTTAGATTTATTTTTAAATGTTTTACCGAGAACTCAAGGAACGTTAACTAACGTATGAGGTAGGGCGGCAACGGAGGAGGGGACTCCGAATAACATGTCGCCTGGGTGGAAAAATGGAATGGTGGGGTGGCGTCAAATGATATGTCGCTCGAGTGGACAAATGCTCTCTAACTAGTCCTGAGTGTATATGCAAAATTACGCTAGTAAGTGACTTGATTCACCTAAGGAATGCTGGGATGGGGATGAAGGGACGACAGGGGGGAGCGTATTAGGACAGTCAAAAAGAATCGTAATTAATACAGTTCACACATATGAGAGCCTGTAACATTCGACAAGGTCGTATATTATTGCCTCTCATCTGTGTGAACTGTATTAATTACATTCGTTTTTGACTGTCCTAATACGCTCCTCCTTGTCGTCCCTTCATCCACTTTCTATCATTCCTTGGATGAATCACTTTATTTATTAATGGGCTTTTATACGCTTTGGTGCCACAACGGAGGGGTATCTGTTCAGAGGCCAGACAAATGTGTGGTTCCTGAAGAGGGGCTGCAGCGTTTTCAGAAGTTGCTGGGACCACAGTCTGAATAATTGACTGAAATGGCTTTGTAACATCAACCAAAACGGCCTTGCTGTGTTGGCACTGAGAACAGCTGAAAACAAGGGGAAACTAGAGTCGTAATCTTTCCCGAGGGCATGCAACTTTGCTGTACAGTTAAATGATGATGGGAGTTTCGGAGGGAGCATTAGACAGCAGATGTCTGACTAGAATAGGGAAATGGAATACAGTAGAAGGCGAACGGGTAGCTTTGAAAGATGAAATAGTGAAGGCAGCAGAGAATAAAATAGGTAAAAAGACAAGGTCTGGTAGGAATCCTTGGGTAACGAAAGTGCTATTGAATTTAATAGATGAAAGGAGAAAATATAAAAATGCACCAAATGAAGCAGGTGAAAGGGAATACAAGCGTCTAAAAAATGAGATTGACGAAAGTGTAAAATGGCTAAGCAGAAATGGCTAGAGGACAAATGTAAGGATTTAGAAGCAGATATCAAAAGGGGAAAGACAGATACCGCCTACAGAAAAGTTAAAGAAGCCTTTGGAGAAAAGAGAGCAGCTGTATGTATATGAAGAGCACAGATGAAAAACTAGTCCTAAGCAAAAAAGGGAAAGCTGAAAGGTGGAAGGAGTATATAGAGCGTCTATACAGGGAAGATAAACTCGAAGGCAGTACTATAGAAAAGGAAGTGGACGTAGACGAAGAAGATGGTTCAAATGGCTCTGAGCACTATGGGACTCAACATCTGAGGTCATCAGTCCCCTAGAACTTAGAACTACTTAAATATCTAACTAACCTAAGGACATCACACACATCCATGCCCGAGGCAGGATTCGAACCTGTGACCGTAGCAGTCACGCGGTTCCGGACTGAAGTGCCTAGAACCGCACGGCCACCGCGGCCGGCGATGAAGAAGAGATGGGAGATACGATACTGCGAGAAGAATTTGACAGAGCTCTGAAAAACCTAAATCGAAATAAGTTCCCGGGAGTAGACGATATTCCGTGTAGACTATGATAATCTTGGGAGAGTCAGCCATAAAAAACTCTTCCATCTGGTCTGTAAGATGTATGAAACAGGTAAAATACCCTTACATTTTAAGAAGAATGTAATAATTCCAATTCCAAAGGAATCAGGTGCTGGCAGGTGTGAAAATATCCGAACTATCAGTTAAATAAGTCATAGTTGCAAAATATTAGCACGAATTCCTTACAGAAGAAACTGGTAGAAGCCGGTCTCGGGGAATATCAGTTCCGGTTCTGGAGAAATGTAGGAACATGCGAGGCAATACTGACCCTACGACCTATCTTAGAAGATAGGTTAAGGAAAGGCAAACCTACATTTATAGCGTTGTTAGACTTAGAGAAATCTTTTGAGAACGTTGACTGGAATGGAGCGAAAGGCTATTTGCAACCTGTACAGAAACCAGACGGCAGTTAGAAGAGTCGAGGATGTGAAAGGGAGGCATTAGTTTAAAAGGGAGTGAGACAGGATTATGGTCTACCACAGATGTTATTCAATACATACACTGAACGATCAATTAGAGAAATCTTTGAAAAATATGGAGTGGGAAATAAGGTTCAGGGAGAAGAAATAAAAGCTTTGAAGTTTGCTGATGACATTGTGATTCTGTCAGGGACAGCAAAGGACTTCGAAGAATAGTTGAACGGGACAGACATTGTCTTGAAAGAAGGATATAAGATAAATACCAACACAAGAAAAACAAGGATAATGGAATGTAGTCGAATTAAATCAGATGATGCTAAGGGAATCAGATTAGGAAAGGAGACACTTAAAGTAGTAGATGAGTTGTGCCATCTGGGAAGCAAAATAACTGATTATGCCGAAGTAGAGATGATATAAAATAAGACTGGCAACGGAAAGAAAAGAATTTCTGAAGAAGAGACATTTTCTAACATCGGCTATAGATTTAAGTTTCAGGAAGTCTTTTCTAAAAGTGTTTGTCTGGAGTGTAGCAATGTATGGAAGTGAAACATGGATTGTAAACAGTTTGGACAAAAAGAGAATAGAAGCTTTCGAAATGTGGTGCTACAGAAGAATGCTGAAGATTAGATGGGTAGATCACATAACTAATGAGGAGGTATTGAATAGGATTGGGGAGACAAGAAATTTGTGGCGCAACTTGAGCAAAAGAATGGATCGATTGATAAGACACATTCTGAGACATCAAGGAACCACCAACTTAGTACTCGAGGGAAGTGTGGGTGCCAATCATTGTAGAGAAAGTAGAGAAAGACCAAGAGATGAGTACAGTAAGCAGATTCAGAACAATGTAGGTTGCAGTAGTTACTCGGAGATGAACGGGCTCGCACATGATAGAGTAGCACAGAGAGAACGAGATTTTCACTCTGCAGCGGAGTGTGCGCTGATATGAAACTTCCTGGCAGATTAAAACTGTGTGCCGGACCGAGACCCGAACTCGGGACTTTTACCTTTGGCGGGCAAGTGCTCTACCATCTTTTATTTTTTTATTTTCCTTTTTTTCATTTTGTTCGGTATTGTTCGTTGCGTATGGTCTGGGCGGACGTCACAAGACACCTGTTCAAGTTGATCGTTGATTCCTTTACTCAGTTTTTTATTACAGAGGACTGAGTTACCGTGCCGGCTGCCCAGCTGAGCTACCGAAGCACGACTCACGCCCCGTCCTCACAGCTTTACTTCTCCCAGTACCTCGTCTCCTACCTTCCAGATTTCACAGAAGCTCTCCTGCGAACCTTGCAGAACTAGCACTCCTGGAAGAAACGATATTGCGGAGACATGGCTTAGCCACAGCGTGGGGGATGTTTCCAGAATAAGATTTTCGCTCTGCAGCGGAGTGTGCGCTGATGTGAGCACACTTGCCCGCGAAAGGCAAAGGTCCCGAGTTCGATGCTCGGTCTGGCACACAGTTTCAATCTGCCAGGAAGTTCCATATCAGCGCACACTCCGCTGCAGAGTGAAAATCTCATACTGGAAACATCCCCCATGCTGTGGCTAAGCCATGTCTCCGCAATATCCTTTCTTCCAGGAGTGCTAGGTCTGCAAGGTTCGCAGGAGAGCTTCTGTGAAGTCCGGAAGGTAGGAGACGAGGTTCTGGCAGAAGTAAAGTTATGAGGAGGGGCCGTGAGTCGTGCTTGGGTTGCTCAAATGGTAGAGCACTTGCCTGCGAAAGGCAAAGGTCCCGAGTTCGAGTCTCGGTCCGGCACACAGTTTTAATATAGCATGGAGAGCTTCGGACTGAAGACCACAACAACAACGGCAAAGCTTATGAGTATTATTTTCAGTTTCCCTTATACGTATTTGCTCCTGTTATCCTTACATTTATTCCAATATTAATTTTATTATTAGTCTAATTTTAATACCCGCCGACGTCAGCGGGTGGCTTGTGTAGTATTACATTATGAAACAATGTGAATGTAGTGTGTGTAGTGTATGTAGTGACTGGGAGTGAGAAATAAATGAGCAGTGTAGCACTAGCCTTTTACTTTTTTGAAAAACAGTGTTGTACACTGGGGAGAAACCGAATGAGGCAGCACTGTCTTTAAACAGAGTGGGCCTTCTATTCGGGAGGGTGCAGATCCCCATCTTCATCCGTCTTTCCTCATTTAGGTTTTCCGTGGTCTCCCGAAATTACTTCAGGCAAATATCGGGTCGGTTCCTGCTATAAGACCGTGCCGACTATCCACCCCATCCTTGCCAAACTAGATCTGTAACTATGTAAATGTCTGAACATGCGAATTGCGTTATTTTTATTATTCTTAAATTGTAGTACCAAGACATGCCCAGCACCCTTTTAACAGTGACCAGTGGGTGAATAAAACTACTACTAGTAGTAGTACTCCATCTCCTTCCTTGTTGGAAGCCATTTTAGTTAGTTTGCTGAAGGAATTAAAGGTGCAGTTCTAAAAACACACCGCAGACGAGTTAGCATAGTTCACAAGTCACTTAGTACTACTACTACAACTACTAACGTCAATACAACCATACAATTGTGCTACCTGGAGGCATTTGCTTTTCTTGTGACAAAAGGACGACGGTCGGCGAGACCCTTCGGTTGAAAATATATAAAATTGGTTGTCGAACATCGTGGAATATTCCCTCTTCATTTCCTAAATTTTCATGAGGTGCCGACAGGTGTCAGCGCTATACATAGCCTGTTGTTTGGGCATCAGTCACAGTTCTTTGAATACTGATAGTAGTATTCAAAGAACTGTGACGGTCTTGTCAGTGGCTGGAGGAATGTTAGTGTCGGCCAAGAGAAAATTTTTCCTTGTCTTTTCCTTCCTCTCATTCCCGAGTTCCACTGCTGCGCACTCGTCCAGGGATGGCTCTCCCGTCCCGCAAGATTCCAGCTCGCGGCATGTTTGTAAACAAGTTCAGCTATTCGGAGAAAATACGAGGTGGTCTCCTGTGTGTAACGCCCAACGCTTCCGTTATGCTTGTTCCCGTGGTCGAAAGGTGCAGCGAAGCATTTTGCCTTGCTTGTGCCGAAAGGACGACGGTCGGCGAGGCCCTTCTACTAACTGAGAGACATTCACAACAAAACGTGCGGGCTATGCCATCCTTCGTGAGCGGTCTGCATTGTTCTCTTCCCAGATTCCAAAGTGGCTGGACAGCACGAGTAAACACTTTAAGTGGCTGCTTTTATGTGTGGCGCAGGTGCGTCTTGGCAGCAACCCGTTAAGCTGTTTCTTTCACTGCAGAGTTTTCAAAAAATGGTTCAAATGGCTCTGAGCACTATGGAACTTAACATCTGTGGTCATCAGTCCCCTAGAACTTAGAACTACTTAAACCTAACTAACCTAAGGACATCACACACATCCATGCCCGAGGCAGGATTCGAACCTGCGACCGGAGCGGTCTCGCGGTTCCAGACTGAAGCGCCTAGACCGCACGGCCACACCGGCCGGCGCAGAGTTTTCAATAAACGTATTATTCCCTACAAAAAAGCATGACGCAGGTTGCTTTCAATATTTTCTGTACTTTCCATAACGAAATTGATCACGGAAACAACTTGATCACCTTATATAAGTCCAAATTAAAAAAAAAAAAAATGTTCAAATGTGTGTGAAATCTTATGGGACTTAACTGCTAAGGTCATCAGTCCCTAAGCTTACACACTACTTAACCTAAAGTATCCTAAGGACAAACACACACACCCATGCCCGAGGGAGGACTCGAACCTCCGCCGGGACCAGCCGCACAGTCCATGACTGAAGCGCCTAAGACCGCTCGGCTAATCCCGCGCGGCTCCAAATTTTAACTGAATACATGCCATGAATAGATTAAAAAAGTGGCAAACACTGTAAACTATAGCTCCTGGAAAATCTTGCTGTAATGTCAACGTCGGTCATCCGTTACTTAGAGAAGGTTTCCAAATAATTTTGCGCCAAGAAGATGACTTGCTTCTTGTTACTGGGTTATCTTCGTGATGTCACGTGACTAATGTGCCAGTTTTTCTACCTCTCACGATACGAGTCAGCAAACAAGTCTAAGGAACGAAAATTTGGCGAACTGCATGAGTGGTGGAGATGCGATTTTGTTAAGAATTTCTGAAATATTAACACAGCCGTCGCTACATTGCAGCAAGGGAGATGTTTTACTCAGTTTCTGCCACACTGCAGACTAGACGCACTTCGAGAGGCAAGTGTAGGACTTCGTCGATGGCATTTTACTTCATTAATCACTGCTCCATGTCTGGATGAGCTAAGTGTAGAGATGGTGAGAACGGCAGGGAGGGGAGGGGGGGGGGATACAATGGCTATACCGAGTAATGAAAACTGTGTGGAGACAGAAGATGATCCCAGAAGACTGGAAGAAGGGAATAAATGTCTCGATCCTTAAGAAGGGAAATCGAAAATCGTGCAAGAACTATCGGTGGATAACATTGATAAGTCATTGTGCAAAGATTTTTGAGAAAATTTTGGAAGCACGAATTCGGGCAAAATTAGAAGAAAGAATGAGAGAAGAGCAACATGGCTTCAGAACACGAAGGTCCACGGTGGATCTAATTTTTGCTGTAAGACAACTGCAGGAACAGCCCTGAGAATATGGAATAGATCTACTAATGACCTTCCTGGGCATTGAAAAAGCGTACGATAGTGTATGTACAAGCGAAGTGTTGAAAGCACTGGAGAACAGAGGAGTAGCAAAGCAGATTACTTGGAGGATAGGGGAAATGTACCTTGGATGTGTGAGCTGCGTGAAAGTGGGAGGAGAGAGATCAGCTTGGATTGAACAGAAGAATGGCTTGAGGCAGGGAAGTACACTTCTACCATTACTCTTCATTGTAGTGATGGATGATATAATTAGTACAGCAGCACAAGTAATTGGTGAAAGGAATATGAAAGTTATGGTGTTTGCAGATGATCTGATGATCTGGGGGAATAAGTAGGAGGAAGTACAAGAACAGTTGGATGAATGGGAACGAACAGTACAAGAATATGGGATGAAATTTAGTATAAGTAAGAGTGATATGATTATCACAACAAGAAAGAAGGACAGAGGAACAACGGGAATAACAATTGGTGGGGAACGATTGAGGAGAGTGGAGAGTTTCAAGTACCTAGGAAGCCTGATACAGGAAGATGGAAAAAACGACAGAGAAATAAACGAGGGGGGGGGGGGGGAGAAAGGCAGAGCATTTCGGAAGATATGGAGCAAGGATGTACCCCATATCAGTAGAAAGGACTTATACCGGTCACACTACGTCCCGATCCTGTCATATGCATCAGAAACCTGGGTTATGAAAGGAAGAGAGAAAAGCAAAGTACAAGCTAGTGAGATGAAATTCTTGAGATACATTGTTGGAGTGACAAAGATAGACAGGTTAAGGAATGAGAGAATCAGAGAGTTAATGAAGGTGGAACCATTACAGGAGAAGATACAGAAATCAAGGCTGAGATCGTATGAGTACGTTAAGAGAATGGAGGAGAAGAGGATACCCAAGAGGATACACGAGATGAAACTGGAAAGAAAGAGACCAAGAGGAAGACTGAGAGACAGATGGCTGAAAGGAGAAGAGGAATGCGTCCAGAAGAAAGGAGAAGACTGGAACAAGATGAAGACGGAGAGATGGTGGCAAGACAGAAGACGATGCAGAGGCCTATGTTCCATACAGACCCGGCCAGAGGCTGGAAGCTGTCCAAGACGATGATGATTCACAGCTCCAGAAAACAGAAAATGTTACACTAATCACATTCCTTGTATTGTATTAGACAGCAAGACTTCTTGGGAGTGGATCAGTAACAGCAAAAGTAGGTAAATTACCAAGTTTTCTTCTTAGACAAACATACTCAATCTTGATTCTTCGATTATGCCCACGCAACAAATAACAGCTGACTACGGCAAAATGCCTCTAACTGCTACGGTACAGGCTGACAATATACACTCGTGTTCACAAAAAAACAGAACACCTTAAACGACTAGAGATGGGGCGTTCATATTCACAGGACATGTACATTAGTATGTTCTGCAGAAATGATTAGCATTTGAGCCATGTCGTCGCGCGGGTTCAAGGTCAACATCGATATCGCGGCGCAACACCGTCTACCGGTAAAATGTGCCTGCGGCTCACGTTGTCGCTATAAACCGAAGGTAATGAATCAGTGTGACTTGAGTAGACGCGCAGGATGTCTCGCAGACTTATGCGCTAACCGCATTGTCAAATCAGTCAGTTTGAAAGAGGGCGCATTATTGGGATGAGAGAATGTGATGCATCCATCTGGGAAACTGCTGCTCGTGTGGGACGAAATGTTTGAGCAGTGCAACGGGTGTATTCAGAACAGTTCACGGAGGACCGTAGAACAGGATGAGATGGATCAGGCCGCATGACCAAGAACTTCCCGAGAAGACCGACACCTCATCCGAGTGGCATTGCAGGATAGATCTGCGTCTTCCTCTGCTCTGGCGCAACAGTGGAACACATTGTACAGTATAAGCGATGACAGTTCATCGCTGTTTATTACAGCATGGGTTACGTGCGCGTCGTCCACTTCTCCACCTACCTTTGACGAATGTGCAGAAATATGCTAGACGGCAGCAGTGTATGGAACGACAGCTGTGGGAACAGGAATGGCATCAGATAGTGTTTCCGGACGAATCCAGGTTCTGTTTGTTTGGAAATGATGGTTGCATTTTGGTTCGCCGCAAACAGGGGGAATGGCATCAGAGTGACTGCATTCGCACAAGACATAACAGCGCCAGACCAAGGCCTTATGGTGTGGGGTGCTACTGGTGAAACCACATGATTAGCATTTCAGTCACCTTGATCCATCATGTGTCCTGCTGCGCCGGCCCTAGTGGCCGTGCGGTTCTAGGCGCTAGAGTCTGGATCCGAGCGACCGCTACGGTTGCAGGTTCGAATCCTGCCTCGGGCATGGATGTGTGTGATGTCCTTAGGTTAGTTAGGTTTAATTAGTTCTAAGTTCTAGGCGACTGATGACCTCAGAAGTTAAGTCGCATAGTGCTCAGAGCCATTTGAACCTAGCCATTTGTCCTGTTGCCTAGTAGGCACAGGCTCTGCCATGGGCCCTGATAACTTGTTCCACGCGCGATGGTATCGCATACAAGGCGCGAATTGCGTCTTGTGCTATAGCCATCATTGCTGCATTCACCTGGTTCCATAGTTTATCTGTGGTAGTTGGCAATGAGTCACAACGCTGCACCCGTCGTTTCACCAAATACCACAGTTGGTGCCTGTCCAGGGCACTGTGACCTACGTCAATGACATCCTGCGACCCGTAGCCATGCTCTTTCTGCTCAACACCCCAGACGACATGCTTCAGCAAGACAACTAACGACCATCTGCTGCTGCACGAACAGGTGGCTTCTTGGTGTCAAAGGATGCCAGATTTTTGCCCTGGCCCACCAGATCACCAGACTTGTCGCCATTAGAAAATGTGTGGTATTTGATCAACGACGGGTGCAGCGTTGTGACTCATTGCCAATTACCACAGATAAATTATGGAACCAGGTGAATGCAGCAATGATGGCTATAGCACAGGACGCAATTCGCGCCTTATATGCGATACCATCGCGCGTGGAACAAGTTATCAGCGCCCATGGTAGAGCCTGTGCGTACTAGGCAACATGACACGTGCTGAACCGAGGTGACTGAAATGCTTATCATTTCTGCAGGACATACTAATGTACATGTCCCATTAATATTAATGTCCTGTCTCTTGTCGGCTAATGCGTTCTGTTTTTCTCTGAACATGAGTGCACGAGCATGATATGGACCATTGACTACCCACCCATTTTTGTGAGTTCTCAAGAGTGTCCCCATAGCAGCGCTACAGTTACGCGCTTCCATTGTGGCTGCCGTTGCTAGATTTGTGACACAGACTCAAGTATGAAGGCTGCCTGTGTGTCGATACATCAACGGAATGTACACAACGTCTCAGAAGGTAATTTTCCAGTGAGCTAGAGAAGCTCAAATTTGTTCACGGCCAGGGATAGTCAATCTTCTTCGCAACTGAGTCCTGACTTTATGAAGATGCTGATAATCGATTCACAGTGATGTAGATGGAAGTTGATACTATACATCCAATGAAGCTAGAGAGACAAATATTGTAACGAAAATATGTGGACAACGTGGAGAGCTGCATGCAGTTCCACGTGGACCCGAGACTGCTCAAAGACATAAAAACGACAACATCCTAGGTATATGTATTAGATGCCTGACACACAAACACAGAGACTAATTCACTCTCTGAAATGATAATAATGATAGACACGGAGATAAGCCAGCTGGACGAGAGGACAGCATCTGAGAAGTAAGGTGATCCGCAAAACTGCCGCACTTTTCGTGGGTAAGGAATCCGTGTGCAATGCTTTCGGTTGACTTCTCACAGACATGGTTTTCCCACTAAGAACATGATAAGACTGGTAAGTGTGGTGTCACAAGGCTTAGGCCTGTCCCACCCCTCATTAAATCGACCAAGACTTATACGAATAATTGTAAGAACAGTTATTATTATTATGTTATTTTGTTTTTGGGTTTTCAGAAATACTGTGGGAAGAAAGTTTATTTATGTTGCAGATAACGTGGAAGACGTTGCCCAACGATCACCACGAAAGTTCGACGTAGCGGCAAGTGGGCCAGGAATAAAACGAATGCTGCAAACTACCGCGAGCCATGGAAGAGCCTGGGCCGCGAGGGCGTCGAGCTTCCTAGGTCGTTGTTGGACAACGTCAAAGGAAGAGATATTCGGCTTTCTCTTTGTAAACAGATCGATCGAGTCTTGAAAGGTTCATGTAAAACGTATAGGCAGGTGACACATTAGGTGGGACCCGATGCCTGTAATACTTCCACAGTTATTAAAAAGTTGTTAAACGGCAAAACCAATAGTTCATCATTTATATAGATAAAAAGTAGTAAAGATATAGGAAAGGAAGACTTACGGCGTCAGAACGAAAACTGATACATCGCTCAGCAACGAAGAAGGACGTAAGCAGCGGGCGTTACGTGGTGAAAACAAATCAACTGATAAAATAGTAAGTCTGTTATTAAGCATAAAGCCATGTAACACTGCATAAGTGATATCTGAAAATAGTGAACGCGGAGTCGCCCTATACAAATCATATCATTACCAACAATGTGTGTGTGCCGAGCGGCCGGCAAGGACACTAGACATGAGCTCAGGGGTAGCGGCGTTCAGATCAACGCCCACCTAAACTGATTTACATTTTCGGCTGTTTTCCGAAATCGGTTAGGAATAATGCGGGGGGGGGGGGGGGGGGGACGACGACTTCGACAATGTGATCGATTGCTCCCCACAGTCTGGTTCAAATGAGGTATTGCTCGGCCTTTATTTAGCTCGATAACAACGAGACCCTGACTCCATCATCCTCTCTTTAATAGTTCATAAATAGCTATGAGGATGCCATTGATTTCGATTATATTCCTTACGTCTTCACTACAACTTTCATACAAACCGCTTGGGCAGTGAAACACCTAAATCATTGTTTTCTCTGAAGAAATGTTGTTTGATTCAGTTACTCCCGCTAGTAATTTCTGTATCCAAACATCCAATCGGTTGTAAGTAAATCACAGGCAGCATAATCTGTTGTCTTTTATTGTGGACTCTGATTTCCATTATTCCGTGTAGCTGGCAGTATATCTACTCTGTCGGTGTGATTCAAATCTCCACAGCACACTTCTATCAGATCTGCCCTGTGAACATAATTGAATATTATGATTTGATTGTTTCAAGAAGAAAATGAAACCTCATGACAGCAGCGTATGAGCCTGAATACATTTGTGTATTTAAATAAGAAAATGCAACGGATGGCGTCGAAAACAGCTGATTAGGTTTGGGAATTCCTTGTCTATCGCCATTATTACCTCACTTCCCGCCATGTTAGAAATCGTTACTTACGCTCGTAATAGTAGTCGAGGAAGGTCCAAGTGCCTTTTATTTCGGTACAGCTGTCAAACTTGGCATTGCACGTGTATCATTTTGCCAATTTTCTATTAGAAACGAAAAAAAAGAATTAACTGTTCTGGTAGTGTAACGTCGAAAAAATTTCATTTCCATGTATTCGTGAAAACACCTTTCTAATTATGAAATAGCTGTACAAAGAAATATGTATAAATGTATAAGTACAGTATATAGATTAACAAACATAGTATTACTATAAGTAAGGTGTAGCTGCTTCGCGTGTCTACAATGCGATTTTCTAAACGGCTCAATGGAAATGCCGCTTCATAGCTCCATAGACGACCACTGTTTTCGCCTACAGTCGTTTACGTTCGCAGATGAAAGTTGTCAAAACCGCTGCCAGGTGTTATGGATTTCCTTAATCTGACTCGTCTGTGGGAGTGTTTTGGTACTGAAGAATGAAGGTGTTAAAACTTCGTGCATGACGCAACATTTTTTTGTACATATTTATGTTCATGACGTCATATCGCCTGAACTATGTGTGGTACGATAAAATAATTTTGTAGCTGCATTTAGCGTCATATGTGGATACTGTCTACAACATTTATTGCGAATAACGTTAGTAGCACAGAAGTAATACATTTAAACGTCGTGCATGACGCGGCAGTTTTTCATGGATCTCATGCCTTATGACGACACATCTCCTGACCTATGATAGGTTGGTGCTTCTTACGCCCACAGCGATTGTTGCCTGACAGCCATAGATGTGTACCAAGTTTGGTAGAAATCGGACCAGCGATTTAGTAAGAGATGTGGAACGCACAGCCGATAGCCAGTCACATGAATTTACGCAGACAACATAGATAAATTTTAGAATGAAATCTTCTATTTTGAGATCCGTCCCTTAGGCGCCAGTGTGCCCTATGATTAATTCATATACAAGGGCACCGATTGCATATTCACCTCCAACTACAGGAATACTTTGTCGGGGAAACCATACGTTACGAGATGGTGACCTCAGTTGCAGTAATCTGTACACTATTATCTCACGTCATATGTCACGAGTAACTGGTAAAGCTAAGATTAAAGAGAATACCGAGAAAAAATCAGAGAAATGACATTATGATGCTAAAGCACAGACGAACATACCATAGCGCATCAAGAAAATAAGGGGTCAGTGACGGGTGTGGAGAATCGTAAGACGTTAGCCTGAAGACCAGATGCAAAAGGATGTTACTGCAACAAGGAGTAGCGACATTGGTCGCTGGGATCATAGGATAGTCTAACGTGGATTGAAGATATTACTCTGAGTTTATTTACGAAAATATTAAATAGGTAAACATGGTTAATAACAAAGCAGCTGGATTGTCGTGGAAATAATTCACGTTAAGTTTTTACTATATATGACGGTAGTATCTGTTACTGAAAGAAAAGTTACCGTTGATGACCATGCAGGTTTGCTAGAAATGAAATGATAATTAAATGGACACTCTAGCTGCAACCAGGCGTCGATATACTGCATTGGGGACATGTTGAAAATGTGTACCCGGACCGGGACTCGAATCCGGGGTCTCCTGCTTACATGGCAGACGCCCTACCCATCTGAGCCACCGAGGGCACAGAGGATAGTGCATCTGCAAGGACTTATCCTTTGCACGCTCCCCGTGAGACCCACTTTCCCAACAGGTCCACAACACTACATTCGTAGTGAGCACACATTTTCAACATGCCCCCAATGAAGTATATCAACGCCTGGTTGCAGCTAGGGTGTCCATTTAATTATCATTTCGTTTAAGTTTTTGTTACAGAAATATATGGAATTTAAATAAAAAAGTACAAACTATGAAACACGGGAGTTTCCTCTCCTTCGATATCCTTAGAGGAGATGAGTTCCAGACAATTATGCAAGTGGTCTATTTGACGGTTTCACAGACTTTTGTTGATAAATGAATATTGCTTCACTGCGTGCAAACGTGTTTTACATTAAATTCAGTTTTTTTTTAAATTTCCCATCAATAGTGACATCCCATTTCCCCCGATGGACTAACCTCCAGACAGCTCTACTCAATTTATTCTCACCGCATTTCTTTTTAATTTTTTTTAAACCTGAGAATTGTTAAAAGTGATCTTTCATAGCATCTTATATATACTTCGTAATGCTGTATACTATATTGATTTTATTTATCAAAAAGTGATAGTAATAGTGTTCCAAAACATTACATTTAATGCAGTACTGAGAAAGGTTGCATAAACAAGACTCCTTAGTAGAAAAACTCAAAATAACACTAAAAATATATGAGAACGGTTAAATGAGAGAAACCATTATTAAATTTTAGAGTTTATAGAATTTTGTGCTAAATGCAAGGGCCCTGCTGTAGGAAGTTCCGGTAGAGTTTGAGTCCTATTTGGAAAGGTTAACCCACTTTTCCCAGCAATGTCGTCCATAAAAGGATCTATAAAGATATTTTCTTATGTATTTGTACAGTTATTCTAAGCCCAAAAGAAAAGAAACGATCACAGAAAGACAATACTGAATCTACTCTTCTTCTTCTTCTTCATCATCATCATCATCATCATCATCATCATCATCATCATCATATCTGTCTCCAAAGCAATATGCTTGCCTCTGTTTTTGCTGCTTCCTCAGGTGCCCTGTATTTAATAAAGTACTCCTCGTACGTGACGTTACTGATACATTAAACTGTTAAATGGATTTCTTGCACCGCATCTTTTTTTTTCAAATACTGACAATCCTTTTGTCATGTCAGACGTACTCCACTTCTCTCGACCAGTCTTCCCGTATTATCTACGACAGACCTCAAATAGTGAATGGGTGAAAAAATTGTGTAAAACGACAGTTGGACCTTGAAAAAAACGGGGGTTCAATTTAGGCGCCTTAAAGAAGTTCAATTTGAGTGACAGTCTGCCACATTTACGAAAAACACAAAAATTTTAATGAATAGCTCAAATAAACGATTATGTAATATAAATAAGCCTCAGTAACACACAGGTAGATTGAAAGACTTACGGGACAATATCAAGGAACGATATACACCGATCAGTCACCGTCCTACTATCGATACAAACCTGTCCAGGCGTCGCAGCATCATCTGGCGAGGAATGACTGCTAGTCAGACACACGCACATTGCTTAGAGTATCAGGGAGCGTGCTGAATCGGGAAGGCGCGCGATCTATCCGAGATTGACCGAGGGCAGATTGTTATGGCCTGACGCCTGGCACGAGCAATCTGGTAACTGCAGGACTTATTGCGTGTTCGAGGAGTGACGTGGCGAAACCAAGGTGAAATCACGTCCAGACGTCGTGAGCCTGGGCGGCCACCGCTCATTAGAGATGTCGGACGTCGTAGGCTGCGCAGACTGGTAAAGCAGGACAGGTGGCGAACTGTGGCAGAACTAACGTCGGACTTTAACGCTGGGTGGAGTACAAGTGTGTCTGAACACAAACACAGTGCACCGAACACTCTTAACGATGGGCCTTCGCAATCCGTCGTCTTCCAGGGGAACAGCTCCTTGACACCTGTGCTGCGGGACAGAGACAAGCTGGCGGCGGCTCCATTATGCTGTGGGGATTATCCACGTGGGCACTCATGCTTCAGATGTGCTCGTGTAAGGCACCATAACGTCCAAGGAGGATCATGCACTGGCTGCAGGCCACGTACACCCCTTCATGGCGTTCATGTTTCCCGACGGTAGTGGAATTTTTCAGCAAGATAATGTCACAAGGCCAGGAGCGTGATGGAGTGTTTCGAGGAGCACATTATTGAGTTCCAAATGATGTGCTGGCCCCCAACTCACCAGATGTGAATCTGATCGAACTCATCTGGGATGTGATTTAACGTAGCGTCACAGCTCATCGCCCCCCTCCCCGGAATTCACGGGAATGAGGTGACTTGTGTGTGTAGATGCGGTGCCAACTCCCTCCAGGAACCTGCCAAGACCTCATTGCTTCCACGCCACGACGCGTCGCCGCTGTTATCAGTGCCAAAGGTGGACAGACATTAGGTAGGTGATCATAATGTTCTGGCTGACCAGTGTGACTGTTTCATTTAGAAAACTTTTTCACTTAGGTATCAGTTACTGACGATCTGCTATCCTTTTGCCTACCAGCCTAAAATCTGTATTACAATTATTGTTTTCTTAACAGCATAAAATATATGTTACAGTTATTATTTTCTTAAGGCAGTTTCAATCAAGCGTATGTGAAATTAACATATACTATCAGATAAAAAGTGTACTGGCACCTTTATGCAATGCGAAATTGACCATTAGATGTCACGAGAGGCAGGCCCGCAAGTATAAACGGATGTGACGAGTATCGTGTTGTCAGTAGAGATGCAGTAATAGCAGAACGGATCGGTCATGAGAACATAGTGACTTGGAACGTGAACTAGTCATTTCATGTCATCTGGGTAACAAATCGATCAGGGGCCTTTCCATCCCTCTTTAGCTGCCCAATTTGCCGTTTGGTGAAGTGGCTGTCAAGTGGGAACGGGAAGGAACAACCACAGCTAAACCAAGATCAGGCAGACCTAATTTAATAACGGACGGGAACAGTCAAACATTCCAGTGCGTGTTAAGGTAAAAAGCCGCATGGAAATCGTTGGAAGGAATCACTCGTGAGTTCCAATGCGCAACCAGTAATCGAGTTAGCACAATGACTGTGCGTAGGCAGTTAAAAAGAATGGCATACAGTGGTCGAGCAGCACCTAACCTATCCACATATTTGCCGGCCGCTGTGGCCGAGCTGTTCTAGTCGCTTCAGTCTGGAACCGCGCTCCCGCTATGGTCGCAGGTTCGAATCCTGTCTCTGGCATGGATGCGTGTGATGCCGTTAGGTTAGTTAGGTTTAAGTAGTTCTGTTCTAGGGGACTGATGACCTCAGCTGTTAAGTCCCATAGTGCTCAGAGCCATTTGAACCATTTTTTTATCCACACATTTCTTTAGTCACTATCAACCAACGTTTGAGGCGTTGTAGAGAACGACGCCACTGGACAGTGGGTGACTCGAAACGAGCGATGTGAAGTGACGAACTACGCTGTACCCCGTGGCAATCCTATGGAAAGGTTTCGGTTTGGCGAATCACGAACGTTACTTGCCATCACATTTAGTACCAACAGTGAAGTACGGAGGCGGTCTTAGGCGCTGCAGTCATGGACTGTGCGGCTGGTTCCGGCGGAGGTTCGAATCCTACCTCGGGCATGTGTGTGTGTGTGTGTTTGTCCTTAGAGTAATTTAGGTTAAGTAGTGTGTCAGCTTAGGGTCTGATGACCTTAGCAGTTAAGTCCCACAAGATTTCACACACATATGACCATTTTTTTGAAGTAGGGAGGAGATGGTGATACAGTATAGGGGTGCTTTTAGACGTTAAGGTGCGGTTCCCTTAGTGTGCTTAGAAAACGTTAAATGTGGTAGCATTTGAACACAGTAGAGGAATAATTCGGAGACGTAAAAAAAAGAAACGCAACAGCAAAAATGTTCAAATGTGTGTGAAATCCTAAGGGACCAAACTGCTGAGTTCATCGGTCCCTAATCTTACACACTACTTAAACTAACTTAAACTAAATTATGCTAAGACCAACACACACACCCGTGCCCGAGGGAGGACTCGAACCTCCGGTGGGACCAGCCGCACAGTCCGTGACGTGGCACCTCAAACCGCACGGCCACTCCGCGCGGCCCGCAGCACCAAGAAGCAGTTGTGCAAATGTGCGATGATTAACGGAAGTTCGTAGGCGTGCTTCCACATCTGAAATACGATGTCTGTTAATATTTCACGCCAGTCGCAGAAGACTGGCACTAGAAGCGGCACTATAAACATACAAATCAGGTTAGCTTTAAATACATGTTGTAGCGGTAGTGAGCATTAAGTTACCTTTGAGATTGGAGGTGGTGAGTTGATATCAGCCAAGAATGCCTTCAAGGCGACGGAGACTCCAGCACCCCACTGATTTGAACGAGATCATGTAACACGATTATGAGATGCTGGATGTTTCTTCTGCGGGCCTGCAGATAGACTTGGCAGGAATGTAGCCATTGCACATCATTGCTGGCAGCGGTGGTCACGAGAATGTACGGTCGCAAGAGGACCGAGCTGCGGGCAGCCACGTGGCACTACCGAGAGGGAAGACCATCATATTCGTTGTACGGCAATGGCGCCTGGTACTGTATCTGCAGCAGCAACTCACACTGCAGTGACACAGTGAACTGTTACAAATCACTTACTTCAAGGGCAGCTCTGAGTGAGGCGTGCATTCCACTGATCCCACATCACAGGCATTTGGGACGTCACTGGTGTCAAGCCAGAGCTCATTAGAGGGCATGTGGGGATCTGTTCTGGTTTCTGGTGACAGCTGGTTCTGTCTTGGTGCCAGTGATGGACGTATGTTGGTTAGGAGGAGGCCAGTTGAGGGCCTGAAACCAACCTGTCTGCGTGCTGGGCACACTGGACCTACACCTGGACTTATGGTCAGAGGTGCGATTTTGCCTGAGGGCAGGAGCGCTCTAGTAGTTATCTCACACGCTGACTGCAAATACGTACGCCAGTCTGGCGATTCGACCTGTTGTGCTGCCATTTATGAACAGCATTCCAGGGGGTGTTTTCCAACCGGATATCGCTCGCTCAAATAGCGCTGTTGTAACCTAACACGCTCTAGAGAGTGTCGTCATGTTGCCTTGGCCTGCTCGATCACCAGATCTGTACCCAATGGAGCACATGCGGGACATAATCGGGCGACGACTCCAGCGTTGTCCAGAAACAGCATTAATCGTCCCTGTATTGACCGACGAAGTGCAACAGGCATGGAACTCCATCTCGCAAACTGACATTCCGCACCTGTGCAACGCAATGCATGAACGTCTGCGTGCTTGCATTCAACGTTGTGGCTGTTGCACCGATTATTGATGTATCAACATTTCAAGTTTGCGATGTGCATTACGCTTCCATTAGCCTGTGATCTTGCAATGTTAACCACTCACATATGTTACCTAGACAAAATGTATTCCCCAAATTTCATTACTCTACATTAATTATTTTTTGGTGTTGCAGTTTTTTTCTGTCAGTGTATCATCGTGACAATGCACCCTGTCATAACGCAGCATCTATGAGGTTTGTGAATATCATTCATGAAGTGGACTGCCCTGCCGATAGTCATGACCTGAACCCAATGTAACACCTTTGCGACGAATTGGTGCCCCGACTGCGTTCCAGACCCCGGCGATCAACATCACTAACTGCCCTCATTTCGACTCTTGAGGAAGAATGCGCTGTCGTTACCCCGCCTACATTCGGAAACCCTCATTAGAAATGTTCTCAGCAGTGTTCAGACCGACATAAAGGTGAAGGATGATCGCACCCCATTTTAATGTGCACTAATAGGTGTTCGGATACTTTTGATCAGATAGTGCAAGGACAAATATTTATGGAAAAGTATTTTATAGTATCTTATTGTGTGTGATTTCACACCAAAACCACTGGGAACCAGTAGATTATTAATTCCTTATTGTATTCTGCAAAATAGTAGGAGAGAACCTTGGTACGCGTTTCAGGCTTCCGCCTCTACGCAGTTCTATAATAAATGTTTAATATATTTTCTTATTTTATTTTTAAATGATGATATTTCGTTTTTATGTGCTGCAGTCTTTTACTGAAAGTACAAAAAAATGGTTCAAATGGCTCTGAGCACTATGGGACTCAGCTGCTGAGGTCATTAGTCCCCTAGAACTTAGAACTAGTTAAACCTAACTAACCTAAGGACATCACAAACATCCATGCCCGAGGCAGGATTCGAACCTGCGAACGTAGCGGTCTTGCGGTTCCAGACTGCAGCGCCTTTAACCGCACGGCCACTTCGGCCGGCACTGAAAGTACAAAACTTAATCCGTAAAATTAAGGCTTTTCCAAATAAGAAAACAGAGTCATGTACCTAGGAACAAATATTCGACTGAAATTTAAAAGCATTGCAGTCGAGGAAATCATGTCATTACTGTGTTTATCGTTCTATCTACTACATTACTACTCTGCTACACACTCAATATTCAATAAGGAAATCAAGTCAAGGAGAAGTATTATGAAGAACCAGTTAGAAATTAAATTTTTAAATAGAAGTTGGCTCAAATGGCTCTGAGCACTATGGGACTTAACTACTGAGGTCATCAGTCCCCTAGAACTTAGAACTACTTAAACCTAACTAACCTAAGGACATCACACACAGCCATGCCCGAGGCAGGATTCGAACCTGCAACGCGGTTCCAAACTGACGCGCTTAGAACCGCACGGCCACACCGGCCGGCTAAATAGAAGTTGGAAACTCACACAAATATCCAGTTTCAAGACTGGTAAAATTACTACGACATTAGAAAAAACATTGTTCTTTTGTATGTATCATATATGTATGATATGATTCATGTGAGAAAACTTCTTTCTCTTTCAAGATACAAGATGGTGCACGACCGACCGAGTATGGGTAACAGTACGCTTGCTACGTAAATAGTTCGAAAAGTATGTAGGATGATATTACTCACCATACAGTCCTGTTCCTGAAGACTTCACATTATACTCCAAATAGCTTTAATATACAGGGTGTATTAAAAAGAATCATCCGATTTGGCACGTCTATATTTTTGAAACTAATAAACATAATACAATGAACTTTGTTTTTCGATGAACGGGAAACTCAGAGAGGTTTTTTTTCATACCATTTCATAGGTGTTCAATGTGCCCCCCTTGAGATGCATGGCATACGTCAATGCGGTATTCAGATTGTTCCCACACTGCAGCGAGCATGTCTTCAGTTACAGCTTCCACAGATGCTGTTATGCGATGTCTCAGTTCATTCATTGTTGTTGGTAACGGAAGAACATAAAGATTCTTTTATAAACCTTCACAAGAAATAATCACATACAGCCAGGTCCGGTGACCTTGGAGCCAGTAATGTAAGGCTGAATCATGTGGTCCACTGCGACCGATCTATCGTTCAGCAGTGTAGCGGGGCCATGTAAAACTCGAGAGTTTGCTCTTTCCAGCAGAACGTTGTTTACGCACTTGCCTCAAATAACATAATAGTTAAGCATTTTTAATCGGATGATTCATTTTGATACATCCTATATTATACCGCACTTAAATGTGTAGTACGCAAAAATTTACAAATGTTGCACAAAACGCAACTTCATGTCTGACAACACAAGAACATGTAGAAAACGGCGGAAACTGCTAATAGCGGTCTCTATTGCGCATTACTTCGTGTGACTTACTACTACCTACATAGAGGGCAACATCACATGTCTGGCTCATCCGGTTAGAACGGTGTGGCGTGACTGTGCTACACAATACACACATTCTTGATGTTCCCTTTGCTGGCATATGTCCTGCTTTATTTGCCTCTTTAGCTCGTGGAACGTATGATTTGTAACAGCTGGCGCGTAATGCTTTATTTTCTTCTGTTGTTGGCGCTCTCTTTGACACTCCCACAAGCCTCAGAATGACAGTAACTCTAACCTCCCCCAAATTCATTCTAATCTCAGATTAAGGTCGCTGAAGGTAAAGCTGGCGTTTACAACAACCGCATCAGTAATACGCCACATCACACGACGCTGCCACTTCACTTCTGTTTTCACTGTCGAAGGTTACTGACCACATCATAGTCATCCAATAGCTTTTACAGTAGTTATGTCAGCAGCATACAAATTCCTTTGTTGAGAAGAGAACATGACACTGCCCTTACTTACCCGTAATTACAGACTGAATTCCTTGTAATGGTCTTGTTTAGTAATAAAACTGTCTCATAGTAATGCCGTCGGTCACATCCTTAAATATTAGAAAAGCTATAGAGTGTGTTCCACATCTCCTCCTAAATCACTGGACAGGTTTCAACCAGACCTGGCACACGTATCACTTACTGTCTGAAAATCATCGCTGTGAGGCTAAGAACAACCTGCTTATCAAAGAGGTTTGGGTGAGAAAGCTGTGTGGTCCACGACGCGCGAATACCCATACTTTGGTCATCCATTATTTAATAACGAGACCACTTAGAGAACAGCAACAAGCGTTATACAGAATCTCAAACTTTTAAGAAACTAGATCGAAATAAATTCGCAGAATGATTATAACTTGGCGTCACCTGTTGGTGACCTGATACAACTGGCGCCAAGTTATTCACATTCAGCGATTTTATTTCGATCTAATGTGGAACGACCGTCAGTCATCATAAACGTAAAAAACAAAAGTAGATAAAAACTTACCGAAACTGTTTCTCGCTGACGAAATCCGTAAAATAATGCAGGGAAAAAAGTTTATCCTTCTGCATGTTCACTGTTCATGCAGTTAAACTGCCTCTTGATGCATGACGTTTTAATTTATTATTTCTTTATTACTGCCTGTATTCGAAACACATTTTGCAGATAGTATTCAGATGCAACAGTCAATGTACCATAAAAATTATATCGTTGTATAGCCCATAGTTCAGGAGATATGATGTCACAAACTGAAGTGCGTGAAAAACTGCCGCATCATGCAAGCCATTTAAATGTATTACTTCTTTGCTACTGACTCTATTCGCAACACTTTTCATAGGCAGTATCCACATCTGCCGCTGAATGTACCTAGAACAACATATCATTATACTACACATATTCAGGAGATATGACGTCATCAGCACTGAGATGCTTGAAAAACTAGCTCATATTTCATGACGTTTTAATTTAGTGTTTCTTTACTGCTCACTAAATTCACAAGGTTTTCAAGAATGTAGCCACATACACAACTGGATGTATGTACCTGCAAAATTATGACATTCTACAGCACATAGTGCAGCAGATAAGACTTCATAAACACAGAGTTGCTTGAAAATGAAACTACAGGCCAAAATTCGGTAGAGATACAAGTACAACACGTTCACAAATATGTGAAATATGTTAAACATATTTGAAATATATTTGACATGTGCGTAGCTGGGCGAAGTCACCGGTAAAAAGCTCATCCTAAAGCCTTAGAACGACTTCAAACCAATTTGGTAGACGTATTAGTTAAACATGGAAAGAAATACTGTGGGGGTCAGAAGCACCAGCCTCCTGTTGGGGCGAGCGTAATAACTTGGTGAGAGAAGGGGGCAGCAGGAGATGAACAGAAATCGAGGGGGAAGCGGGAGCTGGGCACAGACAGGGGGCAGGAGGAGATGAACAGAAATCGAGGGGGAAGCAGGAGATGGGCACAGAAAGGGGGGAAGGAGGAGCTGGACAGAGAGTGGGAAGGGTGAGATGGACACAGAGAGGGGAGACGATAATGATGATGATATTTGGTTTGTGGGCAGCTCAACTGCATGGTTATGAACGCCCGTACAAATTCCCAATCTTGACAGAGTCCAGTCATGCCACTTTATCGAATGACGATGAAATGACGAGGACAATGCAAATATCTATTCCCCGGGCAGAGAGAATCCCAGACCCGCCCCGGAATCGAACCCGAGACCTCGTGATACACAGGCAGCAACGCTAGCCACTACACCGCGAGCTGCGGACGCGGGAGGAGGAGATGGACAGACAGAGGAAAGAGGAGAATATGGAGAGAGAGAGATGGGGTCCTAGGTGATGGACAGAGAGGGGGGGGGGGGGGAAAGAAAGAGAGAGGGGAGGAGGAAACGGAAATAGAGGGGGGAGGAGGTAGAGGGAAGGGGGGAATGAGCAGATAGACAGAGGGGGAAGGAGCAGATGGAAGAAGGAGATGGACAGAGAGAGGGGGAAGGACGAGATGATTGGAACAGAAACACATCCGGACAACGCCGGGTACTCTGCTAGTAGAACATAACGGTGAAGACCGATCAACACTTGCCATCAACAAAAACTAAAATTTTCTAGGATATGTAGACACAAACAAAAAACAGCTTATAGACGCTGGAGCACACAAGAAACGTGCTTTAACGGCGGTAATCTCAAAACCGGGATACATGGAGAATTCAAGAATATTGAATACTAGGGGTTGCTGCCAGAGGTAAGTAGCTGCTAGTAAGCGTCATGGGTCTGGTATCAGAATACTGATAATCTAGGAAGTCCACTCAAAAAAGGTGGTGTCACACAGTAGCCACTGGTTAACAAAGAGCTGAGGAATAGGTGAAGCGGGTGACGCATGCGCAGACAGGGCAGAGGAGGGCAGACAGAAATTTTTTCCTGACGAAAGTTTCACAAAAAGGATCGAGCCTGACTTTATTAGAAATACAGAGGATTTGAATCGAAGGCAGTAAGCTGTCGGAATTTGCAAATAGAGCGCCTTGTTTAGTGTACTGTTTGTTGGCGGCAGCGTCGGAGTAAGAGAGAGAGAGAGAGAGAGAGAGAGAGAGAGAGAGAGAGAGAGAGAGACAGACAGACAGGGGGGGGGGGAGAAAGAGACAGGGAGAATGAGAGAGGGAGGGGGGGGGGGGGGAGAGAAAGAGAGAGAGAGACGAGGCGCGACTTGTGCAGCGCCAGCGCTCGCCAGAGCCTCGGGCAGTGGCACGAGGCACGAGGCAGGGCTTTGGCAACGGGTCTGCCCGCCACGTCACACCGTCAGACTATTCTGGTCTTTGTACGCTGACCACCTGACGTGGATAGGCCTGCACCTGGGCATCGGTTTTCTCTGAGTGTGGTTTGCAGGTAAAATCGTGTTAGCAGAGCCTTACAGTGTCCGTCGCTCACACTCCACCAATTTCCTCTTTCTACACGGAGAGCAAGACGCTAGAAGGGAAAGCAGGTAAAAGTGGCAGTTCTCTTACTGGTATTTAATATTTCTCCGCTCATATTGTTGTGCAGTTCCCAAGTGCGAGTTTCGATTACTCTATAACACTGCTGTTAATAACCTGCTCGTATGTCGCAATATGCAGTGTTTCCCTGTTTACAAGTGAGGACATGGCGTTGTCAGCAACCTTGGCAGCAACTGATACACGATTCTGCACTGCGCTCCTGTTCAGAAAAAAAGCATCTATAGCTATCTGTCATAATACGCGTAAATTATGGCTGTTTAAAAACGTAACTGGTGTTAATAAACTGCTCGTGTGTAGTAATACCGAATGTTTCATTTATTTTACAAGTCATACACATGGCATTGTCAGCAACCTGACAACGACGGGTATATGATTTTGTACTGCATTCCTGTTCAGTAAAAAAAAATATCTGCAGCAGATGCAAAATTATGGCTATTTAAAGACACAATGTAAAATATCTCAACATTGCTTATATATTGTGTTCGTTACTGCCACAGATGACAGAATACGTCAGCTGTACTGCCATCAATTAACCCGTTCTAACGTAAATAAAAACGATATTTCTTAGAGAAAAACATCTGTCAAAGCGACATAGCATTTTTAAGATTTTTTTAACATTTATTTAAAACCCCACATTGTTAAGAAGCACAAAATGAAGGAAACTTAAAAAGATGTCAGTCATCATGATATACAAAAATCACTTCTGATTATTAACGAGAATAATGTTGATATCGACCCCAACATTATAGTAGCTGGTTCTTCCAATATTATTTCAAAACTAGAAATGATAGAAACCAGTAAGCATTGAATCTCTCTGTACCGTTTATTTGTTTAGTGTATGATGCAAAACTGACAATATATTCCCATAAACACTAATATGTTTATAAAGTAGAAAACTGAAATACAGCAACCTTGGAGGACTTCAAATTCTCTGACGATGTATCGCAAGTGAATGTCCAAGACTTCCAGGCAAGTCAGCACATCAAGACTTCACTAAGTCACACAAATGAACAAGTCCTCTACGCCTTATTTTTTGTATGTTACGTATTTTCGAAAATAACTTAAAGATAGCAGCAATACCATGGTACACATAAAGGTTTTCGGGAGGTTTTCTTTGGTTGTAAGGCAAATGTCGGAACTGCTAATTCCCGCCACCTATATACTCCCAGTCGATAACCAACCCACCACCCTTCCCCCTTGTCTTGATTTAGTTCGGCTATCGAACCAGGACAGGTCCTTACGATGTGCGCCATGGTTTTCATTTCAGCACTAACCACAGTCAGAAAACTTTGAGCAGTCGCCACCAGTACAGAACTGAAGCACTTTTTCCGACTACACGGAGTACCCTGTTAAGTTTGGTCCAGGAGGAACGAGGGAGGTTGAAGACTGCCAGTTTCGCACAAGAACAACGTTGCTCACGTCCGCGGTTTCAGACTCAAAAATACACTGCACGTGTCTTGTGGATGATGCGAATAGAGCAACAACGAATAGAAACTGCCATACCGTCCTCTGGAGCCTCAAAATCCTGAAAACTGAGAAACAAATCCACTGCCATATCTCTGTCAATCACTATTTTACAAAACTAGGTTAGCTTTTTCCTGTCCCTGAATTATTTTGTTCTTATTTTGGGTGAAATAGTTCTGAGGTGGATGCTGTCGCCGACTGTTATTTTGTTTGATGTGTTTTTTCGCTGTGTTTCATTCAGAGAACGGTGGAATATCGGTCAGTAGCTGGAGTCTTTGATCATTTAATGAAACTCAGAGGAAAAGAGAAAGTAATTTTATCTACTACAACACTGTTTCAAGACGACATACAGCTCAACCAAGGACGAAATGAATACACAAAGCGAGGAAAAAGGCCCGATGGAAATAGATTCACCTGCGAAATAACGCATAATGGCTATCACATGGCATTAATCTTCTAAAATGACTTGTGCTAACACAAGCAAGTACATTCGGTTCATCCCGATCTTTTGCCGTGAACAATCTTGACTTCGACGGAGGTTTGTTTCTCGTTATACGTCTTCTGATCTTGAGCCAAGCCTGGTACTCTGTTACTCAACTTGCGGGCATGATGCCGGAGTGGAAACACGTTTGAAAGAAAATACGAATCCGACGTCGAGGTGGTTTAGGTTTTTGAAACTTTCAGCGTGGTGTTTAGTTCCAACAGAAGTCGTGCTTTGCAAATCAGTGTTACGAAGGTAATAATGGCAATAAACTTTCTACAGCGCTGCGTGAGAAGCCACTACAGCATGGAAGTAAAATTAACCGCAGTGCAGCTGTAATTGGTGATTTCTTTATTGCCGCAACCGGTTTCGCTTCATTAAAACAGCATCCTCAGGTGAAAGCGGTGTCAAATTAGCTCACCAAGACGACCACAACGATTCCCTGAAGAGGGGAAGTCGTCGAAATAAGAAAACAGGACATCGGGCCGAATAGTGGGATGGCGCACCGGTGGTGGTTGTAATGGTACAGCGCGGAAGGCGGTCAGGTGTGTATCCACAGTGATTCGCAGCGACTATTCACAAGATGATCCACCGATAGAACTAACTCTGAATACAAGTCTTTTAGTCCCCTTTCTTTCATACGTTGTATGTGATATAAGGATGCAACCGTTGGTCTACAAGCACTTTCGATACTGTATTATAAGCACAGCATTTCACTGGCATGTTGTTGGGTGTTTATCGAAGCACCCTCTCTCATACGAACCAACATAATTTCCTCAAATTCTACCGTCCGAACAGTTCTTTAGGGAAACCTTGGGCATCTCTCTGTTACCACTTTTCCATGGGCTCCCAAAATGAGTTTTCGTGAACCGATTTCCCAGTACAGCATCTGATAGGCAGCGCAGACAATTTCGAGATGAGAAATGCGTATCTAGCTGACAAATATTCTGTTCCACAATTAATTTTTCAGTAATGAAACGTATCTGGGTTATCAAGTTCCATCCTTTAAAAAAAATAGTTGCTAATCTAGTGGATGGAGTGACTACTTGGGCAATGAAGCATAAAAAGAATTATTAGACTCAGGAAGAAGTCGTCTTTCTGTATTGAAGAGAAACAGACATCGTGCTGACTACATCGGAAACTAGAATAGTTGATTTTCAGAGGTCATTCGTATAAAACAACTGACGATCGAAAAACTTATATTTGGCAGAGCTAGCAAAATCGATACAAGCCTTAAAATCTAAAAACGACGGCGAAAAACAGTTCCCAAAATTTTCAGCTTTTGGAAGTTCTGTTACATGCGAACATAGCTTATCCCTTCAGCGCCACAGTTTCTTGTAAGTTTCTATCCATGCTGATAAATTTGTTCCAGTTGGATTGATAACTATTACTATACTCTTCTCTATATATTCGTTCGGATTCCCATGCTCCGCATCATTCTGCACCGTACAGTAAATGCATGTCTGCAAGCTCCTGTGACGAGTAATGCTCCATCTTCGGCTCCCAGTCATAAAACGTAAACTATGGTTCACTCTACCGCGCATACATCATAGGCGATTATGCATTGGTTCTCAAGGCAGCCCCACCAGTGTTTTAATACATACGGCAGACGGCTCTCTATTCTGAAAAAAAAAAACAGTTTACAAACATGTACAACAGGCAGCTGAGAGGAGTGCTAGAGAAGGGTGAGTGAGAGAGCGGGGAAACAGTTTTAAGTCCCTCACATATATCCGCCTTGCGGCTACCTATGGACTGTTTTAGCAGTCCGGAAAATATTGCCTTTCCGGTAGACTTGATTGACACCGTCATTGGGTGTTATTTACTGCTCCACTGCCAAACGCGAAAATTCTAGCGAAAAGTGAATGCAGAAATCACATTACACTTATCAACCAGAACATTATGACCATCGACGACCTATCGATATAAACACGTCCAGACGATAGCTGCGTCGCGTGGCGAGCAATGCCTGTTAGTCGGACACACGGACGATGCCTGTAGTATCAGTGAGCTTCCTGTCCATGTATGGAATGGAGAAGGCGCGCGATCTATAAGAGTTTCACTCTGCACGACCATTTTGGAAACTGCACGACTTCTCCAATGTTAGAGGAGTGCTGTGGTATGTGTCTTCAACGCTTAACGAAACCAAGGTGAAGCCACGTCCAGAATTCGTGGGGTTGGGTGGCCAGCTCTCGTTACAGATGTCAGACGCCGTAGACTGGGCAGTCTGGTAAAACAGGACAGGCGGCGAACTGTGGCGGTACTAACATCAGACTTTGATGCTGGGCAGAGTACAAGTGTGTCTGAACAGACAGTGCGCCGAACACTCCTAACGATGGGCCCCCGCAACCGACGACCCATGCATGTGTCGATGTTCACAGCACGACATTGACAACTACGACTGAAATGAGCACGTGACCATCAGCACTGGACTTTGGCACAATGGCAGAGCATTGTGTGGTCTGATGAATCGCGATACCTTCTTTATCATGCCAGTTGGAGGCCGCGAATCCATCGTCTTCCAGAGGAACGGCTGTTTGACACCTGTATTGTGGGACCGAGACAAGCTGGCGTATTGGTGGTGGTAAGTTCCTATGGGAACAAACTGCTGAGGTCATCGGTTCCTGGGCTTACACACTACTGAATATAACTTAAACTAACTTACGCTAAGGACAACACACACGCCCATGCCCGAGGGAGGACTCGAACCTCCGACGGAGGGAGCCGCGCGAACCATGGCAAGGCGCCGAAGACTGCGCGGCTACCCCGCGCAGACAAGCTGGCGGCGGCTCCACTACGCTGTGGGAAATATTCGCGAGGGCATCCATGCGTCCAGTGGAGCTCGTATAAGGCACCATAACGGCCAATGAGTATCGTACACTGGTTGCAGACCACGTACGCCCCTCCATGTCGATAATGTTTCCCGACGGTAGTGGCATTTTACAGCAAGATAATGCGCCATGTCGCAAGGCCAGGAATGTGACGGAGTGTTTCGAGGAAAGAGTGTCGAGTTCCAATTGATATGCTGGGCCCTCAGCTCGCCAGATCTGAATCCGATCGAACACATCTGGGATGTGACTGAACGTGGCGTCACAGCTTATCGCCTCCCTCCTAGGAATTTACGGGAATGGGGTGATTTGTGTGCGCAGATGTGACGCCCACTCCCTCCAGCAACCTATCAAGGCCTTATTGCTTCCATGCCGTGACGCGTCGCTGCTGTTATCCGTGCCAAAGTGGACATACCATCTATTAGGTAGGTGGTCATAATGTTTTGGCTGACCAGTCTATGTTACAAGCAAGAAAAAATACGAACTCCTGGCGATGTTTTAATTGAATAAATTGAAACATGCATCTGTAACGAGAAAAACATTTTTCAGCAGTTGCATTCATCGTATCAATAAAACTATTGACACAGTAAATTATTGCTACAGCATTTACTGATACCAGGTACACAAATGGAGAACTGGTCTGATAATATTTAGGAAGTATCAATCCACTGAAAACGTGAGCAATTTGATATATTTACGCAGTGTTCTAATCAGACTTTCCGACGAGGGCGGTGTGTGTGTGGAGAGGAACTTAAGAACCAATATTTGTAGCAGTAATAGTGGTAGTACCAGTAGTAATAGCATTATTGCTGTTTTATTTACAGAGAACGTAGCATTCGTTCACTCCCTTGAATACGTTTGTACTCAACGAATACTGAGATTCGAACTGGACTACACCACTGTCATTACTTCCTGTAACTTTACGCTGTCTTGTCACAAATTTCGTTATTCCTGTCAGAGAGCTGCTGAAATTGTGACCCTAAATGTCAGCCCCACTGATGATCCTGAGAATTGTTGTCATTTAGGTTACTTGGTGTTAGCGACATGATACTTTTGCTTGCATACTCATCTCGCGTTCGTACCATGTACTGCCTGTCCGCCACGAAAGCTGAGTGGTCAGCGTGACGGATTGCCGTCCTACGGGCCCGGATTCAATTCCCGGCTGGGTCGGGGATTTTCTCCGCACAGGGACTGGGTGTTGTGTTGCCTTCATCACATTTCATCCCCATCCGGCGCGCAGGTCGCCCACTGTGGCGTCGAATGTAATAAGACCTGCACCAAAGCGGCCGGACCTGCCCCGTCAGGGGCCTCCCGGCCAATGACGCCAAACGCTCATTTCCATTTTTTGCCATGTACTGCCTACAACGAAACCATTTCGTGCTTTCAAAGAGCAGTAATAGCACTTCCAGTAAAAAGAAAAAATTCTTTCCTGCCAGGGAAGAAATTCTTCTTTGACGAGCCCCCGGGAAAATAACTTAATGAGAGGAGAAAATCCCACTCTCCCGTTATTTCGAAGGTTGACTTGACGTCGCTCAAGCCTCTTCACAATTATAATCTTCACGTAATTTATGCATGAAAATGTTTCAGTATACCGTCCAGTCTACACCGCATCACCCTACCCGCAGCCACATTCCTGCCGAGAACAATCTTCTCAGCTGCGCACAATAGTTCTTTCAACGTTGCGCAATTCTAGGCCTCGCATCACATAACATAGTCAATACGGGCAACTGTCTCTTGGTCTCGACATTCTCGTTTTAGGATCCATTACCGTTTGTATACCTTTGACGTCAATAATTCTGGCACCCTATATGTCAACTCATATTACTGACGGAAATAATCGCCTAAGATCCAGCAACAGGCTAGCCGTGATATCAGTAGCCAGACCCACCGCGCCAACGAGATATGCAGGCCAGGCAACGAACTACTGGTCCGCCACTCTTCGCGAACTCTCGACTCCATGCAGGGCCCACGGGAAATCAATATGTAAGGAATAGGTACTCATTGAAACGAAACTCCTTCCGAACACGCCTTGAAGGCCCAACGGCACCTGCCGACCGCCGTCTCATCCTCAGCCTACAGGCGTCACTGGGTGCGAATACAGAGGGGCATGTGGTCAGCACACCGCTCTCCCAGCCGTATGCCAGTTTACGAGACCGGAGCCGCTACTTCCCAATCAAGTAGCTCCTCAATTGGCCTCACAAGGGCTGAGTGCACCCCGCTCGCCAACAGTACTCGGCAGACTGGACGGTCACCCATCCAAGTGCCAGCCAATCCCGATAGCGCTTAACATGGGTGATCCGACGGGAACCAGTGTTACCTCTGCGGCAAGGCCGTTAACATGTACCCATTAAAGGTCTTAACTTTGTCGCGCGCTATCGAGAGCTTGCATTCTCTTAAACGAGCAATCAAGACTGATTAAACTCGTCCGAAATAGTTACTCGCTCTCCGCTGGAGAAGCCTGCTGGCACTCGCGGAGTGTCACGTGCTGTGGCGGACATGACGCGGCCTGCCTGTCTCGTGGGCCTCGTCAGACGCCTTGGCCGCAGTCGTGTGAAGTTAGCACCCCTTTTTCGAGATATATAAATTTTTTTCACAGTTCTTGTTAGATGTGCCATAGTTCTAGAGTTCTTTGCACAAACTTTAAATAGTTCTGCAAAATGTAACGAAGAAAACAACAATACTCGAAAAAAATTTCGTATCGAAAACATTCTTCGTCAATTTTCGCAAAATGTAAATGAGTACAACAGTTCTGAGCACAGTTCTGAACAGAACTCAAAGAGTTCTATCGAAAACCCAAGTAACATTTTTTTGTGCAGCTAATAGTTTACGAGATAATTGCAATTTAAGGAGAAAATCTTTACACTTACTGTGAAGTTGGCACCCTTTTTTCCGAAATGTATACTTTTTTCAGAGTTCTTGATAGATATGCCATAGTTCTAGAGTTCTTTGTACAAAATTTCAATAGTTCTGCAGAATTTGGCGAGGAAAACAATATTCGAAAAAATTTTCGTATCGAAAACATTCTTCGTCAATTTTTGCAAATTGTAAATAAGTACAACAGTTCTGAGCACAGTTCTGAACAGAACTCCAAGAGTTCTATCGAAAACCCAAGTAAAATTTTTTGTGCAGCTAATAGTTTACGAGATAATTGCAATTTCACACTTACTGTGAAGTTGGCACCTTTTTTTCAGAAATATATTTTTTTTCACAGTTCTTGACAGGTATGCCATAGTTCTAGAGTTCTTTGTAATAAATTTCAATAGTTCTGCAGAATTTAGCGAAGAAAACAACAATACTCGAAAAAATTTTCGTATCGAAAACATTTTTTGTCAATTTTCGCAAAAATTAAACTTGTACAACAGTTCTGAGGACAGTTCTGAACATAACCCCAGAGCTCTATCGAAAATCCTAATAACATTTTTCTATGGCGATAATAGTTTGTGATAAATTGATTTAATGTGGGACACACTTTCTCTACGGAAAAAATAAATATATTCGTACAACAGTTCTGATGACAGTTCTGGACAGCACGTGAAGAGTTCTATCGAAATTCCTAGTAGAATTTTTTTGTGCAGGTAAAAGTTTAAGAGGTAATTGCAACTTAATTAAGAACCCCATAAGAGCTCCTACTGTGAAGCTAGGGCCCTTTTTTTCAGAAATATTTTTTTTTCAGAGTTCTTGGTAGATAAGTCATAGTTCTAGAGTTCTCTGTACAAAATTTCAATAGTTCTGCAGAATTTATCGATGAAAACAACATTGTATAACATAGCTGATTCAGGAACCCTTTCCTTCTGATACAATTCTGACTGTTGCCACAATCACTTGTGCATAGATTCCAACTGTACTGATCATTACAAAAATATAACCATTGCAGCGTTGTACAAAGCATTCGGCTTATCCGCTGTGAAAATACCACACTTAACGCTATTGTAAAATTTACGGTGGATGGCTTCCGTTTATCTACAATGTCAGCATCTATCGAATTATCTTCATGCAAACGTGATGCCTGGATCACTCACTTCCCCTTTTTAGGTACGGAGGAAACTAGAGTTCAGTCTTGTGGAAGCCAAAAAAGGAAATGTGGGCAGCCCTTCTTTTGCTGATAGCAAACTCTAGAGAAATCTCCACGCTTGTTTTTCTTCATCATGCCAACAAAAGAAAAATTCTCCCTTCATAGCTCTATTATCATTCCAGTACTAGTAAACCAGTTGTCCGCTTTCACATTTCGACCTGACTGATATATAGGTTTACACAGTCACAGAACAACATCAAAATGTTTATTGCTCAGTTGGTAAATCCTTCTGGTTGCAACACATCGTATATTTCCAAATTGTACAGGTAAAATACTTAAGAATCCACACTTAAGACTCCATACTCGTTTGTTTTGATTGATACATATTGGCGAAAACTGTACCTTCCACAGAATCCTTCCAGCTTCTTGTCTACTGCAACATTTTCTCCAAGGGTGTAAGATCTGTGGTATTTGCGTACAAACACAGTAAATATTTCCCGAATAGCTGTTAGCTTGTCTAGTTGTCTCCTTTCATCACGAATAGCGCGACTGTAAAATCTAATGCTCTCCAGAATAAATTTGAAACGTTTTATGTTCATTTGCGAGGTGTAATTTTTCAATGCCATCACCATCAGTTCCACACAGATCTTCCAGGCTTTATCTGTTACTTTTGTTAACAACAATTAAAAACAAGAGACTGATGAAGGCTTTCAAGTCAATATCATCTATTGATTTTACCCCTCTTACGCTGAAATGAGGCTTTGATGCTCTCAAAATTCTGATTGGGATACAAAACTACAATAGACAAATATCGTTATCTATGAGGTAATTACAGCATCACATATGCTGCTTTGGCTGCACCTATTGGTACAGGTAAATTTCGAATAATCTTATGTTCTTCGAACAATATGCTTTGGATTTCTTCAACATTATCTAGTACTTCCCACTTAAAATAATAAAATTCCTATAAAATAACGCAACCAGGCGCAGTGTATTAATCTGATATTTGACGTTCAGACAGCGGACACTGACGATTAAACAGTTCAAACAGAATTTAAGTGCAGTTTACATTCTGGATTAGCTTTAAACTACTTACTACCTTGATAAACAAATAAATTAATCGCTGAAATGAAATACGAAAGGGCACAGTGGATGAAAACGAGCAATCGGCTCATATCTCATCAAGAGAGCATTAGCGTCGATAATGAATCATACAACAATGAAAGGCATACATGAAGTGTATATTTTTAGAATCAGGAAGAACCAGATGAATTTTATTACGTAAAACAGTAATTGTTTTGAGCTCTCATAACATCCAGGACCCACTAACAGCTAAAAATATGCCCAGGACCCTCATGGATGAAAGTTACGTGGCAACATCACCAGACGCTAGGATACATAAAAACATGTGCTGTGTGTAACGAATAAATTTGAAATTGCTGTCGTTAATATTGTTGCAAACATTTGTTCTAGTTAGAAAGGAGGTGTGGAAGTTTGATGAGTTACACTACAGCGAGAGTTAAAAGTCTTTACAATGTATAGAAATGTAAGTATATTTCCTGAATATATTGGTACAAACGAACTAAGTAGTATGTTTAAATCCTAATTCAATACATGACTGATAGAGGTGTTATTGTGTTGAGGGGATACGGTATTAAAGTTAATAAGAAGTTCGAAATTTGTAAATAAGAACCTCGTTTATTTGGTCCTCAGTAATCCGGATTTCCGGTTTATCCGGATTAATATTTTGTGTCCCTTGGTATTTTTCTCTTTTTTCTTATAACACGAAGATGTGTGGTCGGTGAGGTACATAGGCTGCTTATCACTAGGCCGGTAATTAGTCTAGTACTGAGTGATAAGGAACTCGGAGTGTGTGAATGACATTGTTTCTCAAGTATTGCACATTAATATAACGGTGTATTGATGCCCATCAAGTAAGTTGCATAGTAACCACGCCAACAGCACTCCACCACAGCTCATTGTACCTCTGGTGCGCTTCTCGACAGGAGTGACACCATCTGGTTAGTGGCGCGTGTGAATGTATCTGCTCTCTCAGCCATCTGTTTGTTTTGCACTGACCAGCCTTCTCTCCTTGAATCATCTAAGCGTGCACATCCCACGCTTTCACCTACAGTTACTAGTCAGTCTTAAGAAGGTGTACTGGCATTTGTACAGAGCTGAACATTTAGACTTTTTGTATTTAGTAGAATATACATCCGGGTTTTCGATTTTCGGTTTTCCAAAATAAAAGTGAGAATTTACGATCGTCCTCATAGCTGTACTTCCAGCAGTACTTCATCTCCAGCGTTAACAATTTCGTAGAAGTTGTCCTACGAAAATTGTAGAAGAAGCACTCCTGGACGAAAGGATGCTGTGACAATATTCCTTCGTCATAGCCTGGGGTTAGAGACCCGGTCCGGCACACAGTTTTTATCTGCCAGTAAGTTTCACATCGGCGCACATCCACTGCAGAGTGGACACACAATCTATTTCATAATCTACTGGCAACATAAAAATGTTATGGGGGTTTTTAAAAGAACTCTTTCGGTGCTATCCAGAACTGTCAGCAAAAGGGTTGTGCCAATTTATTATAATGTAGACCAAGTGGGTCTCTCGAAAATGCTATTATCTCATTAACTGTTATCCCCACAAAAAATGTTATTACAGTTGTCGGTAGAACTCTTAGGGTCGTATTAAGAAATGCCATCAGACCTTTTGTACGAAATTATTACTTTTACATGACAAAAGTGAGTCCCACATTAATTATCTCATATGTCATTGTCACAAATAATGTTATTATAGTTCTTGGTAGAACTCTGTTGGTGATATTCAGAACTGTCATCAGAACTACTCTACGAATTTTGCTATAGTAGAGAAAGTGAGTATCAGTTAAAACAATTATTGTAGAAACTATTACCGCCACAAAAATCTTCTTATCATTTTCAATGCAACTCTTCCGGTGCTATCCAGAACTGCCAACAGAACTGTTATACAAATTTATTTTTTCCAAACTGACAATTTTTTACCATACCAAAATTTTGCCGAGTTATTTTTTTCTTCCCGAAATTCTGCAGAACTATTCGTGTTTTGAGCAGGGAAATCTAGAACTATTGCATATACATCAAGAACTATGAAAAAAATGTATATTTATCGTAAAAGGTGTTCAAACTTCGCGGGAAATGCTCATAAGCATTCCTTAATAAAGGCAGTTACTACGTAAACAATTACCTGCACAGAATATGTTACTAGTATTTTCGATAGAACTCTTACAATGCTATCCAGAGCTGGCATCAGAACATACGAACAGACATAATTTTTTTTTGAGTAAGTGTGCCCACAATTAATCAATTACCATACAAACTATTACAACCACAAAAATGTTATTATGATTATCGATAGAAGTCTTGAGGTGTTAACCAGAACTGTTCATCAAAACTGTTGAACGAATTTACTTTTTCTGTGGAGAAAGTGGGTCAAACATCAAAGCAGTTACCGTATAAACTATCATCGCCACAAAAAGATATTATTAGGATTCTCGATAGAGCTCTTGGTGTTCTGTTCAGAACTGTTGTACGAATTTACTTTTTGCGAAAATTGACAAAGAATGTATTCGATGCGAAAATTTTTTCGAGTATTGTTGTTTTTTTTCGCTAAATTCTGCAGGGCTATTCAAATTTTGTACAAATAACTCTAGAACTGTGACATTTCTATCAAGAACTCTGACAAAATATATATTTCTGAAGAAAAGGATTCCAACTTCACAGTAAGTGAAGAGGTTCCCTCCTTAAATTGCAATTATCTCGTAACGTATTAGCTGCACAAAAAATTGTAATTAGGATATTCGATAGAACTATTGGGGTTCTGTTCAGAACTGCCCTCAGAACTGTTGTTCGAATTTACTTTTTGCGAAAATTAATAACGAATGTTTGCTATACGAAATTTTTTTCGAATATTGTTATTTTCTTCGTTAAATTCTGCAGAACTATTGAAATTTTGTACAAAGAACTCTAGAACTATGCCATATCTATCAAGAACTCTGAAAAAAGTATACATTTCTGAAAAAAAGGGTGCCAACTTCACAGTAAGTGTAAAGATTTTCTCCTTAAATTGCAATTAGCTCGTAAACTATTAGCTGCACAAAAAATGTTACTTGGGTTTTCGAAAGAACTCTTGGAGCTCTGTTCAGAACTGTACTAATAACTGTTGTACTTATTTACATTTTGCGGAAATTGCCCAAGAATGTTTTCGATACGAAAATTTTTCGAGTATTGTTGTTTTCTTCGCTAAATTCTGCACAACTATTGAAATTTTGTACAGAGAATTCTAGAACTATGACTTATCTATCAAGAACTCTGAAAAAAAATATATTTATGAAAAAAGGGGTGCCAGCTTCACAGTAGGAGCTCTTTTGGAATTCTTACGTAAGTTGTAATTACCTCTTAAACTATTACCTGCACAAAAAAATTCTACTAGGATTTTCGATAGAACTCTTCACGTTGTGTCCAGAACTGTCATAAGAGCTGTTGTACGAATATATTTATTTCTTCCGTAGACAAAGTGTGTCCCACATTAAATCAATTTATCTCATAAACTATTGTCAACATAGAAAAATGTTGTTGGGATTTTCGATAGAGCTCTTGGGGTTCTGTTCAGAACTGTCCTCAGAACTGTTGTACAAGTTTAATTTTTGCGAAAATTGACAAAAAATGTTTTCGATACGAAAATTTTTTGGAATATTGTTGGTTTCTTCGCTAAATTCTGCAGAACTATTGATATTTTGTACAAAGAACTCTAGAACTATGCCATATCTATCAAGAACTCTGAAAAAAATATACATTTCTGAAAAAAAGGGTGCCAACTTCACAGTAAGTGAAAAGATTTTCTCATTAAAATGCAATTATCTCGTAAACTATTAGCTGCACAAAAAAATGTTACTTGGATTTTCGAAAGAACTCTTGGAGCTCTGTTCAGAACTGTGCTCAGAACTGTTGTACTTATTTACATTTTGCGGAAATTGCCAAAGAATGTTTTCGATACGAAAATTTTTTCGAGTATTGTTGTTTTCGTCTCTAAATTCTGCAGAACTATTGAAAGTTTGTACAAAGAACTCTAGAACTATGCTATATCTATCAAGAACTGTGAAAAAAATGTATATTTCTTGAAAAAGGGGTGCTAACTTCATACGACTCTTGGCCGCGGTGGGTCTTCCCCTGTAGTGTACCTGCGTACTGTTGAGATACCTCAGTGCGTTAAGCCCCCTTTACACCGAAGCGAACGCGCAGCGGCGAACGAGAATTCTGTCTGGCGTAAACGCTTGACGTGTGTGGTTCGGTCGTGGGCGGTTCGCATTCGCAAGTGTTCGTTTGTGATTCGTTGTGTGTCGGCCTTAGATCGAACCATCAAAGGAATTTCGCGTCGTCTTCGCTTCGGCGCTAGCTTCGATGAGAGACACAGTGCACGTGCTTTGCCGTAGTGTGCTGTTTTCCTCGCGCAATCTGTTGTTGGTATTTATTGGGGTGATGGAGTAGTTGGATGAAAGCGTACCTCTGTTGACAGAAGAGTATGGACCCCATAGGTTCTTGTGGGATCCTAAAGATCCAAATCATAAAATGCTCAAAATAAAACGATGCTTGACAATAAATTGCCAAAGTGTTGGCGGTGCCAACACAGCAATTTAAGTTGTTTCTTGCAATTTCCATAGTCGATAAACTGCCATTGAAATAAGCATATAATGTAGATTAATGTAAAAGAAAAATGCGCGAAAGACTTGACCATTCTCATGGCTTACATCCAAGGTACACTATGTGATCAAAAGTATCCGGACACCCCAAAAAATACGTTTTCCATATTAGGCGCATCGTGCTGCCACCTACTGCCAGGTACTCCATATCAGCGACCTCAGTAGTCACTAGACATCGTGAGAGAGCAGAATGTGGCGCTCTGAGGAACTCACGAACTTCGAACGTGGTCAGGTGACTGCGTGTCACTTGTGTCATACGTCTGTACGCGAGATTTCCACACTCCTAGGTCCACTGTTTACGATGTGTTAGTGAAGTGGAAACGTGAAGGGACAGGTACAGTACAAAAGCGTACAGGCCGACCTCGTCTGTTGACTGACAGAGACGGCCGACAGTTGAAGAGGGTCGTAATGTGTAACAGGCAGACATCTATCCAGACCATCACACAGGAATTCCAAACTGCATCAGGATCCACTGCAAGTGCTATGAAAGTTAGGCGGGAGGTGAGAAAATTTGGATTTCATGGTCGAGCGGCTGCTCACAAGCCATACATCACGCCGGTAAATGCCAAACGACGCCTCGCTTGGTGTAAGGAGCATAAACATTGGACGATTGAACAGTGCAAAAAACGTTGTGCGGAGCAACGAATCACGGTACACAATGTGGCGATCCGATGGCATGGTGTGGGTATGTGCGAATGCTCGGTGAACATCACCTGCCAGCGTGTGTAATGCCAACAGTAAAATTCGGAGGCAGTGGTGTTACGTTGTGGTCGTTTCTTCATGGAGGGGGCTTGCACTCCTTGTTGTTTTGCGTGGCACTATCAGAGCACAGGCCTACATTGATGTTTTAAGCACCTTCTTGCTTCCCACTGTTGAAGAGCATTTCGGGGATGGCGATTGCATCTTTCAACACGATCGAGCACCTCTTCGTAATGCACGGCCTTTGGCGGAGTGCTTACACGACAATAACATCTCTGTAATGGACTGGCCTGCACAGAGTCCTGACCCGAATCCTACAGAACACCTTTGGGATGTTTTAAAACGCCGACTTAGTGAGAGGCCTCACCGACTGACATCGATACCTCTCCTCAGTGCAGCACTCCGTGAAGATGGCCTGCGATTCCCGAAGAAACCTTCCAGCACCTTATTGAACGTATGCCTGCGAGAGTGGAAGATGTCATCAAGGCTAAGGGTGGACCAACATCATATTGAATTCCAGTATTTCAGTCTGGAACCGCGTGACCGCTACGGTCGCAGGTTCGAATCCTGCCTCGAGCATGGATGTGTGTGGTGTCCTTAGGTTAGTTAGGTTTAAGTAGTTCTAAGTTCTAGGGGACTGATGACCTCAGATGTTAAGTCCCATAGCGCTCAGAGCCATTTGAACCAATTCCAGCATTACCGATGGAGGGCGCCACGAACTTGTGAGCCATTTTCAGCCTGGTGTCCGGATACTTTCGATCACATAGTGTATCTGTTTTAACGTCATAGTTTAGCTACTACTTTACGATATATAAATACGGGAACAGAATAAGTGAAAATTGTTTTCCCTCCCATAAAGATGAGGCTGGTCTTTCGTATATTTTTAATTACATCACTCATTTTTCAATGACTGTGTGTCCTTTACATTTACGTTTATATAATCCACGAGTGTTTCGCATATGGCGCTAGATGCATGAGGAATTATTTGGAAGATAGATGCGATTGATATACGAAATAAATATTTGAGGCTAGCGTAACTGTCACCTATTGCTAAAAATCGCAGCGTTAATCGTAGCTTCTCTCGTTTTGAAACGTGTCGCCTTGTTTTGAAATTTTCGGTTTAGTTGTAGCTAGAAGAAGGCGAGAATTATCCATCGACATGTGGGTGAAGTTCTGGAATAAAACAAGCGATGGCTGCAGCCGCAAATCACTAACCAGAGACAAACCACCAATTCTTCCACGCCTGAACAGTTATTCACAGTCCCACATTTTTCTTTGTCTACGCCGTTTTGCTTTCATGAACAACAGCGTTCTCGCTATACAAAATAAACTGGTTTCTTTTCTCCAGCACGCGGTATTAAACATAGATTAAGCAACTTTACCGCGACAACGTTCCGGCACCAAAAAACAAAACATATCCTATGCTCTCTCCTTCGTGCGCTCTACAGTAAACGCTTATTTGCAGGTGCAAGCCAATGAAGCCGAGCGCATGCGAACTCCCTGCGCATTGCTTGCGATTACGCATTCGCTTGTGTTCGCTTCGGTGTAAAGGGCCCTTAAGATGAGCTGGCATTGCTGCTGCTTAGCTATCTCGCACGAGCAACACTCGACAGCTGCAAGGTGGCAGGAGAATGTGCGGAGGAGGCGTTCGTGCCTTGTTTACTGCGAGCCACGCGGTGACACGTGATGCGCTGTTGTTTACAGGTACGACTGTTTTGCCAAGACTCTTTGTGAAGGCTTGCAGGTCGTCTAACCATCGTGCATAAATACAAGTCGAAAAACAGGGTGAGAAGTTCTGCTCTATAGATATCTACGACCTTCCTGTTTTCCGAAGACAATGACACTTACGTAATATACTGTGCGAGGGCGAAAGTAGTAAGTTGTAGCGATGCTTCTACCAAGCAAGCCTACCGCATAAAATTGTTGCATTCAGTAACTTCTTAGCGCTGCTATGATCTTGGGAGAGGGGGGGGTTGTTGAAACTTGATCAGCGTTCAAGTCTTGACTTACAAGTTGAGGCATAAGTCAATAGTGATATTTTTCGTAAACTTCCCATTGATTTACTTTCATTTCGGCTGAGTTCAGAAGGCTCACTTTTGCATCTGATTGTAGGTACAGCTGTCAGACTTGGCGATGATGATGATGATATTTGGTTTGTGGGACGGTCAACTGCGCGGTGATCAGCGCCCGGTCAGACTTGACGATAGACGTCAACGACACTAACCTTCGTGGTTTACAAAGAAAAATGTCGAGTCTGTTCCCCCTGATTCCCGGCGGGGTCGGGATTTTCTCTGCCTCGTGATGGCTGGGTGTTGTATGATGTCCTTAGGTTAATTAGGTTTAAGTAGTTCTAAGTTCTAGGGGACTGATGACCATAGATGTTAAGTCACATAGTGCTCAGAGCCATTTGAACCTGTTCCCCCTGGACTCACTCCGACCCGAACTTATTTGCCAAATTTCCGACCCTTTTCCTGCTATCTCTCTCCGTAATCGTCAAATTCAGATTTATTGCTTTAACGCTGACACTTTACAATGTTTTAATTTTTTTGCTGTCTATCTGAGCGCTTATTTATCAACAATTTCCTTGTTTTTCTGTAATAGTTTTAAAATTTCACTTTTTCAAATAAGCGGCTTTTTTTATCTTCATTTCTTCGCCGTACTTCACAGTTAACAGTGAACTCAAACTTTTAAAAAAATCCTTAAAATTAGGATCGTGTTCCGTAAAAACTTTTCTGTGGTTATGTGGCTTTGTTTTTGCGCCATAGAGTAAATAATCCTGTACCTTGCCACGTGTATGAGCGAAAATTATTCTGTCAATACATTATTTTTTGGCACTACTTACAGTAAATAATCTCGATCTCTCGATGTTTATTAATGAAAATTATTACGTCTGAAAAATAATGCAGTTAATTTTCTTCTCCTTGTAACGTCTTCCGTTCTAAAAAAACCATTTTCTGTAAGATAAATAAGATTTGGAGGTCAACTTTCATTAAATGAATTCCATCAGCAAGAAACCCGTTTTGTTTCATAAACGTTACGTTTCTTTTGAAAGACGCTCTTGTATTATCGACGTAAAACTCATTAATGTAAGAAGACAGTACCGTGCTTTTCAGATAACATATACACTATGTGATCAAAAGTATCCGGACACCCCCAAAAACATACGCTTTTCATATTAGGTGCATTGTGCTGCCACCTGCTGCCAGGTACTCCATATCAGCGACCTCAATAATCATAAGACATCGTGAGAGAGCAGAATGGGGCGCTCAGCGGATCTCACGGACTTCGAACGTGGTCAGGTGATTGGGTGCCACTTGTGTCATAGGTCTGTACGCGTATTTCCACACTACTAAACATCCATAGGCCTGATGTGATAGTGAAGTGGAAACATGAAGCACACGTACAACGCAAAAGCGTACAGGCCGACATCGTCGATTGACTGACGGAGACCTTCGATAGTTGAAGAGGGTCGTAATTCGTAGTGGGAAGATATCTATCCAGACCATCACACAGGAGTTCCAAACTGGATCAAGATCCACTGCTAATACTATGACAGTGGAGTGGCCGAGCGGTTCTAGGCGCTACAGTCTGGAGCCGCGTGACCGCTACGGTCGCAGGTTCGAATCCTGCCTCGGGCATGGATGTGTGTGATGTCCTTAGGTTAGTTAGGTTTAAGTAGTTCTAAGTTCTAGGGGACTGATGACCTCAGAAGTTAAGTCCCATAGTGCTCAGAGCCATTTGAACCATTTTACTATGACAGGCGGGAGGTGAGAAAACTTGGGTTTCATGGTCGAGCGGCTGCTCATAAGCCACACGTCATTCCGGTAAAAGCTAAACGACGCCTCGCTTGATGTAAGGAGCGTAAACATTGCACGATTGAACAGTGGAAAAACGTTGCCTGGAGTGACGAATTACGGTACATAATGTGGCTATCCGATGGCATGGCATGGCAGTGTGTAGTGACAACAGTAAAATTCGAAAATCCGGAGGCGGTGGTATTATGGTGTGGTCGGTTTTTCATGGAGGGGGCTTGCACCCCTTGTTGTTATGCGTGGCACTATCATAGTACAGGCCTACATTGATGTTTTAAGTACCTTCTTGATGCCCATTGTTGAAGAGAAATTCGGGGATTGCTATTGCATCTTCCAACACGATCGAACACCTCTTCATAACGCACGGCCTGTGGGGGAGTGGTTACACGATGATAACATCCACATAATGGACTGGCCTACACACAGTCCTGACCTGAATCCTATAAACTTCTTTGGGATGTTTTGGAACGCCGACTTCGTGCCAGGGCTCAACGAGAGACGTCGATGCTTCTCCTCAGTGCCGCACTCCGTGAAGAATGGGCTGCCATTCCCCAAGAAACCTTCCAACACCTGATTGAACGTATGCCTGAGTGAAAGCTGTCATCGAGGCTAATGGTGGATCAACACCATATTGAAATCAAGCATTACTGATGGAGGCCGTCACGTACTTGTAAGTCATTTTCAGCCAGGTGTCCGGATACTTCGGATCACAAAGTGTACAAACCCAAATGCCAGGTGTCAGTCGTTCAGAGTCCACATGAAACAATGACGAATATTTACTCCTTTTTCCAACCTTTGGTAAAACATAGGACAGATACGTTATCAAGTATTTACTTGTTAGTGTCTTTCACGTCCATTGTGGCAACTCTTGTCTGTAGTCAATTCGGTAACATGCAAACAGTAAATTTTCAGGTGACAGAAAGACACCTGGAATTAAATTCAGTCATTTCTGGATTCGCTCATCCTCTGCTAACATACCTACCGAGCCACAGGAGAAAGCAAAGCTCGTCTTGACTCCATAAGCTCCCTTACGGCAGCATAAAATTTCTAGTATCTCTTGGTAAAGACGACAAATTGCCTGTTGGCCTCTGTCTCGGGTTCTTCGGTCGACGTTTCCTTGATGATTTTTTTGACGTTTCGCCAGCATGAGTCAAAGCTTCACCATCTATTGCCGGTGGTAGACTGAAGTTGAACTCGCTGCCGCAAATTAAGTATGTACCTGGTGCGTCAACGCGTCAACATCCAAGAGCTTTTCCGTAGTTATTATGTCACACGACATTACATTTATCCCTGCGGTTCTCCCGTTGCTAACTGCAGCGGTCATTCACTGTACCACGGGAATCCAGGACTCTTTCACCTTGAGGCTTTTCTCTTTCTTGTTGAAGCTATTGTCATGTTTGTGTATTTCTATAGCTTCCCTGAAAAGCGTGTGTGAAAGCTCTTCTCTACAGCAAGAACTTTCATGTCGGCGATTTTTACTTTGTAGTCAGTTTCACATACCGCTTGCTATGCCACAGCCGATTTCTTCACCCGCTGCAACCTGCAATGCCGCTTATGTTCGGTGTTCCTGGTGTTGACTGTTCGTCCAGTCAGTCCAACATAGACTTTTCCACATGTGCATGGTATGTGGTACATTTCCTACATTGCTAGTGGGTCCTTTTCTCCTTTCCCGATCTGATACACTCTTTGATCTTCTTTGTCGTTTTATAAATAGTCTTTGCGCCGTATTTTCACAATATACGGCCTATTCTGTCCGTCAATCGGGGAATCTATGACAGACAGGTCAAAAGACTGAGAATGAGCACCAATTTTGCGAAACACATCGCAGTTAAGAACTTGTTATTAACAACTCTTTACTGACATAAGCTGAGGAAAATTACAGATGTTTCCTGATGATGTAACAAACTTTCAGAGTCGTGAAATTACTGCCGAGATCTGGAAGTAAAGCCACAGCCAGCAGGCAGTAGTAGTTCCATTTTTCGAAGGGCCCATTCAGTACTGAGCACATCGATGTCGATGCATCGTAATAATTTCTGTTACACTGAGGCAGGAAGGAGGGCAAATTTTAGTGACTGAGGAGATATCACGAAGGGAGTTGCACAGAGTTCAGTATTGGGTGCAGTACCATACGCTATATTTGTGAGTGACCTAAAAATCAAATGGCTCTGAACACTATGGGACTTAACTTCTGAGGTCATCAGTCCCCTAGAACTTAGAACTACTTAAACCTAACTAACCTAAGGACATCACACACATCCATGCCCGAGGCAGGATTCGAACCTGCGACCATAGCGGTCACACGGTTCCAGACTGTAGCGCCTAGAACCGCTCGGCCACCTCGGCCGGCTGTGAGTGACCGCCCACTTAACATTCACCAAGCCCAGTCAGTCCTTTTTGTAGATTACGCAAACATTATAATTAATGATATTAGTGAGAAAGCAACAGAAAATATTGTAAACAATATTCCATCATTTTTCGGGAGTACATTCGTGATAATATTAAATCTTTTTCCGGTATTTCGGTTGACAACCTTTCAGCCGTTCTCCAGGTGAATCGCTTGCTAGATTTTTAAAGCACTTTACTGTGTGGAGTAAACATTATCTGCCTGTAAAACTTCAAGTAACACATTGTCAAGAATGTTTTTCGAAGCATTATAACCGAATCTCTGAAAATGACTCTCAGTTAATTTCGGGTCAGTTTCGGACAAAAAATAGAATAACACCAACAATTAATGTAGCAGATGAACAGTAGCCGGTAAATAGGGTAAAATATTTTGTGTGCACATGTTGATAAAAAGTTCGAATAGAAGAAGTACACAGTTATTACCCGCGCTGCTCGAACAACTAACGTCTCTTTGTATGATTGCTAGTTAGGAAACAAAGAAATCTTACCTATTCATATTTTTGAATTTTTCTCAAACATTAGTGTCTTATGGAATAATTTGTTGAGCAACTCATCACTTAGAAAGAAAGTATTGATTGCACAAGAGCAGACAGTGACAATAATATGTGGTGATCACTCACGATCATCTTCTAGACGCGTCTTCGGAGATTTAGCGTTTTAATCGCTCCTTCACCATACGTATTTTCGCTGGTGATATGCTTAATAAATAATCAATCAGAATTTAAGAAGGTTAGTGATGTTCACAACTGAAATACTAGAAGAAAAAATGGCCTTTATTATTAATTACCAAATCTGTAAGCGGTTCTGAAAATGATTCAATTTTCACTGACAACAATCGTTGGTCATTTGCACTGTAACATAAAATGTCCGGCAGGAAGGAAAAAAAAAACTTTAAACGGTAGTCTAAAATCATTACTTCTGTACAATCTCTATTCAGTACGTGAAAGTTTAATTAAAAACTGACAACGTGAGTAGATAAAAGAAAAATAAATTTGAGTGTATGAATAATTATGCGAGTGATTTTAAAGACTAATATGTTTACTCTTATTAAATTGAAGCCAGTAAACTGTAAATGAGCAGCAGGCGCACAAGCAAATCAGCAACATGTAGAGTTTAAATTGATTTGATGCACATCATTTCTATAAAACTCGTGCAAATAATTAGCGGAATATCTAACCATCTGTTTCGACAAATCTTTTGACATTTGGAAATGATCACACTTATCAATTATTCTTGTCAATTACTCTACAGGTTCTACAGGTGTGTAGTAAACTACACAGCTTACGCGACTACATAAGAAAAAACATCGTATTGAGTCAGATCTGGTGAATGGTGCAGGCCGAGAAATAGTGCGTCCACTTTCCATCCAACTCGGCCTCATGTAAGAAGTGATCCCTTTGCGTCAGCGGTACAATCTCGTTGTCTTCTTCTACAGAACAAGACCTTATAATTTTCATACAGTTGTGTTTTAACTGTGTGTGTTCCTTATAAGGTTCAAATTTTGTGTAGGAATGTGTGTTTCCGAAATAATTCGCAGCTAAGGAGAATTTAGGAGGGTGATATCAAAATGAAGAGAGCAAAATTAGCAAAGTAGTACCGCTTGTGTGTTGAAATGGAAACACTTGAAGACTGTAGCTGATGGACGACATAGCGATCGTGAAATTGTTGAAAATCAAGTTTTCTGTCTGTATGATATTAATGGAAAAGTATTTTACTTCCCAAGACAAGGCTGGATTAAGTCGAACCTTTTCCTCGTGTTTGACGATGAATAAAGTGTTGTACTTCAAAGTTATTTAAGGGGACTAGAAGGCTATATGGTGGAATCTTCGGCGACAGTAAATGGATCTAAAACTCAAAGAACCTATGCACAGGATTGCTGTTGAACCTATAGACGTGCAAACAATAGCTTTCCTTGAATGTAACATACGTATTGAGTAAGGTAAGATGAAACTTCCCTCCATCTGTCGGTTGGTTAGAACGCAGCGATGGTATACTATTAGAAGCGGTATGCCTTTGCCTTCCTCCGACGTTTGAACCGATTTAACTAGTCACCTACAGGGAGTCAGCAGTTTACCATGAATTCTGAGTCACAGTTCAACGTGGCATTACTTTTTCACATATACTATTACTCACGTCGTTTGCAGAGGTGAAAGATGCGATACGTGACAGAAACAAACTTCTCGGAACAATTGATGATTGAACACTGAACCTTCGATTTTGTAGTTTAATAATACTTGTATTGAAAGGTAGCTGGCCGGAGTGGCCGTGCGGTTCTAGGCGCTACAGTTTGGAACGGAGCGACCGCTACGGTCGCAGGTTCGAATCCTGCCTCGGGCATGGATGTATGTGATGTCCTTAGGTTAGTTAGGTTTAATTAGTTCTAAGTTCTAGGCGACTGATGACCTCAGAAGTTAAGTCGCATAGTGCTCAGAGCCATTTTTATTGAAAGGTACATAATAAAGACAGCGTAATATACTACCGACAATAAGATCAATCAGTCTACAACATAACCAACAAGGAGACATCGCTGCAACTACAAGCATTCTCTGTAAATCTGGGCCGGCCGGTGTGGTCGAGCGTTTCTAGGCGCTACAGTTTGGAACGGAGCGACCGCTACGGTCGCAGGTTCGAATCCTGCCTCGGGCAAGGATGTGTGATGTCCTTAGGTTAGTTAGGTTTAAGTAGTTCTGAGTTCTAGGAGACTGATGACCTCAGATGTTAAGCCCCATACTGCTCAGAGCCATATGAACCATTTGAAATGCACGTCATGTGTCAGTGCGGTGTTCGAATTGTTCACACACTGCAGCCAGCATGTCTTGAGTTACAGCTTCCACAGCTGCTGTTATGCGATGTTTCAGTTCATTCATTGTTGTTGGTAATTGAGGCACATAAACACAGTCTTTTATAAACCACCACAAGAAATACTCACATACAGTCAGGTTCGTTGAACCTTTGAGGCCAGTATTGTAAGGCTGAATCACTTGGTCCAGTACAACCGATCCATCGTTCAGTAATCCTTCGATTTAAAAATTCCCGCACTTCCAGATGCCAGGGTGGCAGTGTCCTATCCTGTTGGCAAATGAATTCGTTCGATTCAGTCACAACTGTGGATAAAGAAAGGTCAAGCATATCGAGATATGTGGTTCCTATCACAGAAAGCTAGACCATACAGCTTTTCCTGTGAAGCTCCACAAAATACATTAAATTTTGGAGAGAACCTCTCATGTTGGACAACTTCATGTGGTTGTTCCGTGCCCAACATTCTCACACTATGACGGTTCACCTTTCCATTTAGCTGGAATGTTGCCTCGTCACTAAACACTAAGCGTGGAAAAAAACTGTCATCCTCCATCTTGCCAAGAACGAAATTACAGAACTCCACACGTTGTTGTTTGTCACCCTCACAAAGAGCTTTCAGTAGCTGAGTTTTGTATTTTTGTATGCTTTCATGTGTAAACGTCGACGCAACACACGCCAGACAGATATCGGGGGCATGTTGAGCTGTCAAGCTGAAAGTACGACGAATTTCTGCCGACTCCTTGTGAAACTATGGCGGATGCATTCGACGCCTGTGTCAGACACTCGGGGACGGCCTGGCAGTTTGCCTCTACACAAACTACTTGTTTGCTCTGTGCTGTAGGAGGACCCACACCATACCTAGTGCGAAAGTCCCTCTGAACAGTTATTACTGACCCACACTGCGCAAAATGTAGAACACAAAACGCTTTTTGTTGTCCCGACATCATTTTACTATAACTGAAGTGGGCACCCACTGCTGCTACCTACCGGGAACCATGTAAAACTCGAGAGTTTGCTCTTTCCAACAGTACCATGTTCACGCACATACCTCAGATAACATAACAGTTATGATTTTTTAAAAATCGGATGATTCTTTTTGATACAATGCAAACTGGCAGCAGCAAAAAAACGCTGTTCTGAAAAAGAAAACTTTTTTTACATGGAAGTGGACGATAAACAGTACAGAGACAAAAACCTTCTGAATTGTCATGATATAGAATATTGCTGAACATTAGATGAGCACGTCCGATGCTGGATAAACAGGTATCGAATCAAGGTTCAAATGGCTCTGAGCACTATGGGACTTATGGTCATCAGTCCCTTAGAACATAGGACTACTTAAACCTAACTAACCTAAGGACATCACACACATCCATGCTCGAGGCAGGATTCGAGCCTGCGACCGTAGCGGTCTCGCGGCTCCAGACTGAAGCGCCTAGAACCGCTCGGCCACTCCGGCCAGCTCGAATCAAGGATGAAAGAGGTTTAGGGAATAACTTGACTAAAAGAAGAGATAGGTTGACAGGATGCAACCTGATACATCAGCGAAGAGTTAATTAGGAAATGGTTGAAATAACTGGGAAAGGTGGGATAGGGGTAAACCTTGTAGAGGAGATAATTAGTAAGCAGGTTCGAACGAATCCAGGTAGTAGCAGTAGTTACGCATAGGTGTAGACTGGAGTGGAGAGCTGCATCAAAGTAATCTTTGAGCCGGCTGCGGTGACCGAGCGGTTCTAGGCGCTTCAGCCCGGAACCGCGCGACTGCTACGGTCGCAGGTTCGAATCCTGCCTCGGGCATGGATGTGTGTGATGTCCTTGGGTTAGTTAGGTTTAAGTAGTTCTAAGTTCAGGGGGACTGATGACCTCAGATGTTAAGTCCCATAGTGCTCAGAGCCACTTGAACCATCAAAGTAATCTTTGAACTGAAGTCATCTCTAATGTCCCGCCAGTCCAGGTATGTGGAGAGGGATTCAGAGACTGGTGGCAATATTATTTGCAGAGGTCGTAGTTCCGCCTTTGGAAGCCGCAAGCCTAGCGATTGCGGCAAACACGTCACGTGGGTATGGCCGTTATCCCTCTACCTGAAATAAACACTCAACGCGAACTGCGGAACAGCAGTTTGCAATTCATTACTGGAATTCAAGTCCACCTATTATGCAAACAACTATTCTTTTTAATGTCAAAACATGTTTCAGCATTTTTGCGTCATCCTCAGTGGGTACTTATATTCAATCTTGTAACATGCAAACACGATTAAGTAGTAATTATTATATTAAAAATAGGCCTAAAAACTGTTTGTCTGTTGTAATCTGAGAGTTATTTTCTAGAATGTTAGGTTCTAGAGAGCTTTCTTCACATTATGTTATAGCTTGCCATCTGCAACTCAATTTACACATTTTACATGCATTTAGTTTTTAATAATATGTGAAGCTCCCTCGTGCTGCAACAAGAGTCTACTATCGTTGTGGCGCGAAATCAAAGACAGCCTGGTTCTGTTCCTAGGTTACCTCCTTCCATACGATCTGCATGTGCGTTCACAATGTAGGAAGTGTGAGTACTAAATGACCATAACGAACAATTGATTGGCCAACCATATACCATGCATGTTCGGTGGGCGACGTGTTTCACAACAGTGCTGCCCAGACAATAAAAATATGGTACCAGTCGTTGCGCATTCCTTGCAACGAGTGGCCGGTTATCGTCCATCTGAAATACGTCTTGTGAAATGGTCTGTAGGAGGGCAGTACTTTGAGTCTCCGGTGGAACGGTTGTTCTTCAGATGGCTCTCAATACGTCTAATTTAGCCTCCCGCGTTGTGTGGAATGGCCGCTGAAAATATCACGCTTGATGTTTGCTGTGACGCTCAGCAACTATGGCTACCGAACTGCCCTCTTCCCTGTAGTGGTTGGCACGAATACTCCCGTCACTGTGTAGTAGCCCCTCACTTGGCCTGACGTTTTTGAAGCTTTGCTTACATTTTTATTAGACGTGTGAGGGCTGTTGTTACTTCCTACTGGCAAATATTCTGTTTTATAGCTCCTGAGTCGATTTTTTTCCACATCGAAGATTCATTTTTTTCTGTTTTCGCGCTCCTTGTCACGGAACCAGTATGGATATGTTTCTTTCCTATACTAAGATTTCTTCTATTCGCAGAGGGCCTGCTTTAGTAGCTCTGTGAGAGTTGATATTAGTTTGCTATTGTCTTCGTGATCTCGTTGGACGGTCATAAGGTAGGTTAGGTTAGAGATGACATCGTGAGCATAGATGCCATCATGAACGTAGCACTGATGCAGTTCGACAAGGTCAGGGAAGGGAAATCAAATCAAGGTCAGTTTGTACAGTAAGTAAAATTTTGCCGTAGCACCGCCAATATTACAATGACCAAATCCACATATCTGTGATAAACTAACGGTTTGCAATCGTGCCTAGGCTCCAGACTATTCTAAACTATACACCATAACAATGTAGTTCGTAAAATATGTTATTTTAATAATAAATGCAATAAGGAATTAAGCATAGGGGCACTAATGAACGCTGAAAAAGGCGCGGAAAGTATTACAGCAATAAACTTAAGTTTAATTATAAGCTGGGCCAACAGTGGAGGAAAGAGATGTATTATATCTGAGAGTTTAACACTGAAATCGTCAGACCGAGAAAAATAAGAGAAAAAGGGGAAAAGAAAGAATATTAGAATTTTGTACAAAGAGAAACAACAAAACAAGAGGAAAATGAGAAAGATAAAAACAAGGAATTTGAACTGAGGAATGAGATACGAAACACCAAGCACAGGTTGTTCAAAATATACTGGCGCAGTAGATACTAGGAGCGTAGCAGGAGCCTCAAAGTCCTCTGAGCTGCGGTTTGCTATTCAGTATTACGCAAGTGACAGGGTGTTGTGTTAACTTCTGGATGGTTGTGAAAGAGTTCGATAAAGTCTTACAGCCAGACGAACTTATAGATCGGGTGTTCTATTGCAGTTGCGGTCGGAGGACAGCGCTTATTTGATATCTTAAGCTAGTTGTCTGGGAAATTTACTGCTGAAATTTTGGTGGAATGTACACTGAGAAGACACCGAATCAGAGAAATTTCTCACGTAGCGCGTATTTGGGTCCTGACATCAGATGCGAGTCGGTGTGGTGTAGTCTCCATATAGCAGCAGATGAGTTGGCAACCCACGCTGATGCATAACCACATAACACAACTGACGTTGGTGAGAGGAGCAGAGTTCATATCCCTGTAAACAGCGCTCCATGTGTTCAATAGGACTGCGATCGGAATATCATTCTAGTGGCTTCATTTGTGCAGCATATTTATCAAACAATTCTGACACAATAAGGGTGTGATGGGACAGAATATTGTCTTGCTGGAAGTATTAGTCGAAGGAGTGCTTTAAGCGAACTGACTCATGCGCATGATGTGACAACAGGCGCCAACATTTATCATCTAAGAGAGTCACAGACAGACATACGTTGGATCCCAACTGATTCAGCGCAACATCTCCTATTCAGAAATTGTACCACAACTTTCTTCAGCTGCAATAAGCTGCTAGGAGGAATCCAGATCTTAATGTACTTTTAGGAACACTCTTAACCCTTCACTAGCGTGTCCATTATTTACTATTATTCATCTTCCAAAGCGGTCATCTGCTTGCTTCATTCGCCGATTGTCCTGTTCCTGCGTTCACGCTTACCGATTCCTGTCATTCCTATTATGCAACCATGCCAGTAGATATGGACAGTAATAATTTTAAACAAACAGAAATATTTACAGTACAATCTCCACACCACAATCAGCGAAAGTCCAGAGCTAGCGAGGCTTTGATGATATAGTACCCCTTGCTTCTCGCTCTGGTGATGTCCAGATGAAGCTCACTTACGTTCTTGCCGTAAATAAAGCGTACAGAAAATGATTATACATTAATCTGAGTCCAGAGCCCACGTCTCACGAGCACACCGGCAGTTTTATTTGTCGCTATTGTTGTGGACAATGCACTACCTAATTGTTTGGCTTGACTCGTTCTTATACCACAGGGGTTTGTCATATACCGGCACTTTAAAGACTTTAATTTAATATATAATTGACCCTCAAACCCTGTCGAATAAGAAGGTAACAGGAGACGGAGATTAGTATTTAAAATCCTGTCAACAACGATGTCATTAGAAACTGAGTACAAGCTCGGATTAGGGAAGGACGGAGAAGGAAAGCGGCAGTGCACTGTCATTTGCCTTAATCGATTTAGGGAAAACACGGAAAACCTCAATCAGGATGGCTGGACTCGGGTTTGAACCTCCTTCCTGCCGATTGCGAGTCTAGTGTGCTAACCATTGCGCTACCCCGCTTAGCAAGTCGATAACTTGGCGAATAATCAGTAACCCCGAACTTACTCTCCGATTCCTCAAAGAACAGAACTCCCGTGTATAAAACAGATTTTAACTCCGTTACAAATGATACTCTGGTCATTAAATTATTCGGAAACACTAACAGTAATTCCGTTATAAGAGTAAAAGATAAGTTATGTAAACTCTTTGCTAAATTCATCAATACTATCTCATATTTCAGTAATCCCTCCCAGTTCACTGAAGAAGCGAACTTCTTTGTGTAAAACAGTTTTAAGCGTCTGATTACTTTACAGATGAGTTAATGTGTTAAATATCTGAAAACGTCACGCCTGACGTTGAAGGTTTACTGCTTGAACAGCGGAAATGTAGTAAGCGATAAACTTTTTTTCTTTAATTGATTAGTGTGGGCCCTCGTCCTCAAGTACTGGATGAATATAGTCTGTGTAATATGCGTGTCGTGAGTTACGCTGCCGCAGAACTTACTCATATTGTGTTAAACTTTTAACGTAAGATTATACCACTTAATGAATAGATTATGTAGCATTTTAAATTTTAAAGTTGAATCAGAAATTAAATATAGAATATCACATTTTTTGTCCCTGAAAGCCTTTAGACAGGCAATCTGCAACTGTAAAAGGAAAAGGGTGATCGCTGTAGCGTTTTAGCAATATATATATATATATATATATATATATATATATATATATATATATATATATATATATATATATAAGGTGTTACAAAAAGGCACGGCCAAACTTTCAGGAAACATTCCTCACACACAAATAAAGAAAACATGTTATTGTGGACATGTGTCCGGAAACGCTTAATTTCCATGTTAGAGCTCATTTTAGTTTTGTTCTTCCACCTACGCTCAATGAGGCACGTTGTCATGATTTCATACGGAATACTCTACCTGTGCTGCTAGAACATGTGCCTTTACAAGTACGACACAACATGTGGTTCATGCACGATGGAGCTCCTGCACCTTTCAGTCGCAGTGTTCGTACGCTTCTCAGCAACAGATTCGATGACCGATGGATTGGTAGAGGCGGACCAATTCCATGGCCTCCACGCTCTCCTGACCTCAACCCTCTTGACTTTCAAAAAAATGGTTCAAATGGCTCTGAGCACTATGGGACTTAACATCTGTGGTCATCAGTCCCCTAGAACTTAGAACTACTTAAACCTAACTAACCTAAGGACATCACACACATCCATGCCCGAGGCAGGATTCGAACCTGCGACCGTAGCGGTCACGCGGTTTCAGACTGAAGCGCCTTTAACCGCACGGCCACACCGGCCGGCTCTTGACTTTCATTTATGGGGGCATTTGAAAGCTCTTGTCTACGCAACCCCGGTACCAAATGTAGAGACTCTTCGTGCTCGTATTGTGGGCGGCTGTGATACAATACGCCATTCTCCAGGGTTGCATCAGCGCCTCAGGGATTCCATGCGACGGAGGGTGGATGCATGTATCCTCGCTAACGGAGGACATTTTGAACATTTCCTGTAACAAAGTGTTTGAAGTCACTTTGGTACGTTCTGTTGCTGTGTGTTTCCATTCCATGATTAATGTGATTTGAAGAGAAGTAATAAAATGAGCTCTAACGTGGAAAGCAAGCGTTTCCGGACACATGTCCACATAACATATTTTCTTTCTTTGTGTGTGAAGAATGTTTCCTGAAAGTTTGGCCGTACCTTTTTGTAACACCCTGTATATATATATATATATATATATATATATATATATATATATATATATATATATATATATATAACTCACTGGACAAAACCAGTAGGACAGAAGATGAGATAATACTGAAGGATTATATTTGAAACTAAATAAGTGTTTATTGAGTCATACACAAGTAAGGATGGTGATTTCACATAAAATGTGGATTCAGATGAAACAATTAAACATCATGTATGCAGTGCAAGCAGTGTAGCAAATACAGACTCACATCCGAACAAAATCCAATTAACTGCAGGTCAGTTCACGAAGACCAGCAGCAAACACTTAAAGTCCGAAAGTAATGTTTCACGCTATCAGATGCAGTTTAAACTAAAGCTCGTTATATTGATTAATCACTCCGAAAACATGCAACAAGCACATTACACGCCAACTGCATCCAATAGTTACAGTTCACGGTGGCCTCGAATCCAGTAAACAAAGTTAAAGTTACTAAAACTGCGCAAAAATAACCGCGCAGTCAAATAATCCATGTATAGTGAAAACTTCACTCACAAAAATTATTCCAAGTCCAGTGATAAAGTATGTAACTCCACCTCACGAAACTATTCCAAGTCCACCGAAAAGTTAAAAGTATGTAATTCACGTGGCTGGTCTGCCGCTCTGTCCTCTCGACTGGCTCACCGTGACCACTGATCAGCAAAAGACCAAAGAGAAACATCACATGCGTGTTACGGATCACCCTTAAATACACTACCTGACGGAAATAATGTGGAGCAGTTATAAGGCAAGAAGGAAAGGAGTGAAATTTCATAGGTTGAGATGGCATGTGATCATATTTCAGTGATTACAAACTCCTGTCAATCGAAGATCCAAGGGTGTACAGTCCACGCGTGTACTGCTGGTTCGTAGTGTTCAATGGGCACAATATTTTGGCGATTAGACATGTCGCCATCGTTAGATGTACTGACGAACTGAGCTCCTGAGGGCGCGTGGCCAACTAATATCCCCTGCCCCACTAGCCGTTCCGACCGCGGTTCGCTTCAGTGGTTCAGTTCTTATTAATTTTATAATCTATCAGTCTTAAAAAATTTTACCTTTCGTAATATTTATCTTACAATCATGCTTCAAGTTACAATGAGCTCGTCTCAACGCGGCAATTTTTCAGGCGTACTTGCTTTTACTTTATCTTGTTTGTTGGGTCTGTAACATTGTTTCGTTGAAACTATAACATTCATCTATCATTTCATCCACTTCAGCTGTCATTGAGTCGTCTATCCCACGTTAATATTCTCCAGCCTCGCGAAAAACTCCACATTCTGGAGTTCAGCCACTGTCCTACCTGCATTTGTAGCCCATTAGGCTGGCAGCAATGAGCCGTCAAAGCACTCATCGCTGCTTCTCGCTCCACGAGACGGCTCCTCGTAATGTTACAGACTGACAGTGGGCTGTTATGTAATGTCCGCAATCAGACTGGCAGTCGCCACAGATGCCATGAGCTCAAGCTATTACCATAAGATGTACACTGTTTTTTTTGTAAATGTTGTTGTTGTGGTCCTCAGTCCAGAGATTGGTTTGATGCAGCTCTCCATGCTACTCTATTCTGTGCAAGCTTCTTCGTCTCCCAGTAGCTGCTGCAACCTACATCCTTCTGAATCTGGTTAGTGTATCCATCTCTTGGTCTCCCTCTACGATTTTTACCCTCCATGCTGCCCTCCAGTAAATTGGTGATCCCTTGATGCCTCAGAACATGTCCTACCAACCGATCCCTTCTTCTTGTCAAGTTGTGCCACAAATTCCTTTTTCCCTCAGTTCTATTCAGTACCTCCTCATTACTTATGTGATCTACCCATCTAATGTTCAACATTCTTCTGTAGCACCACATTTCGAAAGCTTTTATTCTCTTCTTGTCCAAACTATTTATCGTCCATGTTTCACTTCCATACATGGCTACACTCCATACAAATACTTTCAGAAATGACTTCCTGACACTTAGATCTACAATCGATGTTAACAAATTTCGCTTCTTCAGAATCGCTTTTTTTTGCCATTGCCAGTCTACATTTTATATCCTCTCTGCTCCGACCATCATCAATTACTTTGCTCCCCAAATAGCAAAACTCATTTACTGCTGTAAGTGTCTCATTTCCTAATCTAATTCCCTCAGCATCATCTGATTTAATTCTACTACATTCCATTATCCTCGTTTTGCTTTTGTTGATGTTCATCTTACATCCTCCTTTCAAGACACTGTCCATTCCGTTCAATTGCTCTTCCAGGTCCTTTGCTGTCTCTGACAGAATTACTATGTCATCGGCAAACCTCAAAGTCTTTATTTTTTCTTCATGTATTTTAATTCCTACTCCAAAGTTTTCTTTTGTTTCCTTTACTCCTTGTTCAGTACATAGATTGAACAACATCGAGGACATGCTACAACCCTCTCTCACTCCCTTCCCAACCACTGCTTCCCTTTCATACCCCTCGACTCTTATAACTGCCATCTGGTTTCTGTACAAATTGTAAATAGCCTTTCGCTCCCTGTATTTTACCCCTGCCACCTTTAGAATTTGAAAGAGAGTATTCCAGTCAACATTGTCAAAAGCTTTCTCTAAGTCTACAAATGCTAGAAACGTAGGTTTGCCTTTCCTTAATCTTTCTTCTAAGATAAGTCGTAAGGTCAGTATTGCCTCACGTGCTCCAGTGTTTCTACGGAATCCAAACTGATCTTCCCCGAGGTTGGCTTCTACTAGTTTTTTCATTCGTCTGTAAAGAATTCGTGTTAGTATTTTCAAACCGTGACTTATTAAACTGATGTTTCGGTAATTTTCACATCTGTCAACACCTGCTTTCTTTGAGATTGGAATTATTATACTCTTCTTGAAGTTTGAGGGTATTTCGCCTGTCTCATACATATTGCTCACCGGCTGGGAGAGTTTCGTCATGTCTATCAGTAGTTCTAATGGAATGTTGTCTACTCCCCGGGCCTTATTGCGACTTAAGTCTTCCAGTGATCTATCAGATTCTTCACGCAGTATCATATCTTCCATTTCATCTTCATTTACGTCCTCTTCCATTTCCATAATATTGCCCTCAAGTACATCGCCCTTGTATAGACCCTCTTATGAACTCCTTCCATTTCTCTGCTCTCTCTCTCTCCTTTACTTATAACTGACGTTTCCATCTGAGCTCTTGTTACTCATACAGGTGGTTCCCTTGTTTCCAAAGGTCTCTTTAACTTTCCTGTAGGCAGTATCTATCTTACTCCTAGTGCGATAAGCCTCTACATTCTTACATTTGTCCTCTAGCCATCCGTGCTTAGCCATTTTGCACTTCCTGTCGATCTCATTTTTGAGACGTTTGTATTCCTTTTCGCCTGCTTCATTTACTGCATTTTTATACTGTCTCCTTTCATCAATTAAATTCAGTATCTCTTCGGTTACCCAAGGATTTCTACTAGCCCTCGTCTTTTTACCGAATTGATCCTCTGCTGCCTTCACTATTTCATCTCCCAAACTTACCCATTCTTCTTCTACTGTATTTCTTTCTCCCGTTCTTGTCAATCGTTTCATAATGCTCTCTCTGAAATTCTCTACAACCTCTGGTTCTTTCATTTTATCCAGGCCCCATCTCCTTAAATTCCCACCTTGTAGATAAAATCTTAATATTTATTGTGATAAAAGAAAAACACCTACAGCCGTCCTTATGATTTTATTTTATTTTGTTGCAACCAGTTTCAACGCGTCAGTGCGTCTTCTTCAGGCTGTTGTTCATATGATCCCTATATATATCACATTAGTTGCCGGTATTACTGGATACGCAGATAATTTGTCAGCACTTCAACCATCAACTGAGTTGGCAGTTGAAACTCGAAGTGCTGACACATTATGCTGGCAACTGATGTGATATATATAGGGATCATATCAACAACAGCCTGAAGATGACGCATTGAAGCGTTGAAACTGGTTGCAACAAAATAAGATAAAATCATAAGGACGTCTGTAGGTGTTTTTCTTTTGTCACAATAGCAAACGGCCGTCGTCCCAGAGACCTCCTGCCAAAAGGATGGACATACAAAAACTTAATATTTATTTCTGAACATTATTTCCGTATTCCAAAGTACTCTCTTTCGGATCCTCTACCATCTGTGTAATTGTGACCGTAAAGATTATGGACAATATATATACAGGTTGAATTATTCCTTTCTATGTTTATGATGTCTCAAGTTTCTGTTTATTCCGTAGTATTTAGATATTAAAAAATAATGAAAGTAGGAGAAAAGCAACTCATCCTTGTAATACGCCTCATGTTATTTTTGTTCCAGTGCATAGGGTTTGAGTGTTAAAAACATTATGGCGTAATTTCTTTTGTTGCTTTATCAGCCACAGTAGATTCCTATTTACTTTTTCAAGAAACTTTCCATAGTCTAAGTGAGTGTATTTACGGAATAAAAACAATCTGAATCAATGACCAGTTATTTCACATTTGTCATGTTTACTCCAATACATTTTTACATATGATTCGATATCTGGTTTCAATAACCGAGATCAGTTAACCATTTGTGAATAGTATTACCTTATTTCCAGTACAGTATCACATTAGTTACAGATACCATGAACCTATACAATCGTGAAATATCGCCTAGAGATAAGACGTTGGTCTTGTTTTCGCGAGAGCAATCCATTTCGATTTAGATTGTGCCACGTCATTTCTTACCAATGCCGTGCGAGAAAATGAAATAATGCACTGTTAACAATGACCTCGCTGTCCACTGGACACGAAAAACAAAATAGGAGAATTGTCGAACCATTTTTTACATCTGAACACTCCTGTAATTCTGGAGCTGCCATTTTCATTATCTTGTAGTTTGGCCGTATGGTATGAGTAATCAGTTAATCTCGAATTACGAGGGGCGTTCAGTAAGTAATGCAGCACTTTTTTCAGCTAATTTCAGTTGGAAAAATGCGGAATTTCTTGTGGGACATCATGGAATACTGCCGCTTCAACCCCTGTAGTTTCATGAAGTTTCGATAGGTGGCGGTGTTACACGTATCCTTCAAAATGGCGTCTCTAACGGAGGTTTGTTCCAAGGAGAGGGTTGTCATTGTGTTTCTTTTCGCGAAATTCAGAGCACCGCAGATAGGCGCTTGCAGAATGTCTAAGAAGACCTGTCAGTGAACAATAGCACGATGAGTCGTTGGTCGAGGCGTCTCTCACCATCGCATCAAGGTCACGCAAACCTGTTCGATCTCTAGAGTGCCAGCCGACCGCACACAGCTGTGAGTCCTGCATATTAAAACGTGCGGACACTCTCATTCGAGGGGACCGACGGATCACAAACACCTCGCTGCTTCTCCATGACAGCGCAACGCGTGACTTACGTCTGCGCACCCGAGAGGAGCTCGCAAAACATCATTGGACTGTTCTTCCTTGTCCACCCTACAGCGTGGTTCTCGCACCTTCCGACTTCCATCTCTCTGGCCCAATGAACGATGCACTCCGCGGGGAGCAGAACGTGGACCAAGAGGAGGTTATTGATGCAACAAGACGTTCGTTCCGACGTCGACCAGTAGAGTGGTACCATGCAGGCACAAGGCTGGAGATTTTGTTGAAAAATAGGGTCTTATGGCCAAAAGAGTAAGGAAGAATATGATGTATTAGAATCCTGAATAAAGCCAACCTGATTTTAGAAAAAAAGTGTTGCATTATTTATTAAGGCCCCTGATGCACGATCTCGAGCGATGGCGTACTTACCGACTTAGTGCCTTTTGTATAAAGCGCTGTCTATTGTTATAGTTGGAGATTTATTTTGCAGACAGTTTCGCGATATACAAGTAAAGAATGTCAGTCATCGATACATATGTTTCTTATCTCTGTAAATCCTTGTCCCGAAGAGGAGAAAGTTATCGCCGTGGGAGACAACCGAAAGCCGTTGTCTTTTACTTCACAGCGTGATAGTATGTGTAATTTTGGCATACGAATATGTCACAATTGGCAGTGACAGGGATTTCACTCCACTAGTCGTTGGTACCGGACCAGAGAGAGAGAAAACCAGAGATGCACGATACTTGCACTTCTCATGTATATATTGCAATTTACGAGCCGCTGTCGATTCATGTCCTGTAACGAGGGCGTTCGATAAGTGATGCAACACCTTTTTTTCGCCAATTTCGATTGAAAAAATGCAGAATTTATTGTTGGACATAGTGGAATATTCCTGCTTCAGCTGCTGTAGTTTCGTGAATTTCCCATAGGTGGCAGTGCTATATATAGCCTTCAAAATGGCGTGTAACGGATGTGCGTTCCAAGCAGAGAGCTGTCATTGAGTTTCTTTTGGCGGGAAACCAGAGCATCGCAGATATTCATAGGCGTTGTGGAATATCTCGGAGACTTAGCGGTGAATAAGAGCACGGTGCGTTGTTGGTCGAGGCGTCTGTCATCATCGCAACAAGGTTGCACAAACCAATCCGATCTCCCGCATGTCGGCCAGCAGCACACGGCTGTGACTCCTGCAATGCTGGAACGTGCGGACACTCTCATTCGCGGTGATAGACGGCTCACAATCAAACATCTCGCTGCACAGCTAGACGCCTCTGTTGGTAGTACTCACGCACTGCTCCACCACTTGGGATACGTGTGCCCGCTGGATTCCTCGCCTCCTAACAGAAGACCACAAAGAGCAACATAGGACCATCTGCGCGGAATAGCTTGAGCTTTACGAGGCTAATCGTAACAATTTTTGTCGAGCATCGTACACAGGCAATGAAACTCAAGTTCATCACTTCGAAAAGGAAACAAAAAGGCAACCCATGGACTGGTGCCATACCACTTCTCCTCCGAAAAAAAAATTTCAGAGCCACACCCTCAGCCGCTAAAGTCACGGCGACGGTTTTATGGAACTCCGAAAGGGTTATTATGTTTGATGTCATCTTTCAAGGTGCAACGATCATCTCTGAAGTGTACTGTGCTACCCTTAGGAAATCGAAGAAATGACTTCAGTGTCTCTGAAGCCACAGAAATTCAAACGAACTTCTCCTTCTCCAGGAAACGTAAACCCTCACACAAGTATGAGCAGCCGAGAGGAGCTAACAAACTTTCATGGGACTGTCTCCCTCATCCATTCTGCAGCCCGAGTGTCGTACCCTCCGGCTTCCATCTGTTTGCCCCGATGAAGGATGAACTCCTTGGGAAGCAGTACGTGGATGATGAGGAGGTTGATGATGTAGCGAGAGGTTTGCCCCGACATCGGCCAATAGAGCGGCACCATGTAGGCCTTCCCAGTAAGGCGCCGTAACGCCCTCTCATTGAACTGAGAAAATGTCAAAAAATAGGAGTTTGTAGCCAAAAGAGTGGGCAGTAATACGGTGTATTGGAATCCTGAATAACAACACCCTGCTTTCAAAAAAAATTTGTTGTATTACTTTACGAACCCCTCGTAGATGTATCAGGAAGTATTGGTGGCTGCAAAATCTGGCACCCAGGGTACCAACTGGCATTCAGTGCCGTGCTTTTCAATCTGATGTAGTGTAGTTACAGCCATATGAAGAAAAGGAGGTTTAGGGTTGAATGTCCCGTCGACGTTTAGGTCGCTGAAGGTGGAGCATGAGTCCGGAATGGGGGAGGATGAGGAAGGACATGAAAACCTCTCTTCATGCCTGCCCTCGCCTACGTAATCCCATCCGTCAAGCAGTAACAGTCATGAATTTACTCTCGCTGGAGATAAACATTACACGCAAGATAACGGAGAGTCTGTCTTGCTTTCATTCTTATTGTATGGGACTAATGCGAAAACTGGGAAGTCCTTAAAATTTCAAAAACGTGCTGTACAATAGTGTATTACAGCAAGTACTGGATACGCTGATACTCGCTTTGTGGATAATCTGAATTGCCCAATGCACCAAAGGACATACTGACTTATCTGTGTGTTGAGTGGGCATATCAAACCAAAGGTCAGGCTCCACGTGTTCAGAATTCTGAATATGCAGAACGTTGTTGTACCTTAGTTAACGAAACAAAATCTCATTTTGTATTTGAATGTTAAATTCAGAGCTGCGTGGTAGACTGTAGGTGGTTTGTGTCTTGATGGCCAGTTGACTGACTCTCCAGATGTAGATCTGTTGTTTCCCATGTGCCTAGCACTATTGTTTATAATTTCATATTGTTGTAATTAGCTCTGGGTGGTGACATTCTTTCATAGTAACTAAATAAGGTATAGACATGAAAGGGACTCCCAACTTTAAAAAGAAACATGTAATCATTAAGCTTTTTTTAATTTACCGTCATTACTTTCAAGCGAAACAGTCTTCTTTCCTAAAACTAGACCTCACGGTGGTCAATTTGATACACCATTTGTCCTTTTCGCACTTTTCAGTTAGATATGTAAATTCGGAAATTTGGATATGTCAAATGTTAAGGTATTTATGTATTTACGCTATTGGATCCGTGCAGTGCAGGCCACTAACCATTTTCCGAAGAGCCAAAATGCTTAGGTTCGTATCAGCCTGGAGATAACTCCAGTTATTAGTTCCAAAGTATGCCCAAATGTCTTTTTTGTTTATTTGGCCTCCATAATATGCGCTGCATTTAGGCATCTAAATACATATACTTAACTGTACGGAGAAAATACATAAACGCATATTTACAGAATAAAAAAATCAAATCGTCACAAATTTTCCACGATAATTTTTTTAACAGGGTGCATGATAAATAAATTAGACATTTCTGTGTTATCAGTTCACACTAAGGCTTGAATTTAATCATAAGCGATACAGTGATATGAAAATGTGAATACTAATGAAAATTATAGGTGTTTTCAGTATACTCTTAAGGAAGTTAACAATCAATTCACGGTCAAATTTGGAACAGGAAAATAACATGCGGTCTACATCAGCTTCTGACTCAGAATCACGCTACAAGCAGGAGAACCGCCAATGTTGATCCATTGTAGATGTAGATGAAAATATGCATGGTTAAAGCGGAGTCGAATGATGGAGGCAATCTTTAACCAGTCCAAATCAGTACTCATAAACCACGGCCTTGTAGCAGTTTGAGGTTGTAATGTCCACGTCTCTTGCCATTGGTGGTATCCGTGGCTCTTCACGTCACGTATGTAGTTTGTATACGGCATTATCAACTAGTATTTCTTGGTCATAACTTCGATATCATTGTTTACGGTGATCTTCCACAAGAATAATGTAGAGTCTAGAAATTTAAGCTTCTTCATACTCTCAGAAACCTAAGCTCCGTTGAAATATTCATTAGTGCCAAGATTTTATTTTTGTTTAATATCCACTGGTTCGAAATTATTCGGTATAGTTGTTGTAGTAAGACTCAGGAAAACTGATATTTGCTTTCTCTTAAAAGTTAACTATACTTCGGTGGAATCGCTCCCTCCACGTTTGTTAGTATTTGGTACCAGGGCTACAAAATGCAATGAATTCCTACTTAAAATCGTGGCCGCAGAACGGCCACATAACTAAAAAAAATTCATTTCAGACAATGCTCAGATGAAATTATTTAATAACTGTACCCGTTTCGACCAGCTAATCATTACCAAAAGCTCATAACTAGCTTCTGACCGATGCCTGTGTCACAGCACGCTAGAAGTCATCATTCCAATAAGGCTCCTACCACAGTCTTGTAAATGGTTCCTCATGGAAACGTTGACTTCTAGCCTACGCAGGTATCGAACACATCGTATGTAAAGTACATCAGTGGGAAGACCCAACCAATGCTTCCACTGCGCGATAACAATGGTGATGTTATTGATAACGTGTCACTAAAGCAGGCTATTGAAACGACTAATCAGTAGATAACGTTATAGCCACCTAACAATTTTACGCGAGGATTGTCCGAAATAAATATTATAGTTAAAAGTACTAAGCTCACGGACTCTCTCTTCCAGTAACATGGCAGATATTACCTACTGTATAAACCCTGTCCCTTACGACAAAAGAACCAATAAACCAAGAGAGCTTTGTCGTTAATATATTGTGTTATTTAAATGTCAATATTTGCCGAAAATCAGTGAGACGCCATCAGATTCTTATAAAGCAAGCTGGACTGAATTCCGTAACACCCAAACCCATCAAAAATGAACGCAAAATACATCTATTTAAAAAAAGCAGATAAATATTTGCTTGACACCTTCCAAAGAGGCAGTCTCCACTCTTTCCAATCTGACCATGTAAGTGTTGATCAGATGTCGTTTAAATTCAGAGAAATAGTATGGACGGAAATTGAGGAATACATACCAAATAACTTAATAACAGTTGGTACTAATTCCCCATGGTGAATGCGAGACGCTTTTAATAGTTTCCACAACAAAACTTGTCTCGAAATCCGGCATAAAACCCAAAGAGATTCAGATCGTATGTAATCAGTGGGAAGACCCAAACAATGCTTCCACTGCGTGATAACAATGGTGATGTTATTGATAACGTGTCACTAAAGCAGAGTTACTAAACACAGTTTTCCGAAATTCCCTCACAAAAGAAGACGAAGTAAATACTCCAGAATTCGAATCAAGACCAACGGCCAACATTAGTAACTTACAAGTAGATACCCCCAGTGCAGTGAAGAAGCTTAAAAAACTGAAGAAAGGTAAGGCTTACGGTCCAGCTTGTATACCAGTCAGGTTCCTTTCAAAGTATGCTGATGTAATACCTCCATACTTAGCAATTATATACAACCGCTCGCGCGTAGAAAGCTCCGTGCCCAAAGATTAGAAAGTTGCACAAGTCACAACGATACCCAAGAAAGAAAATACGAGTAATCCGCTGAATTACAGACCCGTGTCACTAGAAGCGTTTTTCAGTAGGATTTTGGAACGTATACTGTGCTCGAACATTATGAATCACCTCCAAGGAAACGATTTATTGACAGATAGACAACACGCATGCAAAAAATATCGTTCTTGTGAAACACAATTAGCTCTTTACTGTCGGGAAGTAGGGGGTGCTATAGACAGGGCACGTCGGATTGATACCATATTTTTAGATTTCCAGACAAAGACGCCGTTCCTCAGAAGCGTCTTCTAACTAAATTGCATATGTATGGGGTATCGTCCCAATTGTGTGGCGGGATTCGTGATTTCCTGCCAGAAAGGTCACACCCTTCGTAACAACTGACGGAAAGTCATCGAGTGAAACAGATGTAATATCTGGCATACTCCTGGGGAAGTGTTGCAGGCCCTCTGTTGTTCCTATCTACATAAACTATTTAGGAGACATTCTGAGCAGCCCTCTTAGATTGTTTGCAGATGATGCTGTCATTTACCGTCGTGTAAAGTCATCAGATGATTAAAAGGAATTGTAAAATGATCTAGAAGATATCTGTATGGTGCAGAAATGCTAAGTAATTAAAAGTGTGAAATAATGCAAGTGACCATTAATAAGAATTCGCTAAATTTCAGTTACACGGCAAATCACACAAAACCAAAGACTGTAAACTCAACTAAATAACTAGAGGTTACAGTTACGGATAACTTAAACTGGAACGATCACATAGGTAATGTTGTGGGGAAAGCAAACCAAAGACTGCGATATACTGGCAGAACACTTAGAAACTGTAACGGGTCTTCTAAAAGACACTGCTTGCACTTCACGTGTTCGCCCTCTTTTGGACTATTGCTGTGCTGTGTGGGATCTACATCAGATAGGACTGACGGAGGACATGGAAGAAGTTCAACGAAGGACAGCTCGTTTTGTATTATCGAGAAATAGGGGAGAGAATGTCACTGAAATGATACATGATTTGGGGTGGACCTCATTAAAACAATGGCGCTTTTCGTTGCGACGGAATCTTCTCACGAAATTTAAAACTTTCTCCTAAGAATGAGAAATGATACTCATAATAAAATAAGAAAAATTAGAGCTCGCAAGGAAAGATTTAAGAGTTTGTCTTACCCGCTTGCTGTTCGAGAGTGGAACGGCAGGGAAGTAGCTTAAAGGTCTCCTTTGATGAACCCTCTGCCAGTCTCTTAATTGTAAATTGCAGAGTAGTCATGTAGATGTTGATGCAAATATTAACATTGTTTTAAGATGTCACATAAGTATCCAATGAACTGTAATAAATACAAATGCTGCATACGTTCCACAAAAAAAACTTTTTATGATGACATTTTTCCATCAACGGAAGACACGTGTCTTCGTTATACATTTTATGCTTGATTAGTGTATTTTGAGGCAAGTCGGGTTATGAGTAGCCTATCACAAGCAAGGCAGACTACTTTATACGCTGACGTTCTTCATTTAACAACCAGTACAGATTAAACGTCGGTAAACTGTAGGGTGAAAGTCGATTGTTCTAATGCCACGGTTGGATGCGGCTAGACTGACCCCTGGTTCCGGAACGAAATGGAATTGAAGGCCGCGTGATATCCTGCAGATCGTAATCACTGGAATACAGTAAATTTAATATCATTTTAAATATTAATAGCTCTTCTGAAAACAAACAGTACTGTTTTGCTGAATTTCTGTGTGTGAGCCTTAAGATCGACTGAGAAACAGTAAAGCGTAAAACAGCGTGTCGAGCGAGAAGTGTCGTGTCTATAGGCTCATCAGGGCCACTCGATGGCCGACGCTCCAAGTGTTACTGACCTCAGCAGTCAGCGTTTCACCAACCGAAAAGGTTAGCTTTCGGCAAGGAAGGGGACGTGGTGAGGAGGGGAGGGGGGAGGGCAGAACAAGACATGTCCAGACATCGATTCGTGCCGGAAAGGAGCGATGTCCGAGATGCGTATCAGGCTGCCGCTGTGAAACATACGCTACTGCGTTTCCCATGCTCACCTGTTACTTATCTAGCTCTCTTCAAAAAGACTTTCCCTTTCCTGTTCGACTCGCTAATAGAGCCAGGAAAAAACGACTGGTTTCCGCATGAGTTCTAATTCCTGGTATCTTACCTTCGCAGTCCTTACACGAGATGCCATCTCCAGGCTTCCTCTACAGTGTTTCGCGAAAAGGGTCTTCCCTCTAGGGACCCGAATCCACCTGTGAGAAAGCTAGCAGCACGTCTCTGAACTGCTTCGAAGTCCTCCTTTAATCTGAGCTGAAGGGGATCCCAAACGATCGCTTGAGATTTTCGACTGGACGAGAGATTCTTGATAAATGCAAGCCTAATCCGCCAATATGACCTTGGCGCCTCCGAAGTGTTGCAAGTTTAATGGCTAGCAGTGTATATAGCAGACTGATTCGTTACAGAGGAACCATCCAGGTTCCAGTTGTCGAGTGTTACACACAGTCCGAGCAACAAATTACGTATTTAGCTTTATCTGCGTTTTTTCGTAGTATCATTCTTAAATTCCATGCGTGTTTTTGTATTTAAGAGATTTAACCTCTGTTTTGTTAGCTGTAAAGGTTAGATTCATGCAGTGTGTAGCGCAGTTGTCATTCATTCATGCGTTTGTTTTTAAGAGCCGGCAGCTGTTCTCTTCAGCCTAGACAGTCAATCAGGTTCCAGCCGCCGTCTGTGTGCACCAGCCGAACAGCAAGTTCCGTACACTAAAACTAAATTCCGTCCGAACATGCCTCGCAAGGCCCAATGATATCGACTGATCGCCATATCGTCCTCAGCCGACAGGCGTCACTGGATGCGGATATGGAGGGCCATGTGGTCGGCAAACCGCTCTCCTGCCCGTTATCAAGGTTCCGAAGCAGCTACTCCTCAGTCAAGTAGTTCCTCAATTGCCCTCACAAGGGCAGAGTGCAGCCCGCTAGCCACCAGGGCTCGTCAGTCCGGGACGGTCACACATCCAAGTGTCAGCAGAGACCGACAGCGCTTAGCTTCGGTGGTCTGAGGGGAGCCTGTGTCACCACTGCGGCAAGGCCACTGGCTAGTTACGTACACTGGCGGATAAAATCTCATCACCAAGAGGCAGTTGCGCGACATCAACGAAAGTTGGTAGATGTTTTTCTACACGTGGAAGTTGACGTGTATTCAGATTTCGTGTCAGTGGCATGAGAGTGGCGTTAGTAGCGCCATTATGAGAATGCAAATCAGGTTTGCTTTAATTGCACGCTGTAAGGGCGTGAGCGTTAGCTACCTTTGAGACTGGACGTGGTTCTGATGTTCGTAAAGAATGCCTTTAAGGCGACAAAGACGCCATTATAAACATAGACAGGCTAGTTGAGAGACAGCAAATGGCTCTGAGCACTGTGGAACTTAACTTCTGAGATCATCAGTCCCCTAGAACTTTTTTTTTAAAATCTTTATTTCAACATCAATAATAATATTTATACAAAAGGAACCCACCACCTTAGTGATTAATGGGTCATAACAATTCTACAATGTTATATATTCAGTAGCTATTTTTATTATTATTATTATAATATTGGTACTATGTTTATTATTGTGAACTACAGACAGGATAATAGGCAGACTACAGCTGTTAATCTATTCTACTTGCTAATTGATAGTTTTCTTCCTACTTATTAATTCCTAACTGCCTGCAGCGTTACAGGAGTGTCAGCGTAGATATAATCCTACTACTTTAGGCCCTGCTCATCGAGCTAATCCCGATGAACGTGCCCCTGACACTGGGCAGGCCAAGATTGTTTGTCGCTGCAGGTTCCTAACTTAATATCTATATCTAAAGCTACAACTACTGTACTAACCTACGTCAATTCCGGTGCTTTAGTCTTGATCAGTGTACCCTGGTCCCCCTAGTCCTGCACGTGGCGGATTGCAACTGAAAAGTCGACCTGTCCACGCACAGGCGGTATAGGATCAGGGTAATTGGACACAATCGGTATTTGTCGTTAGTCGTGAAAGTCCCTCAAGTATGCTGTCAGTGCTTTCCGTGATACCTCATCTGCCAGTCTGTTTAGAGTTTCAAAAGTTTCTTCATGTCTTAATAGGTCATATGTATTGTTGTGTGGAAGCTGTTGTCTTAGTGTCACTGCTACATCATCGAAAAGGGGGCACTCGTAAACCACATGGTCGGGAGTGCCCTCCGAAGCACCACAGTCACACTCGGGTGTAGCCTTTTTCCCAAACCGGCACAAGTATGTCGGGTAGGGCCCATGACCAGTGAGAAAGTGTATTAGACCCCGCGTTGGCTCGAAGTACTTCATCCCTAGCCTTTCTTTTACATTTGGCAGGAACCCAAAGGTTCTTCTGCCAGTTTCTTCCGTTTCCCAAGACTGCTGCCATAAGTCCTCACCCCTTCTGCGTATTTCTTTCTTGTCCCTCACCAGTGCTCCCAGGATATTCTCTATTTTCGTGTTGTCTCCTTCTTAACCCAATACCATGCTGCTTGCTCTCGTATTTTTATATCTAAAGGACAGAGCCCCATTATTATTAATAGTGCACTTCCTGGAGATGTTCTGTACGCCCCTATAGATCTTAATAGCATGTTTCTTTGTACTCTTCTCACTGCCATGGCAGGCACCACCCTCGTGAGCCTATGTGCCCAGACTCCCGATCCGTAACCCACTACTGACGTTAATATACTATTATGGTACAGCTTGATTAGGTGTGGTGGAAGGTGAAATCGTTTATGGCCTATGCAAGTAAGGTTGTTTAGTAATTGTAATGCTTTTTGGGTTACGGACTCAATGTGCCTTCCAAAGCTCCACCTTTCATCGATGATGACGCCCAAGTAGCGAGTCTCATGTCGTCTTATAACTGGTGAGCCTCCGATTCTGACTGTAGGGTTCCTTACCAGCTGACCCTTCAGTAATAAGTACGTCGATTTTGTTGGTGAGATCGTCATCTTAGTATTCGTACACCACAGTTGTAATTTGGTCATTGCTCTGTCTATTTTTGGCTCAATGTCCTCACGGCTCCGGCCGCCGACCAACAGAAGGAGGTCATCTGCGTAGGCTATCACCTCTAGCACTTCTTCACTCTGCAGCAAACTATCTAAAAGCGGCTCCATATGGATGTCCCAGAACAGGGGACCTAAGACGGAACCCTGGGGACATCCCTTAGTTATAGTTTTTCCTACTCTACCGCTAGGGGATGATAGCCAGACCTCCCGCCCTTCACAATAGCTCCTCAGGCAACCCTATAGTGACCCTGGACACTCCTTCTCCCGCAAGCAGGAGAAGAGCGAAGACCACCACAGGTTGTCAAAGGCGCCACTGATGTCAACCATGATGCCAACAACGTACTTGTATGGGGTAGAGTCGCAGACCTCAGCCGCCAGAGTGATGGCATCAGTTGCCGATCGCCCCGGCCTGAAGCCGAACTGCCTGCCACTCATCCCGCATAGCACTCGGTGTGCAGTCAGTCTGTCAGCTAGCAGTTTCTCCAATAATTTCCCAAGGATGTCCAGTAGGCAGATCGGTCTATAGGACTTGACATCCGCTGGGTCCTTGTCGGGTCCCTTTTTGATTATCACAACGTTTGCCTCTTTCCAGATTTTCGGGAATTTCTCCTGTCTTAGGCACTCATTGTGCAACTGGGTTAGTGGCGCCACCAGTTGAGGTGCCAGGAACTGCACCACCTCCGCCACAATGCCGTCTGGGCCGGGGGCTTTCCCTGTTTTTAGTTCTTTGATGTGGCCAGCCACCTCTTCTTCAGAGAAGGGGTAGACTGCCCTGTTGTTAGCTATTCTGTCCAGATCTTGATTTCGTAGCTGGGACTGGCCTTCCGTGTCGCTGGCCTCATCGTCATCAGGCAGCAGGGACCGGAGAAGGACCTCGGCAGTCTCCTGCCAGGACTCCGTCATCCCATCCCCGTGCCTGACCGTTGATAGTATCATTGGGGATCGGATCTTTTCCCTTACTAGTTTGTAGGGTACTCCCCATGGACCCAAGGCCAACTGGTCCAGCACAGATCTTTCCCAACTGCGTAATCTGACTTCTTTCAATTCTTTTTGGAATTTCTCTTTTGCCTCCCGGTATTGCAGCAACCATCTCTGCTTTTCCCACCAGACGAAACTGCGCTGGTAGTGCCTCCTCAGCCTTCTGACAGACTGACGCATTTCCTCAAGTTCAGCTGACCATGGTGACGGGGAGGCCGCCATGGCCCTCCCTCTGGTTGGAACAGCTGCCTTAACCGCTCTGGTAACTGCGTCCACCAGTTCTTCGGCCCGCTTGTCTATGTCCTTGTTGTGCGTCACCTTCTGGCAATGGAGGAATGTCGCACTCTCTCGCTAGTCTCTCCCAATCAGCTCTCTTGAAGTTCAGTTGCAACTCCCACCCCGTGGCCCAGTGACAGCCTCTGTTCCCTAGGCTAAACATAATAAGATTATGGTCACTTGTTGTAGCGTTCTCTCTTACTTCCCAATTCTGAATGATATTGGCAGAGTTTGGTGTAACTAACGTTACATCTATATTGGTGCCGTGGCCCCCTCCCGCTGCATAGGTGGGAGGGTTGCCAGGTCTATTTGCAACCACAAGTTGTAAAGCCACAATGGTATCCTCCACTTTTTCTCCATTTTCATCTCTTGTGCCACTGTACCAGAGGGGGGATTTTGCATTTATATCGGCTGTTATAACCAGTTTGCGTCCCCGCAACGCCGTGGCTACTCTTGTTAGGTGATCCAGATGTCGTTCGATATTGTCTCCATATTGAAAATACATATTTATAAAGGTTTTAATTCCCATGGGAGCCTGTACCTCCACGACGTTGCAGTGACTGGTCAGCTTGAGAGTACGGCTCCTGTAAGCAGAGTACGTCAAGCCTCCTCTCCTCCACCTCCCTTCGGAGCTCCTGCATCACAAGTCTGCTGTTATGCGTGTTTAGTTGTCCAACAGTTAATTTAGTCATTATGGGAAGTAAGTGTGCATTCTATGGTCAGGCCAAGTCTTGCTCCAATCAAAGGCGATTCGACCATGAGCTAGGACTGATTGAATGTAGATGTCGTCTAGGTCAAATTTCTCCCCACGTCTCTCAAACACTTTCTTGAGTAAGTCTCGCAGGGCTCCGAAGTCGGTGGGAAGGTTCACTGACTTTAAGTGTATTCTATCTACAGCCTCCATTACCGAGAATGTGACCTTTCTTCCATTCTCATGTCCTACCCGGACCACATGTCGTAAGGCAGTGGTCAGGATAGCCGGCTGCTCCAATCTCGCTAGTTGCATTGTAAATTCAATGTCGGGATACACCCTACCCGGGTCTACAGGCGGTAGCCTGATTACTGGGGTATCTGCCATGGTTGGGTTTGCACTGGTGCTAGAAACTGTACTTTCTTGGAGTGGTTGTTGTTTAGTATGTTTCGGTTCGTGAGTAGGGGCCAGGGGGGCCGCCACCACCACAGGATGCTTCTGCCGTTGTAGATCTTTATTCGGCCTTTCTCCCCGGTTTGGGGGAGGGGGAGCTGTATTCTTTTCCGGAAAATCAGTTTGTATGCATCTGTCCACCATAAAGGGATCTGTTTGAATTTCTTTCTCTATTGTTATAATTTTTTCGGTGCCCGAAAGCGACCTTAAAAATGCCCTAAATCTGTTAGCCCTCACAGCATCCCTCCTCCTTTTACTCGGGGACTTGTGTTTAAGCATCCTGTTAACTGAGCCCTCCTCAGCCATAGTCGATTCTGGAAATGAGGCGTTGTTCCAGCATCCTGTAAGGGGGGCAGTTCCGTCCCGTGGCACTACAGGATTTCTTCCCACGATTTTTACACGGAATGCAGACCCCTGTTGCTTTACATTCCTTGCGGTTGTGCCCACTCTCACCGCACCTGGAGCAAGCCGACCCCCTGGTGCAGTGCCTCAGAATGTGGTCCAGGTCGCCACAGTTATGGCAGCGAGATACCACGATATAGTCTCTGGTGTTAATGGCGTGGAAGCCTACATATAGTCTGCCCATTGATCTTATTCTTTTCCACAATTGCGGAGAGACCTCGGCCACGTGATGTACCACATCACGATCTCGAGGCCCTGTTTTGAATTTCAACTTAAAAGAGTTTTGGAATTCCTGTTCATTCACGTCATCGAAATTTTGTGATCTAATGGTCTCATGTAGCTCTTCATTCGTCATTACCGTGGGTACATCATATAATATTATTAGTGGATTTCTCTTTCTAGGTGGTTCACACTCCACAACTGAGTTTAATTTTTGATTATTTAGAAGCTTCTCTTTGTCCTCCTCACTAGCAACTTCCACGATTACAGAGTTTCTACTGGGTTTGACTTTTTTAATTTTATCCTTGACTGGATCTATTGTTGTTGTTAACAGCTCTTGTATCCTTTTAACGCTAGTATCTTGGCCAGGCAGGGTCCTCAAGAAGACTGCCGTGTCTGACCGTTTTACAACTTTTTCAATGGTGTCTTTGGTCGATATTTGTTTAGTTGGCGCCTGTGCAGCCACAGCCGCCCAAGTCTTAGTTGGTTGTTTCCTTAGCCTTTCATTTTCCTTTTCTAATTCCATAACGCGGCCTTCCAGTCTTGCATGAGCTATGGCCCAGGCCGATAGCTCGTTCTTGATTGTTTTGAGCCGCTTGACTAATTTTTCCGTTTTTCACATTTTGCTCTAAGAGCATAGTAATTCTTGTACGCCTCTGCACGACACTCTCATCATCTGCCTGTCCCCTAGAACTCAGAACTACTTAAACCTAACTAACCTAAGGACATCACAAACATCCATGCCCGAGGCAGGATTCGAACCTGCGACCGTATCTCTCGCGCGGTTCCAGACTGTAGCATCTAGAACCGTTCGGCCACACCGGCCGGCGAGAGACAGCAATCGATCTGTATGCGCGCTAGATAAACAGGACATACACCTCGAATTCTCTGGGGTGCGGTTTCGTATGACAGTAGGAGTACTCCCATGGTTATCCCACGCACTCTCACTACAAAACCCTACGTCAATCTGGTGATTTAACCTGTTGTACTGCCATTCATGAACAACATTTCAGGGTGTGTTTTCCAACAGGATAATGCTCGTCCACATACCGCTGTTGTAGCCCAAGATACTCTTCACAGTTTCGACATGTTGCCTTGGCCTGCTCGATCACTAGATTTGTCTCCAGTCGAGCACGTATGGGACATCATAGGACGACAACTCCGGCGTCATCCACAAACAGCATTAACCGACTCTGTGCTGACCGACCTAGTGCAACAGGCATGGAACCCTATCCAACAAACTGACCCCGGCACCTGTACAACACAATGCAAGCACATCTGCGTGCTTGCATTCAACACTGTGCTGTTTGCACCGGTTATTAATGTACCAGCATTTCACACTTGCAAAGCCTTGTCTCGCGCTTACATTAAAATCTGATCTTGCAATGTTATTACTTAAATGTGTTACCTAGACATATGTATTCCCGATATTTCATTACTCTATATTAATTATTTTTTGAAGTTTCGACTTTTTCCCGTCAATGTATTTAGCTTTTTCTTTGTTTTCTTCGTACTTTAATTCTTAAATTCTGTGAGTTTTTTTTGTATTTAAAAGGTGTAATCTTGTTTTTTTTTTTTTTGTAAGTGTAAAGTATGGTGTAGTTGTCATTTCTTTTGAACGGCCAGCTACACAGCTCAGTAAGGCATCAGCCTCCATTGGTGACACGTTAGAAGAGTAGAAGTTTGCGTATTTATGTTTCTCGGTGTGCTATTATAGTTTACTTCCTTAGTTAGTCGTGCTGGCAAGGATAGAACGTGTGAATATTGCACGCAGACACAGGTGGAGCTGACCGCAGTTTGCGAATAGCTGAGGGCGCTTTTGGCGATTGTCAGCCGTCTTCAGGCTGCTACCACGAGGTGTAGGGCGGAGAATCTGGCGTGTAGCGTAGGACGCCTCAGGTACTGTCAAGGCACCTTGCATTGTACCCGACGCGGTGGATACCACATGGTGAGTAGACGTTGATAACGTTTCGCGTCGCTCGAGGTGGAGGATCAGCATGGAAGCTGGCCGTTTGACCCTCGTATTCACCCTGTGAGTGGACAGCTGGCCGCTCTTCAGCAAGATCTGTGCAGCCACACGGAGAGAAAGGATTGCTAGTAAGCGGGTGCTCCAGTGGTAGGCGCTTTATACATCCCCTTGGGGAAAAAGCGTTCAGGGCCAGAAAGAAATCAAATGTGCAATCAGTACGTCTACTGGGGAGCCTCATGCGAGATGTGGAGGTAGCCTTGCACGCGGCTATCGAGCGTGCAGGGTGCAAGTTGTGGCTCACATCGACACCAGTCACCCCTTTCGCTAGAGTTCTGAGGCCAACCTCGGTTCATGAAGGCGGCTAGCGGAAGTGGTGAAAGTTGCTGGCCTCACGCGCAGGGTGCAAACAGATCTCACAGTCTGCAGCTTTTGTTCTCAAAGTTTGGTTTGGAACCGTTTGGGGGGTATCAAACATGTTTTTGTTGTTGTGGTCTTCAGTCCAGAGACTGGTTTGATGCAGCTCTCAATGCTACTCTATCCCGTGCAACCTTCTTCATCTCCTAGTACCTACTGCAACCTACATCCTTCTGAATCTGCTTAGTGTATTCATCTCTTGGTCTCCTTCTTCGATTTTTATCCTTACGCTTCCATCCAATACTAAATTGGTGATCCCTTGATGCCTCAGAACATGTCCTACCAACCGATCCCTTCTTCTAGTCAAGTTGTGCCTCAAATTTCTCTTCTCCCTAATTCTATTCAATACCTCCTCATTAGTTATGTAATCTACCCATCTAATCTTCAGCATTCTTCTGTAGCACCACATTTCGAAAGCTTCTATTCTCTTCTTGTCCAAACTAGTTATCGTCCATCTTTCACTTCCATGCATGACTACACTCCACACAAATACTTTCAGAAAAGACTTCCTGACACTTAGATCTATTCTCGGTGTTAACAAATTTCTCTTCTTCAGAAACGCGTTCCTTGCCATTGCCAGTCTACATTTTATATCCTCTCTACTTCGACCATCATCAGTTATCTTGCTCCCCAAATAGAAAAACTCCTTTACTATTTTAAGTGTCTCATTTCCTAATCTAATTTCCTCAGCATGAACCAACTTAATTCTACTACATTCCATTATCCTAGTTTTGCTTTTGTTAATGTTCATCTTATATCCTCCTTTCAAGACACTGTCCATACCATTCAACTGCTCTTCCAAGTCCTTTGCTGTCTCTGATAGAATTAAAGTGTCATCGGCGAACGTCAAAGTTTTTATTCCTTCTCCATGGACTCTAATTCCTACTCCGAATTTTTCTTTTGTTTCCTTTACCGCTTGCTCATCATACAGAATGAATAACATCGAGGATAAGCTACAACCCTGTCTCACTTCCCTGTGACGCTCTTGGCTGCAGATTTCTGGACCTGCGTTATCGGGTGGATCATTATAGGACTCACCTTAACATGTCAGGGGTTCAGTACACAAAGGAGCCGACTATTCGGGTAGCAGAGTACTTGTGAAGTGCAGATGGGGTTTTCTTGGCTAGTCGGTGGGTTGGGGTTCTCTAATGAACACTCGCCAGATGAGACGCAGATAGCGAAATCAGACTGCGTTCAGACTAAAGACACACCGACTGTCAAAATTTTATCAGTAAATTGTCGAACTATTCATAACGAACTTCTCGAATTTACTGCCCTCCAGGAAATTTGCCGCGCTCAAATTATTCTCGGGAGAGAGACCTGGCTGAAAACCGAACTATAAGGTTCTGAGACATTTATCGAGTCATGGAAAGTATCTCGGAAAGACAGAGTAGACGCCATAGGAGGGGAAGTGTTCATTGCAGTCGACAAAGATACAGCTATTCTCTCTATTGAGGTCGAATTTGAGTGCGAGTGGGAAGTTACCTGGCTGCGTCTAACAGGTCTGGCTGAAATCGGATATATTTTGAATGTTTTTACCGGCCCCCGCTTTCGCTGCACCAGTTTTAGAATCATTCAAAAAAAAGTCTACGCCCAGTGGCACGGAAATACCTAAATCCCGCAGTATTATTTGGAGGCGACTTCAACCTACCGATTATAGACCGGGATATCTATGGATTCATTACAGGTGGTATGGACAGAGAGTATTGAAAAGTACTTTTGAACATGTTTTCCGAAAGATGTCTTGCACAACAAGTCCTAGATATGACATCCAATCGAAATATTTTAGACCTTGCGGCTATAAACAGGCCTGACCTTATCGACAGTGTCAGTAGGAGAGTTGTGACAGTGATAAAATAGCGACGATGGTACTGCAGTTAGTAAATCAAGAAGAACAGGCGAGTATTTTTGCTAGAATGAGGAGATAAGCAGTTGTTAGCATCTCATTTAGACAGTGAATTGACATCATTTAGTTCCAGTACAATGGACGTAGAGGAATTATGGCCGACATTTAAAAGAATTACTAATCGTACATTGGAGAAGTATGTGCCGAATAAGTGGATTAAGGACAGAAAAGACCCACCGTGGTTTAATTACAAAAATCGCGAAATGCTGACGAAGAAAAGACTGTTGCTCTCTCGGTTTAAAACAGAACTCACGAATGGCGACAGGCAAAAGATAACAGAGATTCATACGTCTGTAATAAAAGATCGATGCCCGAAATATACGGCCACTACCAGCGCCATAATTCAGCGAAGCGGGTCGAAGTCATTCGTCACTCGTTGAGCAGTCTAGTGTGGCAGTAGCAGACAGCAAAAGGAAAGCCAAAGTTTTAAATTTCGCTTTTAAGAGATCGTTCACGCAGGAGCATCGTACGAACATACCGTCGTTTGACCGTAGCACAGATTCCCGTATTCAGGACAGAATGACAGGCATCAAAAAAATGATTCAAATGGCTCTGAGCACTATGGGACTTAACATCTGAGGTCATCAGTCCCCTAGAACTTAAAACTACTTAAACCTTACTAACCTAAGGACATCGCACAAATCCATGCCCATGCAGGATTCGAACCTGCGACCGTAGCAGTCGCGCGGTTCCGGACTGAAGCGCCTAGAACAGCTCGGCCACCGCGGCCGGCTGAATGACAAGCATCGTGGCACAGAGAAGCAACTGAAGCAGTAGAAAACAAATAGGTCGCCAGACGGGTGGAATCCAAATTCGATTTTACAGAGAGTATTCTACGGCCTTGGCCCCGTACTTAACTTGAATTTATCGCAATTCTCTAGCCCAGCGTGAAGTCATATATATATAAGAAGGATTAAGGAAACGGACCCCCAAAATTACAGACCAAAATCCTTAATAAAGATATGCTGCAGAATTCTTGAACATATTCTCAGTTCGAATATAATAAATTTCCTTGAGACTGAGAGGCTTTTGTTCGGAAATCAGCGTACTTTTAGAAAGCATCCATAATGCGAAACTCAGCTTGCCCTTTTCCCATATTGTGTCTTGCAACCATAGATGAGGGGCAACAGGCAGATTCCTTATTCCTAGATTTAAGAGAAGCGCTCGGCATGGTGCTCCACTGTAAACTATTAACGGAGGTCCTAGCACAGGGAATAGGTTCGCAGATATGTGAGAGGCTCGAAGACTTATTTAGTAACAGAACTCAGTACGTTGTCCGCGACGGCGAGTATTCACCAAAGACAAGGGTTTCTTCAAGAATGCCTCAGGGAAGTGTGATATGATCGCTCTTATTCTCTATACAGGGTGTTACAAAAAGGTACGGCCAAACCTTCAGGAAACATTCCTCACACACAAATAAAGAAAAGATGTTATGTGGACATGCGTCCGGAAACGCTTAATTTTCAAGTTAGAGCTCATTTTAGTTTCGTCAGTATGTACTGTACTTCCTCGATTCACCGCCAGTTGGCCCAATTGAAGGAAGGTAATGTTGACTTCGGTGCTTGTGTTGACATGCGACTCATTGCTCTACAGTACTAGCATCAAACACATCAGTACGTAGCATCAACAGGTTAGTGTTCATCAAGAACGTGGTTTTGCAGTCAGTGCAATGTTTACAAATGCGGAGTTGGCAGATGCCCATTTGATGTATGGATTAGCACGGGGCAATAGCCGTGGCGAGACAGATTTCCAGAACGAAGCTGTCCCGGCAGGAAGACGTTCGAAGCAATTGATCGGCGTCTTAGGGAGCACGGAACATTCCAACCTATGACTCGCGACTGGGGAAGACCTAGAACGACGAGGATACCTGCAATGGACGAGGCAATTCTTCGTGCAGTTGACGATAACCCTAATGTCAGCGTCAGAGAAGTTGCTGCTGTACAAGGTAACGTTGACCAAGTCACTGTATGGAGAGTGCTACGGGAGATCCAGTTGTTTCCGTACCATGTACAGCGTGTGCAGGCACTATCAGCAGCTGATTGGCCTCCACGGGTACACTTCTGCGAATGGTTCATCCAACAATGTGTCAATCCTCATTTCAGTGCAAATGTTCTCTTTACGGATGAGGCTTCATTCCAACGCGATCAAAATGTAAATTTTCACAATCAACATGTGTGGGCTGACGAGAATCCGCACGCAATTGTGCAATCACGTCATCAACACAGTTTTTCTGTGAACGTTTGGGCAGGCATTGTTGGTGATGTCTTGATTGGACCCCATGTTCTTCCACCTACGCTCAATGGAGCACGTTATCATGATTTCATACGGGGTACTCTACCTGTGCTGCTAGAACATGTGCCTTTACAAGTACGACACAACATATGGTTCATGCACGATGGAGCTCCTGCACATTTCAGACGAAGTGTTCGTACGCTTCTCAACAACAGATTCGGTGACCGATGGATTGGTAGAGGCGGACCAATTCCATGGTCTCCACGCTCTCCTGACCTCAACCCTCTGGACTTTCATTTATGGGGGCATTTGAAAGCTCTTGTCTACGCAACCCCGGTACCAAATGTAGAGACTCTTCGTGCTCGTATTGTGGACGGCTGTGATACAATACGCCATTCTCCAGGGCTGCATCAGCGCATCAGGGATTCCATGCGACGGAGGTTGGATGCATGTATCCTCGCTAACGGAGGACGTTTCGAAGATTTCCTGTAACAAAGTGTTTGAGGTCACGCTGGTACGTTCTGATGCTGTGTGTTTCCATTCCATGATTAATGTGATTTGAAGAGAAGTAATAAAATGAGCTCTAACATGGAAAGTAAGCGTTTCCGGACACGTGTCCACATAACATATTTTCTTTCTTTGCGTGTGAGGAATGTTTCCTGAAAGTTTGGCCGTACCTTTTTGTAACACCCTGTATACATAAAGGATCCGACGGACAGGGTGAGCAGCAATTGCGGCTGTTTGCTGATAATGCTGTGTCGTGCGGGAAGGTCTCGTCGTTGAGTGATTGTGGGAAGATACGAGGTGACTTAGACAAAATTTCTGGTTGGTGTGATGAATGGCAGCGTGCTCTGAGTATAGAAAAAACGTAGGTTAATGCAGATGAGTAGGAAAAACGATCCATAATGTTCGAACAGAGTATTTGTAGTGTACTGGATGACAAATACCTAAGCGTAACGTTGCAAAGCGACATGAAATGGAACGAGCATGTAAAGACTAGAGTAAGTAAGGTAAATGGTCGACTTGGACTTAGAGGGAGAACTTTAGGCAAGTGTAGTTCATCTGCAAATGAGACTGTGATACAACATTAGTGCGATCCATTCATGAGTTTTTAAAATTTTATTTCTGTGCAGACCGACAGCCTCAACGCGTTTCGAGAATGAAAACATGATCCAACAGGCTATATTCCTTTTATTACTCCTGCAATTGGCCAACTTCATCCTTGGGTCATTTCCAAGCGCATAAACGTGAAAAGCTTAAAATATGTACTTCGAAATGATCCACGTTTGAAGTTGGCCAGTTGCACGGATAATAAAAAGAATACAAACTACTTGGACCATGTTCTCATTCTTCATTCTTGAGTATTGCTCGAGTGTTTCGTAGCGCATCAGGTCAGATTAAAAAATGACATCGAAGCATTTCAGGAGCAGGTTGGTAGATTTGCTACCGGTAGGTTTGATCAACACGCAAAAATTGCGGAGGTGTTTCGGCAACTTAAATGGTACTCCCTAGAGGGAAGGCGATATTGTTTCCGAAGAACATTATTGAGAACATTTAGGGAACCGGCATTTCGAGTCGACTGAAGGATTTGGAGAAATGTATGATACACACTGTGCTGTCTTACAATACATTTACTGTCTACTGGTTTCGATCATGGACCATCTTCACAGTGGAAAAATACCTATTGCGACAACTTCACATGACATAAATGCTATCTAACCAGGAAAGTATACGCCATTTATACTTGGCGCCGTAATACCGGCTTAGCCAACCAGAAAACAACGTTGGAAACATGAAAACATGTAAGAGGAGTAAGTGCAGCCCATTATTGCTCAGGCAGAACAAGCATATATCGATGCTGTTGACAGCTGCCTGAAAAAAAAAGTGACTGCAGGACGATTGGACCGCCACCAACGTATACATTTTGCATGAGGACCACTAACATAAGAGAAATTAGGGCTCCTAAGGAGGCATACGACAATCATTTTTCCCTTGCTCTGTTCGCGAGTCAGAGCCATGTATTCATATACCAAGTTTACTTCGTCAGCACAGTTCGCAGAGTTCACAATAACAACAGCCATCGGCCACGTTACTGCACTGTTTCCACTCTCTTTTTGGTCTATGATCGGAAACCGGTATGAATAAATATATTGTAAGACAGCACAGTGTCTATCACGCATTTCTACAAGTATATAGATGCCGTTAGCTGCCTTGAACAAACATTGTTGACTGCAGAACGTACAATTCCCATATGGACTACGAAAATCAGAGAAATTAGGATTCGTTCGGAAGCACATAGAGGATTGTTTTTCCCTCGCTCTATTTGCAGGTGGAACAGGAAAGAAAATGACTAGTAGTTGTACAAAGCACCCTCTGCCACACGTATCATACAGTGGGCTGTGGAGTACGTTTAACTGTGCAGGGACAGTGAGTGACCTCATCAATGAAGAGCAGTAAGAGAGTGTCAACTGCGTCACAAACTTGTTCGAGATCCAGTTGTGAATCAGCGTGTTACGGTATAGACGCCTTATCAGTTACCTTAGGGGCGCTGAGAAATCGCCGTTGACTGTGTTTTGACGCGAGATAGCCGGCGAGAACAACAACCCAATAGTAGTGCGTTCGTCTTGGACGAGGTCCACGAGAAAGGCCGCGGCGCTTGCGTCACAGCACGTGACACTGCAGGCCTTCCGAGTACCGGCAGCCGTCTCCGGCGGGGAGCGAATAACTATCTCAGACGAGTTTAATAATTCACGATTGCGCATTTAAATGCGCAGCACACGACAAAATTAAGACCTTCAGTGAATACCTTTTCGACTGTGTATTGATTTCCCGTGGGCCCTCCACCGAGCCGAGCGTTTGAGAAGTGTGGCGCAAAAGCCGAGCAGTGTGACGTCACAAGTTCGTTGCTTGGCCCGTATTTCTCGTGGGCCCCGGCCTTGGACCAGCGAGAGGCCAGTGCAGCGGCTGGTCTGCTGGAGGCGTGGCCACACGCCCAGGACGAGACCTCAATACCAGCCCAGCCGGCACGGCCGCCGGCTCACCTCGCCGTTTGCTGCGCTTTGCCGCAGGAGTGACGCAGGCAGAAACTCGGCAGACCACTACACCGGTCGTTAGGCCTCATAAAAATTCAACACGTTTCTCTCGTAAAACGAGTTCCTACATCCGACACTTGTGGCGTTTCCTAAACTCGTGGTCAATAGTAGTCCGCAGGTCGTGGTCTCGCGGTCACGTTCTCGCTTCCCGAGCACGGGGTCCCGGGATCGATTCCCGGCGGGGTCAGTGATGTACCTCGAGATGACTGAGTGTTTATGTTGTCCTCATAATTTTATCATCATTCATGAAAGTGGCGAGATTGGGCTGAGCAAAGGTTGGGAATTTGTATGGGCGCCCCAAAAACAGAAACATCATCATCATCGTGGTCAATAAAAAATTAAATAATCACTCTTATTCAACTGTCGCCAGAAATCCAACGTACAGCTACCATTTATACCAGACGATTAATTAAACTGGCTGCTGTCGATTGCAGGATTTTGGACCCGCAATCCACTTGTGCTACGTAGATATTAATAAGTCAGAACCATGTATACCATGTATTCGTATAAGAAGTTTGCACCGAGGTTACAAAAGTCATAGGATATCTCCTAAAACAGTGTCGGACATCCTTCCCACAGCGTAGTGCAGCAACTCGACGTGGCGTGGACTCCACAAGTCGCTGGGAGTCCTCTCCAGAAAAAATTGAGCCATGCTGCCTCTATAGCCGTCCATAATTGGGAAAGAGTTGTCGGTGCAGGATATTGTGCATTAACTGACCTCTCGATTGTGTCCCATAAATGTTCGATGGGATTCATGCCGGGCGATCTGAGTGGCCATATTATCGCTCGAATTGCCCAGAATGTTCTTGAAACCTGTCGCGAACAATTGTGGCTCAGGGACATGGCGCATTGTCATCCAAATAATTCCCATCGTTGTTTGGAATCATGAAGTCCACGAATGGCTGCAAATGGTCTGCAAGTAGCCGAACATAACCATTTCCAGTCAATGATCGGTTCAGTTGGACCAGAGGACCCAGCCCGTTCCATGTATATGCAGCCCACACCATTATGGAGCCAACACCAGCTTGCACAATGCCTCGTTGGCAACTTGGGTCCATCGTTTCGTGGGGTCTATTCTCATCAACATGGAGCAGTTAAAAAAACAACAGTGACATTCATGATTATAATACCAGAAGAAAGAAAGATTTGCTCTATCCTCTACTTAACCTTGTCTTTGTCACAGAAAGGGGTAAAATATGCGGCTTTAAAACTTTTCGATAAATTACCAGATGAAATAAAATGTCTGACAGACAGCAGCCGGCCGGAGTAGCCGAGCGGTTCTAGGCGCTACAGTCTGGAACCGCGCGACCGCTACGGTCGCAGGTTCGAATCCTGCCTCGGGCATGGATGTGTGTGATGTCCTTAGGTTAGTTAGGTTTAAGTAGTTCTAAGTTCTAGGGGACTGATGACGTCAGAAGTTAAGTCCCATAGTGCTCAGAGGCATTTGAACCATTTTTGAACAGACAGCAGTAATAGTTTCAAAAATAAATTGACATCAAATCTCCTATACCATAGGAGAATTTTTGGATAGGAATAAATAAATTTAAAGATATAATATACGCCTTCTGTACCATTTAAGGGAATGGGGTAGGCATTAAAAATTTTAAGTTTTTTTAAAAAGAGAAACCTTGAGTCCATGTGTGGGTTTCTTATGCACGTGACACGTTCTACATTATAGCGGTTACCGCAAGACTGATCAATGTAACTAACACTCGAACGCCACCATCAGCTCTTGCCAATTGAAATCGGGACTCATCTGATGAGGACACGCTTTTCCAGTTGTCTAGGGTCCAACCGAAATGGTCACGAGCCCGGGAAAGGCGCTGCAGGCGATGTTGTGCTGTTAGCGTCGGTCGTCTCCTACCATAGCCCATTAACACTTTCGCTGCGGCTGACACTGATAAGCGTCACAACAAGCCACGAGCCAGTGCGGCTGACACTTATAAGCGTCCGCGCTCACCATCGGATTACTCAGTCTAGTTGCAGTGTCTAAGCTAGTATCAAAGCGTGTAAACTTTTGTTTTGTGTGGTCAGTTATCGAACGTATATTGTTCGTAATGGCGGCTAATGAACATTTGAATGACGCCTGTGTGATCCCTATAGGTGTCAGACAGCAAACAGACTTCAAAACATGACTACAATACAGTCGAAGCTTATGTCAAGTAATGCATCTTGTCATCATTAAGTCGGTATTGAACATGATCCTACAGATCTTACAAGGTCTTGATGTCATGCTGTAGCTCAGGTGTGCTTAGGAGCGTCGGTTACGAGCGATGCCTGCCGTTTCGGAGTGTTACCGGCCCGCACTCGCACGTTGCCGGGTCGCACTGGAGAGTTGCGCGCCTGCACCGATGCCGCTGCGAAAGTGTTAACGCCGTATTTCACCTCACTGTCCTAAGGCTAGGCGCAAATTGAGACACGTATAGCACGTGTGACGTGACACTAGAATACAGCGCGACACGCACGTGCCGCACGGGTCGCGCGGGTCTAGCGCATATTGCGACGCGTACACCATAATTCGCACTCGCCGACTGGCGAAGCTGTGCGCTGACTGAACCGAAGCGCGCGCAACCTCTTATCTTTCTCAAACGATTTTACAGAAACTATTCTCTGAAAATATATGATTTTTGCCTTACTTGTAGCGTTATATGTCAGCTTCGTGACGAAGTGCCCATCACCTCGCTAATGACCATTCTTATTGTGATGTACACATTTTAGTAAGACACTACGCAAAACTCAAAAAGTTTGCAACGAAAATTAGGGGTCGCTATGATTTTGCGTTTGGTGCGTATTACACCATATGTTGCTGCGTATGAAATTTAGCTAACATGCTGAATTTTTGTTTAGACTTGGGAGGAGATCTCTATCTGCCTCCGATCTCGAGAAAATGGATCCCGTGTAGAGCGCTCACTTCCGATCTCACGCCCGCGAGAATGAAATACACGCAACATCTCTCGTATCTCCTAAACCGCTCGAGACATCGAAACGAGAGTTTGGCGAATGATAGCACACAAGGAGGAGAGTGTTTTGCTAATTATTAAACACACGGAACTTTCTTATCTATGGCGATATATCACTACTTGTACTTCTTTTTTTATTTATTTCACTCCAGTGACTAATTTTTTAAGAGTTATCGACAGCTAGCGAAACAAGAGCTTCCTAGTATGAAAATAAACATGGAATTTCTTCTATTATGTTACTGCAAACCGATACTATGAGGTTTTTCGTAAGCTATTGAGCTCTGTGATTGCCAATTACTTGTTTAATGAGGCCCTCCGTTTCGGAGTTCTGTCCCAATAGCTGCTGTGAGATGAGTTTGGCAAATTACATTGTGACAAAGGAAGTACAGTTAAACCAGTCACCAAGAGAAATGTGGCCTTTACTCATAAATGGTGATGCTTCTTCGAATGAGAAAAGGTTAACAACTCACACAAAAACAGATTGGCAATTCTGTTGGAATTTTGGTCGAATCCCCGTAACCCATCGTATTTTTAATACTGAGCTACTGGAATGGAAACTTACCAAAGGATTTTATTCCTTCTCTTGATCTGAGCAGTATTAAAATAATGACGAGCGTTCCTTCAGGCGAAATGATAGGCACTTGCCAGATACTGTTTACTCACCTAGGGCTTGCCAAACTGACAATGCGTGATTGCGAATAAAATGGTTGTTATTGAGAAAAATAAACAATTGATCTGTCGCCCAACTCAATGGTCAGTGTATCGTCAGCAGCGAAGGATAATTGCGCGCGACAGAAATGCACAAGCTAGCCATGTGTGCCTTGTGAGATGGAGTTCGAAAAACATTGTCATGAAAGTAGATCTGCCTTTGTCAGCAGCACATTTCAACAAATTAAATATATCTAATCATAACACTCTTTTAGGATATTCCTACTTTCGTAATAATACCGACCATTTTCTTCATTTGTGTAGCCTGTTGTTGTATAATTAGTTTATTAATGCTGATAATGTCCATGCAACAGTTGAAATGCTTTTTCTCATCACGGCGAACCAATTAAAACATTGTTATTTGTGACTGCTTTTCGACTGTTTCTAGCTTGCAGCGGAAATATGTTGTTTACATGCATGTAGTACAGTGTGTTGTATTACATTATTACATCCATATCAGAGTAATCACAAAGAAACTTCTATACTTCAGATCTTGGACGCTTTTTACAACAAGCACGAAGGGATCACACTGTTGTGTCTAGGCAAGACAGCCTAGACACAATGAGAGGAAGCCGAAAGGCACGCGCTTAAACTCACGCAGGCTGGCGTGAGGTCTGAAACAGGATACGTAATGAATGCTATAAAGAAAAGTACGTAGCTTCTGGAATACTTAACTTTAATCCATAATTGTAGAACATCGCTCTTGATGATACATGCTTCATAATATTAATTAGCAATTGAATACGGCGCCTTGCTAGGTCGTAGCAAATGTAGCTGAAGGCTATGCTAACTATCGTCTCGGCAAATTAGAGCGTATTTGTCAGTGAACCATTGCTACGAACGTCGGCTGTACAGCTGGGGCGAGTGCCAGAACGTCTCTCTAGACCTGCCGTGTGGTGGCGCTCGGTCTGCTATCACTGACAGTGGCGACACGCGGGTCCGACGTATACTAATGGACCGCGGCCGATTTAAAGGCTACCACCTAGCAAGTGTGGTGTCTGGCGGTGACACCACACACACCTGTAGAGATTATCCCTTTCTAAATTTTTGTAACAGATCGTACAGATACGCTGGCTTACTAAGCAGCGAGAATATAACCTTGCTTTACTTTCCTGCCTTGATTCTTAATCACATATTTTATAATATTCCTTGCTTCCTTATTCACTACCCTCAGTCCCTTCTTGCGATCTGAAAACATCGCGGAGGCATATGGTGCAATTCCAGCGGCCAATGGCTCATCAGTTACTGAAGTATACATTTTTCTTGACAGAAGAAAAACAAAACAAAACTATGCAGATATAAATAACAGAAAAGTATATCGTGCTAACGAAGAAAGCTGGAGCGTTTAAATGGCGAAAAACGAAATACTACCCAAAGGCAATAAAATTCAGTACACAGTAAGGCAAAATTTATCGTATTGGCAATACTACCAATGCTGATATGCGCCGTTCCGATGTGAGCATTTGGCCGGGCTACTTTACCGCTCCCCGCCTCAAATTTCCCACGGTGCTAGCAAGGCAAGTGTGACGCGCGGCGCGAGAAACTGTGCCTCACCCACAACGCCGCGCGACCTGGCGCAGGCGCGTGTCGCGTCCCAGTCGCGTCGCGTCGCAATTTGGCGCTCCCATTTGAACCTGTGCAGTTACAAAAACACGCGCTGCGCTGCGTCGCGCCACACGCGCTATACGCGTCTCAATTTGCGCCTAACCTAACGGATATGTTCGCCATAGGCCCCACATTGATTTCTGCGGCTATTTCACGCAGTGTTGCCTGTCTGTTAGCACTGACAACTCTACGCAAAAGCTACTGCTCTCGTACGTTAAGTGAAGGCCGTCGGAAAGTGTGTTGTCCATGGTGAGAGGTAATGCCTGAAATTTGATATTCTCGGCATACTTTTGACACTGTGGACCTCGGAATAATGAATTCCCTAATGATTTCGGAAATGGATTGTGCTGTGTATCAACTACCATTCCGCGTTCAAAGTCTGTTAGTTCCCGTCGTGCGGCCATAATCACACGTCTCACCTACAAATGACAGCTCCGTCAAATCACTGCTCTTTTGTACTTTGTGTACGCAATACTACGCCCATCTGTATACGTTCATATCGCTACCTCATAATCTTTGTCACCTCAGTGTATTTCGTAAAGACACTTCGCAGAGTTCACAGTATCGAGCGAGGTGGCGCAGTGGTTAGCACACTGGACTCGCATTCGGGAGGACGACGGTTCAATCCCGCGTCCGGCCATCCTGATTTAGGTTTTCCGTGATTTCCCTAAATCGCTCCAGGCAAATGCCGGGATGGTTCCTTTGAAAGGGCACGGCCGACATCCTTCCCTAATCCGCTGAGACCGATGACCTCGCTGTCTGGTCTCCTCCCCCAAAACAACCCAACCCAGTTCACAGTAACAACAGCCAGCGGCCAGGTTTTTACACTGTTGTCAGTCTCCTTTTTGAAGGCTTTCACAAAAATACAAGTACTGCCGGTCTCACCGACTTACCTCAATATCTACTCACAATGAACCGCCTTCTGGCACCTCTAAAAAAACTACAGGGTGGTCCAAAAGTCTGTCAACATTTGAATAATGCAGGTAGGAAGATAAAAATTGACATACATGTCTGAAGTGACATGGGACTTAATTGAAACCAAAAACGAGTGCAAAAACTGGCCAACAGATGGTGCTGGACAGTAACAAGTCAGTGACTCCGCACGAGATTCGTGTATAAAATGAGCTGTAGCGAGAGAGGGAGTCAGATAATCCCTAAGCCTGACTGATAAGACAGCTACTGGAAGGTACAACTTCTATGCAGAATGGTGCTCAATCTCATATTGTTAACGGTGTGAAACATCTCCTGCGCACATCGTTTGGTGAGCATCGCGTGCTCAGCCGCCACGTCCTTCACGCTTGGCCGCCAATGTCCCCCGTCCTCATTGCCTGTAATTATTGGCTGTGGGGTTACCTGAAGTCGCGACTCTACTAAGATAGCCCGACCTCGTTACTGAAGCTGGTATTGTTGATAAATGGTCGATATTTTGAGCATTTGCTTTATGCTAATTATGGCTTTTCTGTCTTATGGAGCGTCACCTGTCGGTCATTTTGTGCACTGTTTCTTGCTTTCAATAAAACCACATGGGATTTCAAGCACCTCCTTCAATTTTTATATCACTAATTACATTATTGCATGAAGTATTTAATTTTCAAATGTTAATGGACTTTTGGGTCACAATGTTTATATAAACATGCCTCTCCCCACTAGTTTAAGGGGTGTGAGGTCACGAAAACGAGGATTGAATATGTATTTCGTACTAGAATTTAGCTGCCGGATTGATAATTTATATTAGTTTTAACATAAAAGAATTTTTCCTTTGTATGTTAAATTAGTCGTAATGTTTATTAATGCAGTAGCAACTATATCTGAGTCAACTATTCCTTCCACAACTCGTTCTGCCGTTTTAGCAAAATAAATTTTGTCTCAATTAAAAACAGCTGCTAAATGATGTGTAAAACGTCTGATCTTAAAGAAAATTTTGTGCTGATTCCGAAACTGGTCTTAGATTTTGCGAGTCTGTAATATTTCCGAATTTACGCAGCACTTAATATTATGATTAATATTTTGTTAATATTAATTGACATGTTAAGTTTGGGTTACAGCTGTTTGTTCAAAACATTATCTTTTATACTCTAGTATTAGTTGAATGAATGTTACTTTTGAAACACAATACGTGACACAGTTTTGGAATTGGTGAAGCGAGTAGCTTTCTCACGAAATCTATTATTCTGTTATGATTTTTGGTTGTTATAGATCCTCAGTTCATGGCAGCAAAAATAGGCCGATGAATTCAATTGTTTCGAAATATGAATTTCTTACAGAAACCTAAAACACAATTTCGGAAGGGCTCTATGGTGCATACAGAATCAGCAAGTAGTCAGCAATGTTGTACTTACAAATGGAAATATAGAATTTACGCAATAATAATTTCGGTTACGGTCAAAGAGTCTGTCGCTAGGTGTCGCGACTGACTTCGCTTAGTTAATTGATAATCGATCATGGAATTATGTCGCTCTCCAGATATATTGGCATACTCCCCATCGACCCCCCCCCCCCCCCCCAGATTTAGTGGTAAAATGGGTCAGTGGATAGCCCATTAAAAATTGAACAAGGTGCACCGAACTGGGAAATCGAAACAATGAACGGTCCAAGCTCAAGATGTGCAACATCGAGCGAAACTGAATAGCGACGACGTCGTAGCTCTGTGGTTACGGTGTTGCACTGTGAAGAGGTGCCGGCCGCGCTGATCTAGCGGTTCTAGGCGCTCAGTCCGTAATCCTGCCTCGGGCATGGATGTGTGTGATGTCCTTAGGTTAGTTAGGTTTAAGTAGTTCTCAGTTCTAGGGGACTGATGACCATAGATGTTAAGTCCCATAGTGCTCAGAGCCATTTGAACCTTTTTTTTTTTTTTTTTTTTTTTTGTGAAGAGGTACGCATTCTTCCTATTTGCATGCATGGTCCATGTTCTGTTTCTGACGGGCTATCCACTGCGCCATCTTACTACAAAATCTGAGGGCTTATGTGGGGGGGGGGGGGGGGGGGACGATGGGGAATTCCCCTTGTCAGCAAGTCACCGTACACTGCGTGGCAGGGGATACATAGTACCAATACTATCGATTTTCTTTCCTGTTGTGTTCGCGTACGGAGCAAGGGTAAAATGACTTCTGTATGCCGCAGCACGCACCCTAATCTCCGTTTTGTTACTCTCATGATCCCTACGCAAGATGTGTGGCGATGGCAGCACAATGGTCACACATCCTTCGAATACAAGCTCTCCAAATGTACTCGACAGGACCACGCGAGAACTACGTGGTGTTTTTCCAAAGATTCACATTTGATTTCCCCGAGCATATCTCTTACACTTTCGTATGGGCTCTACAGAGCTGTTATACTCCTGACTGCACGCCTTTGAATTTTTATGATATCTGTTATCAGGTTGTAGCTTAACCGCATGTCTGCATTTCTCTGAGTGAATCATACTAAGATTATCCACCAAAAATTCTCAAAAAATGATTACCAAACAAATTAATTCTTAACTTACACTCGTGTACAGTGCAAAAGGCTCACTCTACTGAATTATACAGAAACTTAGTATGATTTTCTCAGTACTGTCTACAAATTGAAGCCAACTGTTTCTATAAAAGTGTAATGTTGTCCTGAATGTAGCCTGACTTCTGAAATAAATGCGCAACTGAACTTACAAAGAAATTCCTGCCTCTGAACTGTACTTTCATTTACCTCGTGTCTTGAAAAACATTTTTGCAGATTTCTCGAAATCAATGCCATCGTACAGCAGCAAAGCAACATTAAGAAAAGACGACTGAAAATTCCGTAACACAAAGTGCAACGTTCGTATGTACATAATAAACTGAATGAAGGGTGGTTATTTTAACTGGTAACAAATGACTTCTGATAAAATTCAAATGAAACTCTATATTCAAAAGTAATGCTTTGAAAATCAAGTGAATGTCCACATAGCAGTTACATAACATGATTTCAAGAAATAACTTTAACCAAGGGGAATCTCATCTTTCTATCGGAGCAATCCGTATATCCGATACTTCAATCTCAGTAACACAGAACAGTGCTACGCGCTTGCGTGCTTACCTCTTGTCTCAAATAACCTCCTTAGCTTCTCTCTCCATATTGCATCAAAAATATTCGAACTCCAATTCCACTAATCTCATAACACACTTACAAAACGATTTCTTGACCATTCTTCAAAATATGTCTGCTACCCAACAATGGTCTAGAGGTAGCGTCTTTGATTCGTAATCAAAACGTCCTCGGTCCCGGGTTCGATCCCCGCCACTGCCTAAATTTTGATAAATAATCAGCATTGGCGCCCGAAGACTTCCGGCATAAGAAGTCAGCCTCATTCTGCCAACGGCCTTGTCAAAGAGGGCGGAGGAGCGGATAGAGGTTCAGGGAGCACTCTTGTCCTAGGGGTGGGAAATTGCCCCTAAAGGCGGAAGAATCAGCAATGATCAACGACATGAGGATGCAGAAGGCAATGGAAACCACTGCATTAAAGACACGTAACGTGTATCCACAGGACATGTGGCCTGTAATTGAAGAAGTGTCATGATGATCCCTCCATTGGCAAAAGATTCCGGAATAGTCCCCCATTCGGATCTCCGGGAGGGGACTGCCAAGGGGGAGGTTACCATAAGAAAAAGATTGAATAATCAACGAAAGGATAACGTTCTACGAGTCGGGGCGTGGAATGTCAGAAGCTTGAACGTGGTAGGGAAACTAGAAAATCTGAAAAGGGAAATGCAAAGGCTCAATCTAGGTATAGTAGGGGTCAGTGAAGTGAAGTGGAAGGAAGACAAGGATTTCTGGTCAGATGAGTATCGGGTAATATCAACAGCAGCAGAAAATGGTATAACAGGTGTAGGATTCGTTATGAATAGGAAGGTAGGGCAGAGGGTGTGTTACTGTGAACAGTTCAGTGACCGGATTGTTCTAATCAGAATCGACAGCAGACCAACACCGACAACGATAGTTCAGGTATACATGCCGACGTCGCAAACTGAAGATGAACAGATAGAGAAAGTGTATGAGGATATTGAAAGGGTAATGCAGTATGTAAAGGGGGACGAAAATCTAATAGTCATGGGCGACTGGAATGCAGTTGTAGGGGAAGGAGTAGAAGAAAAGGTTACAGGAGAATATGGGCTTGGGACAACGAATGGAAGAGGAGAAAGACTAATTGAGTTCTGTAACAAGTTTCAGCTAGTAATAGCGAATACCCTGTTCAAGAATCACAAGAGGAGGAGGTATACTTGGAAAAGGCCGGGAGACACGGGAAGATTTCAATTAGATTACATCATGGTCAGACAGAGATTCCGAAATCAGATACTGGATTTTAAGGCGTACCCAGGAGCAGATATAGACGCAGATCACAATATAGTAGTGATGAAGAGCAGGCTGAAATTCAAGACATTAGTCAGGAAGAATTAATACGCAAAGAAGTGGGATACGGAGGTACTAAGAAATGACGAGATACGTTTGAAGTTCTCTAACGCTATAGATACAGCAATAAGGAATAGCGCAGTAGGCAGTACAGTTGAAGAGGAATGGACATCTCTAAAAAGGGCCATCACAGAAGTTGGGAAGGAAAACATAGGTACAAAGAAGGTAGCTGCGAAGAAACCATGCGTAACAGAAGAAATACTTCAGCTGATTGATGAAAGGAGGAAGTACAAACATGTTCCGGGAAAATCAGGAATACAGAAATACAAGTCGCTGAGGAATGAAATAAATAGGAAGTGCAGGGAAGCTAAGATGAAATGGCTGCAGGAAAAATGTGAAGACATTGAAAAAGATATGATTGTCGGAAGGACAGACTCAGCATACAGGAAAGTCAAAACAACCTTTGGTGACATTAAAAGCAACGGTGGTAACATTAAGAGTGCAACGGGAATTCCACAGTTAAATGCAGAGGAGAGAGCAGATAGGTGAAAAGAATACATTGAAAGCCTCTATGAGGGTGAAGATTTGTCTGATGTGATAGAAGAAGAAACAGGACTCGATTTAGAAGAGATAGGGGATCCAGTATTAGAATCGGAATTTAAAAGAGCTTTGGAGGACTTACGGTCAAATAAGGCAGAAGGGATAGATAACATTCCATAAGAATTTCGAAAATCATTGGGGGAAGTGGCAACAAAACGACTATTCACGTTGGTGTGCAGAATATATGAGTCTGGCGATATACCATCTGACTTTCGGAAAAGCATCATCCACACAATTCCGAAGACGGCAAGAGCTGACAAGTGCGAGAATTATCGCACAATCAGCTTAACAGCTCATGCATCGAAGCTGCTTACAAGAATAATATACAGAAGAATGGAAAAGAAAATTGAGAATGCGCTAGGTGACGATCAGTTTGGCTTTAGGAAAAGTAAAGGGACGAGAGAGGCAATTCTGACGTTACGGCTAATAATGGAAGCAAGGCTAAAGAAAAATCAAGACACTTTCATAGGATTTGTCGACCTGGAAAAAGCGTTCGACAATATAAAATGGTGCAAGCTGTTCGAGATTCTGAAAAAAGTAGGGGTAAGCTATAGGGAGAGACGGGTCATATACAATATGTACAACAACCAAGAGGGAATAATAAGGGTGGACGATCAAGAACGAAGTGCTCGTATTAAGAAGGGTGTAAGACAAGGCTGTAGCCTTTCGCCCCTACTCTTCAATCTGTACATCGAGGAAGCAATGATGGAAATAAAAGAAAGGTTCAGGAGTGGAATTAATATACAAGGTGAAAGGATATGAATGATACGATTCGCTGATGACATTGCTATCCTGAGTGAAAGTGAAGAAGAATTAAATGATCTGCTGAACGGAATGAACAGTCTAATGAGTACACAGTGTGGTTTGAGAGTAAATCGGAGAAAGACGAAGGTAAAGAGAAGTAGTAGAAATGAGAACAGAGAGAAACTTAACATCAGGATTGATGGTCACGAAGTCAATGAAGTTAAGGAATTCTGCTACCTAGACAGTAAAATAACCAATGACGGACGGCGCAAGGAGGACATCAAAAGCAGACTCGCTATGGCAAAAGAGGCATTTCTGGCCTAGAGAAGTCTACTAATATCAAATACCGGCCTTAATTTGAGGAAGAAATTTCTGAGGATGAACGTCTTGAGTACAGCATTGTATGGTAGTGAAACATGGACTGTGGGAAAACCGGAACAGAAGAGAATCGAAGCATTTGAGATGTGGTGCTATAGACGAATGTTGAAAATTAGGTGGACTGATAAGGTAAGGAGTGAGGAGGTTCTACGCAGAATCGGAGAGGAAAGGAATATGTGGAAAACACTGACAAGGAGAAGGGACAGGATGATAGGACATCTGCTAAGACATGAGGGAATGACTTCCATGGTACTAGAGGGAGCTGTAGAGGGCAAAAACTGTAGAGGAAGACAGAGATTGGAATACGTCAAGCAAATAATTGAGGATGTAGGTTGCAAGTGCTACTCTGAGATGAAGAGGTTAGCACAGGAAAGGAATTCGTGGCGGGCCGCATCAAACCAGTCAGTAGGTTGATAAAAAAAAAAAAAAATTAAAAAAAAAACCTTTGCAAGTGCTCACAGCCAGAGGCGGCGTAGCAACACAAAGATATTGTAGCAATAGTCAAAGATTACTTCAGCTACAAGGTTTTCCGTTGTGTGAGCTATGTATATCGATATTTACGTGAGAAACAGAATTTACCGAGCCGCCAAAATAATAATCATATCTCACAATGCCTACCTGAAAAGAATTACAACCACTGGGACAGTATTGAATCGGCCGCACTATCATCTCATATAAGTTTTCCTTTACAGATGCAGTGCATTTTCTAACAGTCCTTCCAACAAATCTAAGTCCTCCATTCGCCATCCCTAATGCAGATTTTATTTGTCCGTCCCATTACACAGCACTTCATACTGTAATTATCGCCCACTGCCGGGCTGGAAACGCGTACTGTTTTGTCAGGCTACATACCGAGGACGCATATGGCATCGTTAGACACAATAAAACAGTATTCAAGATTATTCCATTTATCACTCAGAATACAAGTCGTTGTTGTGTCTTCTGCGACGACATAATCCAGAGAGGAATCCAACAACGGACTCACGGCTGCCGACGGCGCTGCATCAACTCGGAGAGGAAGTCGGTGACAGCCAAGTGTAGCGATTTGCCACCGGCTCGAGAAGAAGGCGTGCCCCGTAGGTAGCCGTGCTTGGAGATGGCGGTGACCGCGACGCGTGTGCTTAAATCGCACGCTGTTTCGCGCAGTACTCAATTCCTCCCAGATCACGGCCCACGTCGTCCCATCATGGACCGCGATGTCCGATGCCGTGACGTCATGCTGCATACGTAGTGCACCTGGCTTGCCGGTCGGTGGGCCCTCAGATTCGTGCGATGCTAGAGTTTTAGGGCACCTTCTGCCCTGGGCCGGAACCGCGTTGGTAGACCCCTGGATCAGTGCTGGCTGCTGTGCTGACTTCAGTACTGGACGCTGGGCTGCATTATCCTTGCCTATGGATCTCTGATCTTCTCATAAGACAACAAGCGTAAGACCAACACTAGAACAATCTCACTGACAAGATGTAACCATACTACACTGCTGGGCATTAAAATTTCTTCACCGCGAAGATGACGTGCTACAGACGCGAAATTTAACCGACAGGAAGAAGATGCTGTGATATGCAAATGATTAGCTCTTCAAAGAATTTACACAAGGTTGGCGCCGGTGGCTACACCTACAACGTGCTGACGTGAGGGAAGTTTCCAACCGATTTCTCATACACAAACAGCAGTTGACCGGCGCTGCCTGGTGAAACGTTGTTGTGATGCCTCGTGTAACGAGGAGAAATGCGTACCATCACGTTTCCGACTTTGATAAAGGTCGGATTGTAGCCTATCGCGATTGCGGTTTATCGTATCGCGACATTGCTGCTCGCGTTGGTCGACATCCAATGACTGTTAGCAGAATATGGAATCGGTGGGTTCAGGAGGGTAATACGGAACGCCGTGCTCGATCCCAACGGCCTTGTATCACTAGCAATAGAGATGACAGGCATCTTATCCGCATGGCTGTAACGGATCATGCAGCCACGTCTCGATCCCTGAGTCAACAGATGCGACGTTTGCAAGACAACAACCATCTGCACGAACAGTTCGACGACGTTTGCAGCAGCATGGACCATCAGCTCGGATACCATGGCTGCGGTTACCCTTGACGCTGCATCACAGACAGGAGCGCCTGCGATGGTGTACTCAACGACGACCCTGGGTGTACGAATGGCAAAACGGGATTTTTTCGGATGAATCCGGCTTCTGTTTACAGCATCACGATGGTCACATTCGAGTTTGGCGACATCGCCGTAAACGCACATTGGAAGCGTGTATTCGTCATCGCCATACTGGCGTATCACCCGGCGTGATGGTATGGGGTGCCATTGGTTACACGCCTCGGTCACCTGTTGTTCGCATTGACGGCACTTTGAACAGTGGACGTTAAATTTACGATGTGTTACAACCAGTGGCTCTACCCTTCATCTGATCCGTGCGAAACCCTACATTTCAGCAGGATAATGCACGACCGCATGTTGCAGGTCCTGTACAGGCCTTCCTGGATACAGAAAATGTTCGACTGCTGCCCTGGCCAGCACATTCTCCAGATTGAAAACGTCTGGTCAATGGTGGCCGAGCAACTGGCTCGTCACAATACTCCAGTCACTACCCTTGATAAACTGTGGTATCGTGTTGAAGCTGCATGGGCAGCTGTACCTGCACACGCCATCCAAGCTCTGTTTGACTCAATGGCCAGGCGTATCAAGGCCGTTATTACGGCCAGAGGTGGTTGTTCTGGGTACTGATTTCGCAGGATCTATGCAACCAAATTGCGTGCAAATGTAACCACATGTCAGTTCTAGTATAATATATTTGTCCAATGAATACCCGTTTATCATCTGCATTTCTTCTTGGTGCAGCAATTTTAGTGGCCAGTAGTGTATAAGAGACTCGAGTGCGAGCAACATGAACGCCACCGATCCTACAGATCGAGTGCTCCAGGGTAGTGCGGCGTGGAATATTTATGTCGTCGAGGAGGGGCTCTGCTCCACGACGTCATTCGGAATGTCCAAATCGATTCTGCTCTTCTCGAGTCATCAGTGGTCTTCATTTCCTCTACATTTGCTTAACAAATTTGTTATTTTATCTTTTCTGGTCAGTCAGACCCCTGCTAAGCGACGTTGCTTCCTACCTAGTGTCTCTCACATAGTGTTACGAGACTCACAAAAAAAGGCAGTTCGGTCTGCACTCTCCTAACCGTTTTGTGCTGAGTTCACTCGCAGTCACACCCAACAGTGTTGAGATTGCTGTCTCCCTTACCGAGTAACGATGTTGAAATGTTTATGCTTCCCTGATAGTGGCTGTTCGTACTTCCGCATGACTGAGTAACGCCGGTTTTTCGAAGTTAAAAAATTTTATTTTCCCTTTCCTTACTAATTTGTCACGTAAAATTAATATCACCTCAATTTACTTACACAACGTGACGTTCTCAAGTTGTTCGCCACTAATGTTTTAGTCAGACATTATCAGGTTCTTCCTATTTGTTATTATCTGCATTTAAAGAAATCTGCCATTCTTATTACTAAGAGGAAATTTTCTGGAAGTTTATTTGCAGTTCATTACGACCGACCAAACACATTAATTACCTGCAGCCAACGGCAGCGCTAGTAAACAGTCTTATAGTGCTGCTCGTAGCATGTATAAAGATTTGTCATCGAGTTTGTAACTCTTGTGGTGGGTAATGAATGAAGTGGTGGTACAATCGGTTCTATAGGACCAATTACAAATTAAATTAAAAGAAACGGTGAAATCCCATTGATGATACATTAGTGAAGGTAACAACGGATCTTCACCTCTAACAGTTACTTCCTGTCTCTACCTACATATAAGTATTTTCTTATCTGGGACGATTTACCTGTCTCGCTAACCGTGGCAGCGTAGAAGATTGGAACCTGTAGCAGGTCTTTCAACCGAAAAGTGTATGTAGAATTAGGGACAGGAGGAAGATTACAAACAAGTAACAGATAGAAAAAAATTCTATCAGTTTCTGTAAATTGTCTCAATAAGACGAAACGAAATAGATGTGGCATTTAATGTGTGGAAAAACCACCAATCGACAATGTAGGATTGTCAGTGGTGATAGTTGATAGCCTTTTCTCCAAGACAAAAGAATTTATATAAAGGAGAATACAAGTGATAAATGAACAAGTTCGTCCAATCCCCTCGAGAGTTCTAACTGGGCAAAGGGCGCGTAAAACTACTCTGAGGAAAAGAGCGGAGACGTTAATTGACCATGAGAGTAATCGTGACTAATTGCAAAGGGTAGTGTGTGCAGAAAGCTTGTCAAAACCGCCTCAGAGTGCTGTTGGCAGTCGGCTCGCAGCGCGATTGTGGCTGTACGTGGTCGCGAAATCCGCGGTAATCGAGCACAACTTCTAGTGACAAGACCGAAGTGGTATCGTCATTAAACTCGGCACGTTCGACTCCAAGGTGATGTAGATTAGAACACGCTGTAAGCTAAGATGTCAGCAGACTTCTGCGCTAATCTTCACGAGCGATCGACACCCACAGACGAGACGAAAGACTGTGTACGAGTGAGCTGGAGACCGTTTATCCGCCTATTTTATCACCTTGCTAGAGTTCCTGCATCCCTGAAACATAGACCGCAGAGCCAACCTTACAAGGGAGGCTGTGCTGATATCTCCCGCTGCTTCTCTGCTGTGGGGACTAGAGTCTCTTCCAAGGTGTGACTTTGGATACTACACTGTGGTGTCAGCTCGAGGGCACTGAGCAAAAACGTGTTGCTGCACGACAACGTGGCCACGGAGCAAAACGGCTTTTGTTTTCTTTTGAGATTCTTTTAACAACATGCTTTGCGAGTATCCCAAATTCATTCTGACCTTATCATCCGATGATCCCACACTTTTTCAACACATTGTTTTGAATTGGATCTCGAATAAAATTCATGTAAAAGGGCAAATTTGCGTATTAACTTTTTCAGCACACATGATACGCAAGCAGTCGACCCGTAGTTGTTCTCATTGCATTCGTAATTCACGTTATGTATGAATGTACGGTTGGAATTCAAATTAACCGATTGTACTCTCTCTTTGTATGGGCCAGACGCAACGGCTACCACTGCTTCTCCACGCGCGAGTGGAGGTTCCCTGGATGAGTTTATCGTTTATATACACTGGTCCTGTCTGACAGCTCGTTTATATTTACTGTGAACATCAGAGGTACTGTTAGGCTTTCTAGGGCCACGGCCGTCATTTCTTTTGTTTTTGTGCGAGATTCGTCTTCCATATAGCGTAGTGGACCCTGTTAGCAAAATATTCCTCGAGTCTTAAAAAATCTAGGAAGTTGAAATCTACCCGTTCACTTGTATCTGTTGTTAGCAAATTGTGTACGAATAAAGCAACCTGTGTTATACTAGTAGTTTTTCCTTAATTCGTATTTATTCTTCCTCCAGGAACGTCGTAGTGTTTACATTTAGAATGTGTTCTAGGATCCTACAACAGACCAACGTCAGCAAAGTGGTTCTACAGATCCATGTATCCGTTCTCGTACCCTTTTTATAAACAGGAGTGTCCTGCCCTCTCTTCAATTCACACGAGAATATTCACTGTGCAAAATATTCTCAATAACCGTGAGTTCGGAAAGGAGCTAACTCCACGGCGTATTCGGTGTAAACTCTAAATGGAATTCAGCCAGCCCTTCAGCACTCTTCACATTAAGTAGTCTTAACTATTTTTGAATATCGTCCGTCCATGTATATGATTCGAGAGAGACCCTGTCCCACCACAGAACGTCGTAAAAATATTGCATGTGAGTGGTATCTGAAATTACCGAAATGTTATGGCTGTCAAGGCTGGTTTAAGATAACCTTTAGCACTGATTAAATACCGAGCCTCTGTTCAGAAATATGTGCTCACATTCTTTAAACTTATTATTTTGCTTCCGCATAATACACACATCAATAAAAGTTTTGCATCACCTCGGTTCCCACAGTTCCGGAACCTGTACAGAAAATTGGAATAGAGATCAACATAAACACGATTTCCGCCCTTTTTATTAATCATGAAAACCGCACATTACATGTTGTACCACCATCCAGCGATGCCTTCAGAGCTGGTGGTCCAGATTGCTGCATACACCGGTACCTCTTAATACCCAGTAGCACGTCCTCTTGCATTGATGCTGAAACGTCCCCTTTGAACAATTATACATGACTGTGCTTAAACTGACATAAAATATTTTTAGCGCAACGCAATCTGACTATCAAAGATCCCTGCAAAAGAATGGCCCTGACTAACATTAACCTATACCTTTCACAAATCACTTACCTCACAAAAATCTTCGCTGCTCAAGCTACTGCAATACAGCGAGCGCCACTACTGCCAGCTAAATAAAAGATTCAAACTATGGAAGGCACTAACTACTGATAGGGATAGTTAGCAAATGAAAGATATTAATAGAGAACAAACAATGTATTTACCTTGATATCATCATATATAAATATAGCAGTTCATGACAAATTTCAAAACTCCGCCATCTCTCTCCCCACATCCACCACTGCTGGCGGCTCACCTCCAACTGCGCAACGCTACGCGCTGTTCACATCCAGCTGCCGCTGCCCAACACTACAATGGCGAGTATTACAACAATGCAAAGCAGACACAGACTGCCCACAGCACAGCCAGTGATTTTCATACAGAGGTGGCGTTACCAATAAAAAAACCTAAACAGCCTACTTACATAGCCCCCATGCTCCCCACAAAAAATTTTTACAAATTGGATTGGGCAGTGGCCAATACAGATTTGAAAAAAATTTTTCATAATTACAATAACAAAGAAATCAAATGCACACACTTATTGATACAATGTTGGTCAAAAGCTAAAAACTTCTCACAGTCCATAAAGACAGTCCTCATCATTCGTCACAGTAAAATTGTAGTGTTTTTCTCAAAGTCTGACCAGTAAAAGACAAGGCACACAGACGTAGTGGATTTCCATGCAGTCTTGAAGAAGTAGTGTTGTCCTTCCAACGGAAAGACAGTGCTGACTCGACATGCATACAGGTAATGGGCCACAACAGAGCAAACCCACAGCAGAGTCAGTCGAAATTTTGAAGAGTATTGGTAGGTAGGTCATCACAGAGCAGACCCACTGTAGTCCTGGTAGAGATTACGGTATTGGTGGGCCACCAGAGGTGCAGACCCACTGCAGTCCTTGTAGAAATAATGGCATGGTGGGTCATCATAGATGCAGACCCACTGTAGTCCTTGTAGAGATAATGGTACTGGTGGGTCATCAAAGATGCAGACCCACTGGAGTCCTTGGAGAGATAGCCAGCAGCCATCTGTTGTGACTGTGCAGGTGCACAATCACCGTTGAAGAGTCTTGCGGATAATATAGCAAGTCCATAAACCACCACTTGTGCACTCACAAAGTTTTTGAAATTGTCCTTAGAACCAGCAATGCTGTTATCCAGTCCCTTGCTGAATCATTAACACACGTGCAAACACTATCAGTCCCTACTTCTCACATATTGTCCATATACTATGACCAACAGAAACGTGTGCAGTGAAATGTAACTAACAAGTTAATAATATCATGAACTGGTGACAATTACAATTTTATAACATAAGAATACAATAACAAAGGTACAAAACACATCATTAAAAACATAATAATACAGATAACGTTTGTAGTAATAGGGGCTTTACAAAAGAATAGAAATAAACATATACATCAGTGTTACAGGAATTATGACATAAGTAAATACATAAAAGATCAGAATAACTTTTGAAACATCAACTTTACACATGAGCATTAAAACAAAACAGAATTAATAATGTCTAACATCTTTACAAAGTAAATAACATATTATTAACGCAAATTATATTTGAGGATAATAGTATTCCTCATCATAGTTCATGTAGCTGATATGAGAAAAATTCTACAACAAAAGTCTGATGAGGTAAACATATAATGACAGGAAGAACATATATACACAAGGGTACCCAAACACATAGTGGGATAACACAAAAGGAAAGGACCGGGTTTGTTTCATTGCGGTATTTTGCAAACAAAACTTTCTTTGCTTCTTGGAGATCTCCCTTCATTCATCATTATTCCCAAAAGTCCTATCTAAGCCTGCCTTCTGTATTTCGTTCACATCCTCTGTCAAAAATAGTTTTTCTCTCTGCTTTCTGTATTCTGTTCACATCCTCTGTCAATAATAGTTTTTCTCCACTGTACAGTATCCTTTTTATTTTGCCAGACCATTTTCTGATAGCTTCTCAATGCATTTCTTCCAATTCATCACATCTCGTTCTCTCATATAGCCTACCCCATCTTAAGCTAACTTAAATCTACTGAGCTCAGATGCTAAACTAAGGGACGAGGCAATGCAGCAGCACAAAGCAATTAACACAAGCAGCAATGACAAAAAATACAGATTGGCAAAGCTAGCAGCAGCAAATGTAATAACTTATATCAAAACATGACATAGCTCAAGCAGAAAAAAATATTACACTAAAAATGGCCATGTTTAATACCTATGTCACATCTTAACACTAGAGTGATGCATCACAATTTATTCTACAAAAGAAATTACCAAGTACTTGAAAAGAAAATTATGAATGCAGTTCCTGTGAAGGTAAATGTCGCTTTGTGCTCCCTCATTTTTTTGAAAAAAATTATTATATACTCGATCTGTAGGCAGAAAATATTTATATTAGTACATCTATAAAATTTTATTTTAACCAATGCTGCAGTGCAGCTAGAAACTAGATATCAAATGAAATAAGCAACTATGTACAAAGCAAAGCATAAGAACATCGTTCAATAGTCATGTGGCATTTCATAAGTAGTAAAAAAATCTCTCATCTAGAAAGACAGTAGTCATAGTCTGGTGTGTAGACAAACTATTTCTTGTCATTTCATTAGGCATTTCAGTAAATATCAGAAAGTACGATATGTTTCCAAGTAATTAGCGTGTCGGAGTTGCGATGCTTTCTCTGAACGAATGACAATGGCCAGGATAATGGCCTCCCTTTTTTTTTCCCTTCCTGTGCTCTGAAAGGCACGCACCAATGGCCCTCTCTCCAGGCGTCGGACACAGCTGGGTGCCCACGACGCATTACGTGCAGGGGGTCACTTAACTTTCTTACGGAAATATTTACGACAGCAGTTTCCGCTACAGTGACAGTCTCACATAAAAATATTTCACAGGTCAAGAATTAGCGTTGCAAATCTGTAGAAAGAAAATCCTATAAATATAAGTGTCCAAATAAAATATTCGTCAGCATTGTGATACAGTCACGCATTTACGCACATTTCATAACTCTTAAAGTACGATTCTTGGTTTCCAACATACTTCTTATTCCTCATATACGGTAGAAACATCTTATTGATCATAAACATATCTCAACAGCATAGTACACATCGTCGTCGTAATAATAACATTATAACACCTCAGTCAAATCTCAAAATCGTCGTAGCTTCCTCCAATAATTTCAAAACCTAAAAAAAATTCTCTGCTCATTTCAATAGTGTCATCTACCTCAAACGTACTTTAAAATCATGCTCCCTTACCAAATACATCATTCAAAGCTCTCATAGTATCACAATGATTCCGAAAAAATATGAACAGTTTACAAAGTACAGACAAAATACAGTTTCATAAGTGTGAAGTTACCCAACTGTGTATTGCGTAAACATTTGTCACTGATGTAGTAAAAAAATGTTTATCTCTCAGTTAAATGATCAGATAGCTGTGTAATTTGTGTGTTAGAGAAATATGGTACCGATGTGTAAAGTTGTATAAGCAAATACCATATTAGCTAGGGTTCCTTGTGGTTGCCACACACATGGTACACAAAGTAAGCGTGTACCCCCCTGAGGATTAATGTAATTATACCCTCAGGTGTTACAGATTACAGCAATAGAATGAAATATATCACGGAAAACTTTCTTTGTAATTCAAAAATCTTGAAAAATAAATGGCTTAAGTACAAAATCTCTCAAATGCGTGTCCTGTAGCGCTAAATGTGCGTCTTGCTGTAAGATAATTCTGTGGAAGTGTCGTACTTATCGTCCTCCGAAAGCCAAGTTCTGCAGAAGTCAATGTACTTACCTCATGATAAACAAAAGTGATATGCTTTATGTATAGATATCTTAGTTATTACGCTTATTGCCGTGATGAAGAAAGTACTGTGCTGTAACGTATTGTTGTGCTACGGAAAAGACAATCTCATTGTTGCTGTACCACAAATGTTACTACTAAAACATGTTTTACTTTCCAGAAGAATTCAGAAAAACTGTGCAGATATAAAACAGAAACACTGCAAAAGCAACATTGTAAATTGTCACTCATTAGTAGCATCGTGATATAGTCAAGTAGCTGTCAAATAAACTATTCACTGTGTCATCTGGTATCTCTCAGAAAGTACATTAAACCCAGAATGTATTTTCAAGTAAACCAAAATGTTGCATTAAAATCTCATTAGCAGTACCAGTATGTGTCCTAAGTATGTAAGCCTGATAGTCGTTATGTAATCGTGCAACTAACAAGCAAGAATGTACAATTAACAACACTGTGTCGTCTGTTCATTATAACAATGCATTCGTAATTTCTGTTTAAATAAGTTCTCTTGGTTCTTGACTGGATATTTCACTTCAAACATTGTTACATGTTAGCAGTTTCTTAAGTCTAACACAGCATACTAGTAATGTAAAGGGAAAAGTTATATGGCAAAGACAAAGTTAAAAAGCAGATTATCTTTCAATAAACGGTTTTACATGTGAAATGTGGTGTAAACCTTTACTCTTCCTAGTACGCAGAGTTTCAACTTCAACGCAATTATCATGTGGTATACGTTGGATTCTGTAAGGTCCATTGTAAACTAGAAGGAATTTGTGACTCAAGTGTTTCTTCTTATGTGACAATGAATGAGCTTTAATGAGAACTTTCTGACCAATATACAACTTCTTTGCATTTGCTTTACCGTGTAGTTTTCTCCTTTTGTCTGCTGCAGATTTTATATTTTTAAGAGCCAAATCAATTATGTCTTTGTGTCGAAGTTTACGTGTATTCGGGAAAGGTACAAGCTCTCTGATTCTGTTCGGTGGTTCTTCATTCTTCAGTACAAGAGTAGGTGGTAAAGTAGTGGAGTCGTGAGGCATTTCATTCAGCACGTTTTGAAATAAGTGTAAATATCTGTCCCAATGCTGATGCTTTCTGTGACAATAAAGTCTGCAAAGCTTATTGATTTCTTTCATAATCCGTTCAGACGGGTTGCAATGTGGTGAGTACAATGAAATAAAAACGGGTTTGATTTTATGGTTGCGAAGCGTGCGTGACCAAACAGCAGATCTGAATTGCGGTCCGTTATCTGAAATGACTTTACTAACGTGTCCAACTTCACGTAAGAAATTTTTAACAAAGGCGTTGGATACAGATCGTCCAGTGGCTTTACGTAACGGAGTGAAAGAAACAAATTTTGAAGTAAGTTCAACAGCGACTAGAACGTACGAAAATCCATTAGATGTTCTGACAAGCGGTCCCAAGAGATCAACAGCAGCAAATTCTTTTAATTTAGAAGGAATGATAGGAAACAACGGAGCACGATGTGAGACAGTAGATGGTTTCGCCTTTTGACAAAGTTTACAAATAGACAAGACTCTTCGAATTCGCTTTTCCATATTGTTAAAATAACAAGTCGTTCGAAGAATATGATAACATTTTCGTGGGCCAAAATGTGCGTAGCTGAAATGAATGTACCAAATGAGCTTATTAACAAAATCGTCTGGAATGCAAAGTACCCATAGCTTGTCATCAACAGTGCAGCGTTTGAAGAGTATGTTGTTTCTAACCAGGTAATAATGCCGAATCTGTGTGTGTGTCTTTTCATGCCATTTGCTCTTGATGTCTTTCCAAATCGGATCTTTATCTTGTTCATGAGCAATGTCCTTTAAAGATGTGGTGATGAAGTTTTCAAAGGCGACTTTCTGAATGTAAAGAATACTGAAATTTTTCTCAATGTTGCCTTCTGTGTTACTTTTCTCAAGCCCAGCCGGTGCGCGTGACAGTGCGTCCGCAACAATGTTCTCCTTGCCGGGAATGTAGACTATTGTGAAGCGGAATTCTTGCAGAAACAATGCCCAACGTTTTAACCTGTCATGATTTAATTTTGAAGACATAAGAAATTGTAATGCACGATGATCACTGTATACTTTTACGTGCTTACCAGAAAGAAAGAAACGGAATTTGTTAAATGCCCAAACGATTGGTAAAGCTTCTAATTCAGTAACGGAATAATTTTTTTCAGATTTTGTTAGCACTCGGCTAGCAAAAGCAATGGTTTTCTGAACAGTAATGTCATTTTCTATGGCTTCTTGAAATAAATGGGCACCAAGACCGACTTTAGAAGAATCCGTGCTAAGGCAGAAATCTTGTGATAGATCTGGATGAGCTAATATTGGCGCATGAAGTAACGCTTCTTTTAAAGAATCGAATTCCAACTGTGCTTGTTCGTCCCAGTTCCAAATAGTATTTTTTCCAGTGAGAGATCAAAGTTTTGGTGTAACAAGAATTTGCATATTCAGAAAACGACGGTAAAAATTTACGAGACCTAGAAAACTGCGGACTTGTCTTTTTGTGGATGGAACTGGAATGGCTCTGATTGCTTCTAACTTTTCAGGATCCGGCTGAATGCCTTTAGAAGAAATAATATGTCCCAAAAACTTCACCTACGTCAGACCGAATTCAGACTTTTCCAAGTTAACTGTAATTCCAGATTCTGCAAAAATGCGTAACAAACTGTTGAGGATGCGATTATGTTGTTCCCATGAAGCTTCTGCTATTAGAATATCGTCCACATATAAGGTGATGTGACGTTTTAAGAACTCAGGCAATATGGAATTTAGCCCGCGAATGAATGCTGCTGAAGAAATGTTCAAACCAAAGGGAAGTTTCCGAAACTGATAACAAACGCCGAAACAAAGGAAAGCTGTGTATTTTCTACATTCTGGATGAAGTTCGATCTGATAAAAGCTGGATCTGAGATCAATGGAAGACAACACGTTTACACCATTAAAATTTTGAAGAAGTTCTTCCAACGTTTGCGGCCTGTCTGTTTCAGGAATAATGATAGTATTGATTTGTCTCGAATCTAAGACAAGTCTGATCGATCCATTTTTCTTCTCAACAACATGTAATGGATTGTTGTATGAGCTTACTGCAGGCTCAATAATGCCCTCATCAAGCATAGATTGTACTTCTGTTCTAACACGGTCCCTATAATGCGCCGGAATTACGTATGGTCTAACACAAAATTTAGTATGCTCACGAACACGAAATTGGTATTGAAATCCCTTGATTGTTCCTGTTTTGTGAGTAAAAACTGTGGAATGTGCTTGTAAAATCTCAAAGAGGTCCTGCCTATCAGTGTCATTACAATTCTCAATTGTTTGAATTTTATTCTGAATTAACTTATTAGTTTCAAATATGCCGTCGACATCATCCCTGTCAGTACTTGCAGAGTGATTGTTAGTGTCAAGTTCCGTTGAAAATTCCGAACTGTTGTCTAACAGGAGGTAAAGCCGATTAATTTCTTCGTCATGGTTTGAGAGCCAATCTTCAAATTTCAAAGCTACTGACTTACCTTCTTTTTCTAAACTTATTTCAGCATCGTGAAAGCTTAAGATTGCTTTGTATTCATTCAAAAAGTCTACTCCCAGTATAATTTCCGTCGACAATAATGGAACAATAAGAAAGCTCATAGAGAAGCTGTGGCTTTGACAAAAGAATTCTAAGTTGGTTTGTTGGCGTACATCTACACTTTTTCCAAAGATTGCACCTTGTAATTTAATCTTACGTAACGGAATTGTGGGACAATCGTTCGATTTGTTGCATTTGCTAAAGGCTGTTTCACTAATTACTGAAATGGGACTGCCAGAGTCAAGTACTGCCGTAAATTTTACATCATTTACTGTAATGTGAATCACAGGATATGCAATGTTGTTATGTTTTATGTCGTGTTCCTGGAGTAAGATGTCCCTAATGTCTTCCATTTTTACGTAATTACTAGCTACGGCAGCTGCGTCGTCAGTTTCATAAGTATGTTTTGTGGCTGCCAGCGGTGTGAGTCATTGCCTATTGTCTCTTTGTTGGCGCGCGTCGTTATTGGGGTTTGGAGACCTAACTTCTACAAATTCACCGTGACGAGAGGGCCCTGCTCTGTTTGAATCCCGCCAGTTCTGATGCAATTCAGGTCTGTCATGTCGGTAGTTCCTGTAGTTTCTTTCTTGTCGGTTAAGTGGTGGAGAATTTCTCCCTGAATCGTAACTGCGCGCTGGACCGTTGCGTCTCAAGTTATTCTGTCTCCGGTAATAATAATTGTTTTGGTTCCCATATTGTCTGTTTCTCTGATTGTCTCTGTGATAGTCATTACCGCGGAGAGGTGATCTTTCCCTGTAATTATTACTACTCTGCCAACCGTTGTCATACGGGTGGTGTCTGTTTTGGTCACGATTTGTGTTGTGAGAATAGCCTTGTCGCGTCCAGTTATTATCGAGGAATTGTGACGGATGTGACCTGTAATTGTTGTGTTCCTGTTTCCGCATTCCGCGATTGTCAGTGTCAATTTCCAATTCTTGTAACAGTCCCTGAAAAGCTTCAATGTCGTCTTTGCAACGTCCTGCCAAAATAATGTGTCGTAAATGTTCAGGCAATTTGATTAAGCAAATGCGGATAAGTTCTGAGGGGCTGTATGGGTTTGCCAGGTACTGATTCTTGTGCAACATGTCTTCAAAATATTTCATAAGACTGGAAAATTCAGATTGTTCGAAACGTTTCATCATTATGATGCTTTGTTTTACTCGGTCTTGTGTGGCCTGAGACCAATGTGTTGAGAGGAAGGCATGGTAAAACTCTCCTTCACTGTGGCAATCGTGAATGACCGACCGCATTCTTACAGCTGGTTCATTCTCTAAGTAGCCACACATAAATTCTAATCTGTGCTCTAATGACCAGTTGGGAGGAAAACAATGAGAGAATTGATGGAGCCATGCTTGTGGATGAATGTCGTTGCCAGAATTCTTAAATGTTTTGAATTTACGTGTAGTAATGAACAGCTTATAGTCAAAGTCATCATGTCGGCGAGTCGCATATCGGTCATTGTTACGTCGTTTCGGCGGTTCCATTTCAAAATTCGGTGCATCTTCCCAATTTCTTTCATAACTTCCGAAGTGTCCTGTGTTATTATTTTGTGGTTGTTCCGTATTTCTAAGTCCCTCTTCCCGTATTGGAGCGCGAGTGGCCTCTGAAATACGTAATTCTTGTATTACCTGAGTCAGCTGATCTTGTACTTCCCGGATTTCTCTTTGGTGTTGCGTATTAATTTGATTCTGATTTTGTTTGAATTTCCTAATTTGTTCGCACTCTTCTGTGTCATTAAAGACTACCGGTTTTGTGTCGTTCAGATTATCATCTACCTTCGTAGATAAGTTAGTGAACTGATCCGAAAGTTCGGCTACTTTCTCCGATAGTGAATTTATATATGATGATATCAAGGTAAATACATTGTTTGTTCTCTATTAATATCTTTCATTTGCTAACTATCCCTATCAGTAGTTAGTGCCTTCCATAGTTTGAATCTTTTATTTAGCTGGCAGTAGTGGCGCTCGCTGTATTGCAGTAGCTTGAGGAGCGAAGATTTTTGTGAGGTAAGTGATTTGTGAAAGGTATAGTTTAATGTTAGTCAGGGCCATTCTTTTGTAGGGAATTTTGAAAGTCAGATTGCGTTGCGCTAACAAAATATTGTGTGTCAGGTTAAGCACAGTCTTTTGTAATTGTTCAAAAGGGGACGTTTCAATGCATGCCTGTATTCGTCGTGGCATACTATCCACAAGTTCATCAAGGCACTGCTGGTCCAGATTGTCCCACTCCTCAACAGATATTTGGCGTAGATTCCTCAGAGTGGTTGGTGGGTCACGTCGTCCATAAACAGCCGTTTTCAATCTACCCAGGCATTTTCGATAGCGTTCATGTCTGGAGAACATGCTAGCCACTCTAGTCGAGCGATGTGTTATCCTGAAGTAAGTCATTCACAAGATGTGCACGATGGGGACGCGAATTGTCGTCCATGAAGACGAATGCCTCGCCAACATGCTGCCGATATGGTTGCACTATCGGTTGGAGGATAGCATTCACGTATCTTATAGCCGTTACGGCGCCTTCCATGACCACCAGCGATGTACGTCGGCCCCACATAATGCCACCCCAAAACATCATGGGACCTCAACCTTGCTGGACTCGCTGGACAGTGTGTCTAAGACGTTCAGCCTGACCGGGTTGCCTCCAAATACGTCTCCAACGATTGTCTGGTTGAAGGCATATGCGACACTCATCGGTGAAGAGAACGTGATGCCAATTCTGAGCGATCCGTTCGGCAGGTTGTTGGGCCCATCTGTACCGCGCTGCATGGTGTCGTGGTTGCAAAGATGGACCTCGCCATGGACGTCGGGAGTGAAGTTGCGCATCATGCAGCCTATTGCGCACAGTTTGAGTCGTAACACGACGTCCTGCGGCTGCACGAAAAGCATCATCCAACATGGTGGCTTTGCTGTCAGGGTTCCTCCGAGCTGTAATCCATAGGTAATGGTCATCCACTGCAGTCGTAGCCCTTGGGCGGCTTGAGCGAGGCATGTCGTCGGCAGTTCCTGTCTCTCTGTACCGCCTCCATGTCCGAACATCATCGCTTTGGTTCACTCCGAGATGCCTGGACACTTCGCTTGTTTAGAGCCCTTCGTGGCACAAAGTAACAATGCGGACGCGATCGAACCCCGGTATTGACTGTCTAGGCATCGTTAAACTGCAACCAACAAGAGCCGTGTACCTCCTTCTTGGTGAAATGACTGGAACTGATTGGCTGTCGGACCCCCTCCGTCTAATAGGCGTTGCTCATGCACGGTTGTATACATCTTTGGGCGGGTTTAGTGACATCTCTGAACAGTCAAAGCGTCTGTGTCTGTGATCCACTATCCACAGTCAACATCTGTCTTCAGGAGTTCTGGGAACCGGGATGATGCAAAACTTTTTTTGATGTGTGTATGTGTATCTCTTGCTAGAGAAGAAAGCTCCTGTGGAGAAGTTTTTTCTGTGGCTGCGAATTAAACTTGGGTTTTTAAAAGTCCACCTTCTGCAAAGTACGTTTTTCTTTTTTTCTACTCTCCACCCAAAGATGTTTTAAGATGTATGTGACATCTTCAGTGTCTGTCAATTTATTTTTGGAATAAATATTATACGATGTACCTTATTGGCCGGCCGGTGTGGCCGAGCAGTCCTATGCGCTTCAGTTCTTTTTTTCTACTCTCCACCCAAAGATGTTCCAAGATGTATGTGACATCTTCAGTGTCTGTCGATTTATTTTTGGAATAAATATTATACGATGTACGTTGTTGGCCGGCCGGTGTGGCCGAGCGGTTCTAGGCGCTTCAGTTTGGAACCGCGCGACCGCTGCGGTCGCAGGTTCGAATCATGCCTTGGGCATGGATGTGTGTGATGTCCTTAGGTTAGTTAAGTTTAAGTAGGTCTAAGTTCTAGGGGACTGATGACCTTAGATGTTAAGTCCCATAGTGCTCAGAGCCATTTGATCCATTTTTGTACGTTATTGATTTTTATATTTTTGGCCTGTAAACTATAGCAGACACATTAACTGTGAAGATGTAACTGTGCAGGTTGGCTTGATTTTATGTTTTTTTTATGGGCTAATGGGTAATGGCTAATAAAATTTCATTTCACTTAATTGAACACTAACAAATGCTAAGCAATTTAATCTTTGAGCACATCCTGACCTGCATAATAGGAGGTAACCGTTGTTACAATTTTCTACTGTCACTAAATTGTAGTCGCCACCATTATAAGGAGTAACTTGTACGTATTGTCTCGATTGTAAATTGTTATAGCTTAAGTTAAAAAGAAAAATGTTTTGTTACAAATTTAGGTCTCTGAACAGAACAAAATTTCGCGACGGACTTCATAGCACTATGGCACAAAATAAAAGTTTTTTCGAAGTATATTCGGTAAACTGCGAATTCTTTCATCACCAGCTTTTTAGGTGGAGCTATACTTCCCAACTGTGACATATTAAATTTTGTGCCGAACTGGGACTCGAACCCAAGTTTCCCGCTTATTGCAAGCAGTCGCCTTACCATTTGGGCTATTCAAGCACGCTCCCCAGACTGACCCAAACTTCCACACGTCACGCTGCCCATATCCTTATGTCGTAGTCTAATCTGTCACCGCGTCTAAGCTGTCATCGATAGGTAGCATAGCTATGCTGAGTACAATTGATGCTACAAGAATTCGAAATTTAGTGAATATATTTTGAAAAATATTTCGACAGCTGTAGATCGTCAAGTAAAATACGAACAAAATAAAATGACGCAACTTAATGGTTGGGAAAGTCTGATCTACGTTGTACTTTGCGGGGGAAGCACTAGGACACTCGGCCAGAGAGAAGGAGCACTCTGGCATAGCTAAACGGGTTAAACATTGAAGCACGAATAAAAACTTTTCAGAAGTGCGTTGACATATTGTAGAAAAACATATTGTAAAGACACGCTATGGCTGAACTCAAATTTTTTGAAAGAAAAGTAAAACAGATCGCGAAAACAGAACTAACTGAACTATGTGTGTTATTACTAATCATAATTTAAACGAGTAACTATCAGACCAAGAGAGTATTTTGGTTGCTCAGCTGCTTCGCTTAGCAATGTGCTTCGTACTGTGCGAGGGTATGACAACAAATGTTTTTTTTAGGAGAGCTTTGTTAACAATTTGCAGCAAAAAATCTGTTGGAAACATTGTTTCAGAAGTTAGTAACAACGTACAGCAGACAAGACCAGAACAGAACATGCAAATAAAACTCTTCTGTGCATTTGTAATTCATAGCGTGGTTTTATAAAGCGTAACTACAAATGCAGAGCTCCCTGTTCATAACTTTACTAGACCAATGATGTGTGCCGGCCGAAGTGGCCGCGCGGTTCTGGCGCTGCAGTCTAGAACCGCGAGACCGCTACGGTCGCAGGTTCGAATCCTGCCTCGGGTATGGATGTGTGTGATGTCCTTAGGTTAGTTAGGTTTAACTAGTTCTAAGTTCTAGGGGACTAATGACCTCAGCAGTTGAGTCCGATAGTGCTCAGAGCCATTTGAACCATTTTTTGAACCAATGATGTGTACAGTGCTCCACTCTAGATATATGCAGTTCCAACACAACTGTGTCTTATGGAGGTCCTTCAGACCAAGATTTTACGAATCATAATCAATGCTCCACCAAACACACGTTCTGTGGACGAGCACAATGAATTCCACCTCGAGACCACCCCCGAGATATTCAAGAAACTCGCCCCACGCGTGTACATGAACTAGAGCCATTCGAACAATCCCTTCATTCTTACCTGAGAAACCACGAACAACCAAATGTAGAAGCGTAACAGACCAAAGACTCTCTTTAACAGTGCCAACTGAGTTCTTCTGTAAAGTTCAATCTGAGAACCACACATACCATTAGGTCGGCGACTTTTTGTGTCATAGAATGCTTGACTGCCTCTGCCAGTTGTACTATCAAAACAGCAAACGCCGGACGGGGTGGCCGAGCGGTTCTAGCCGCTGCAGTCTGGAACCGCGCGACCGCTACGGTCGCAGGTTCGAGTCCTGCCTCGGGCATGGATGTGTGTGATGCCCTTAGGTTGGTTCGGTTTAAGTAGTTCTAAGTTCTTAGGGACTGATGACCTCAGAAGTTAAGTCCCATAGTGCTCAGAGCCATTTGCACCATTTGAAAACAGAAAACAACCGGCTACCCTATGACAGCTGACAACACAAAAATCACAAACAAATCTCAGACAACAAATTACACTGAGCAGTTAATTTCATAATCAAATGGACCACTCTGATGACGATCTTGGTATGTTATAGGCCCGAGACGAGACGATTGTTGTGGACCCAGGAGACACCGTCGGTTCCCAGCAGCAACGGTAACTTTCCTATCACTAACAGTCTTTGCACTCTGCATGAACTGTCGCTGTTGGCTGTACATTTCCGCCAGCAACCCTAACACCCGTCCAGACGGTTGCAGAAGTTTTGTTTTCCCACGATTCAACATCCTAGATGGAACCATACTAATTGGTGATCGCATCCACACCTACGGACAGTATCACAAACCCGCATCGTGTGATACCCCAATTGAAATGCTAACCCTTTTTACAATGATGGCAGTACAACTTCGTGTGATGGTCACCTTGCAAGTCCACTTTTTCTCGAATGCACCCTTTTAATGTTCATAGATACACGCAGTTATGTCAGTCACGTATTACTTACATTGGTTCAAAACTATTACAAAGTCTAAAAATGTATAATTGCTTTCAATTCAAAACCACCAATGGTTAATTTGCTCTGAAAAACTGGATATTGCAGCAATCCATATCACAGTGCTGTATGGATAAAACGTCTCTGACGGCAATACCATTATTACTTCTCTTCGTTGTGGCAACTGCAACTTGCGACGTGAAACGTTTCTTATACGAATGTAAGCAGATGGAACATTTATATCTATGGAAATTTTTCTCTATACACTCCTGGAAATGGAAAAAAGAACACATTGACACCGGTGTGTCAGACCCACCATACTTGCTCCGGACACTGCGAGAGGGCTGTACAAGCAATGATCACATGCACGGCACAGCGGACACACCAGGAACCGCGGTGTTGGCCGTCGAATGGCGCTAGCTGCGCAGCATTTGTGCACCGCCGCCGTCAATGTCAGCCAGTTTGCCGTGGCATACGGAGCTCCATCGCAGTCTTTAACACTGGTAGCATGCCGCGACAGCGTGGACGTGAACCGTATGTGCAGTTGACGGACTTTGAGCGAGGGCGTATAGTGGGCATGCGGGAGGCCGGGTGGACGTACCGCCGAATTGCTCAACACGTGGGGCGTGAGGTCTCCACAGTACATCGATGTTGTCGCCAGTGGTCGGCGGAAGGTGCACGTGCCCGTCGACCTGGGACCGGACCGCAGCGACGCACGGATGCACGCCAAGACCGTAGGATCCTACGCAGTGCCGTAGGGGACCGCACCGCCACTTCCCAGCAAATTAGGGACACTGTTGCTTTTGGGGTATCGGCGAGGACCATTCGCAACCGTCTCCATGAAGCTGGGCTACGGTCCCGCACACCGTTAGGCCGTCTTCCGCTCACGCCCTAACATCGTGCAGCCCGCCTCCAGTGGTGTCGCGACAGGCGTGAATGGAGGGACGAATGGAGACGTGTCGTCTTCAGCGATGAGAGTCGCTTCTGCCTTGGTGCCAATGATGGTCGTATGCGTGTTTGGCGCCGTGCAGGTGAGCGCCACAATCAGGACTGCATACGACCGAGGCACACAGGGCCAACACCCGGCATCATGGTGTGGGGAGCGATCTCCTACACTGGCCGTACACCACTGGTGATCGTCGAGGTACATCCAAACCGTCATCGAACCCATCGTTCTATCATTCCTAGACCGGCAAGGGAACTTGCTGTTCCAACAGGACAATGCACGTCCGCATGTATCCCGTGCCACCCAACGTGCTCTAGAAGGTGTACGTCAACTACCCTGGCCAGCAAGATCTCCGGATCTGTCCCCCATTGAGCATGTTTGGGACTGGATGAAGCGTCGTCTCACGCGGTCTGCACGTCCAGCACGAACGCTGGTCCAACTGAGGCGCCAGGTGGAAATGGCATGGCAAGCCGTTCCACAGGACTACATCCAGCATCTCTACGATCGTCTCCATGGGAGAATAGCAGCCTGCATTGCTGCGAAAGGTGGATATACACTGTACCAGTGCCGACATTGTGCATGCTCTGTTGCCTGTGTCTATGTGCCTGTGGTTCTGTCAGTGTGATCATGTGATGTATCTGACCCCAGGAATGTGTCAATAAAGTTTCCCCTTCCTGGGACAATGAATTCACGGTGTTCTTATTTCAATTTCCAGGAGTGTAGTTGGATCCCAAGAACAAGTGTTACGTGATAATGACTATCATCGCTGTTAGCGCTTGCACGTCCAAATGTATGTCTACAAATAGACCATTTCAAATTAAATCCAAACCTCCATGCTGCGACAAGACTTTAGTGTCGTAAGAGCGCCTAAACAGTTTTGCATGAAATGATTTACTGTTGAAACACAAGGTAAACGATAACCAGTGATGTCTTGTACTCATAAACGGAAGAAGAAAAACATTTAAATATTAAGGCATTCGTAGACCTTAGGCAGGGGCAAAATGCAGTACAGAAATAATGCTGGAGATCTGAACCTTCTCAGTGATTTTTATCACTCTGAATTTACTTCGTTGCTTTTGCACCACCTTCGAACTTGCCTATGCTACATTTTATGTTTTAGAAGATTACTTCACGTTATACCTCTCGTGAACGCATGCAATTTTACCTGTTTTTATATTAAAAATTACCAAGCACACTTTTTTTAGTGCTCATTGGTATGATTACCATACGTTTCCAGATGGCTGAAACATGCATTTTTTAAGAGATCTGACCAGCAGCTCATGCGTGCAATTATTGGTTAGTTTCAGTATGACTGGAGCTACGGGAACAGCTGGAAACGAGATCCCCAGTCTGGAGCTCTTGCGGCGTAATTGTGCAGACAAGTGGCGGTAACGTAAGAATGAGAGCCTTGACTCGGCGAGAAACACTCAACAAATATAACGGAAACGTTTCCCACTGGCGAACGTTTCTCTACACTACTGAGCGAACACGCGTGTAGAGTCCGCGCATATAGCTGGTGGTTAGATGCGCAATAAACAGGGCACGCTTGGGGAGAGCGTTAGTGGTGGAGGTTACGGGAAAGCACTGTAGAAGAAACGCTGAGCGCTGCAGGAATGAAAGTGCCGTTCCAAACTGAACTCTATACTCACATTGTTTGTAAATATTAAGTGGAGCTCTCCACACCCACACTTGCCTGGTGAAGATTCAAAAAGGGCTGTCACATCTGCTCCGGTTAGTATCTAAAAAGAATGCCGCTCAAAACGCAAGAAAAAGAGCGATTTTTTTTTCGCCTTGATTATAACCATTTGAAATTTTCAGAGAAGCGTCATAAGTGGCGAATTTTGAGTAAAACCTGCACATTTTTATTGTTGCCATTTTAAAATTTGCTTCTTTTGCCAAAACCCATTGTCTGCAGCTCGTGGTCGTGCGGTAGCGTCCTCGCTTCCCGCGCCCGGGTTCCTGGTTTCGATTCCCGGCGGGGTCAGGGATTTTCTCTGCCTCGTGATGACTGGGTGTTGTGTGCTGTCCTTAGGTTAGTTAGGTTTAAGTAGTTCTAAGTTCTAGGGGACTGATGACCATAGATGTTAAGTCCCATAGTGCTCAGAGCCATTTGAATCATTTTTTTTGAGTTTACACCACATCACCTCACTAATATGTTGTACAGACACAGTTGTGAGTGAATTCTGAAACGGTGGTTTATTAAGCTTATTACTCGAGGAACTGAGGAAAAGTAAGGTCAGTAGCTTATGAAAAAGCACATCCCCGGAACAAAAATAAATGTGTCGTGTCTGCACTTACGTTGTTCCAAAACCCATAGCATTTCTCGTTTCACCAGCTACCAATGGCCCTTAATAACCATATAGCAAAATATTTTCTTCTTTGCATGCTATATTTTCCAAGATCTCGTTTTGATATCTCAAACAATTTATGTAATAACAGGAATGTTGTGGATATTTCTCTCTGACTTTATTGCTGGCGCGCACAATCGCAAGAGAGTGTTCTAAATCAGATCAATATTCTCGATATTGGTGACAGATAGAGACCTCCATCGAAGTCTAAAGAAAAATTCGATATCTTCGCTAAATTTCACGTGCAACAACATATTATGTAACATACTCCCGCAAGGTCATAGCGACACCTATTTTCATTGCAAACTTTTTCGAATTTCACTTATCTTACTTCCATGCAAATATCACAATAACTATGACCATTAACTAAACGATGGGCACATCATCATGAATCTGACATGTAGAGCTATGCAAGTAGCGCAAAAATGAAATTTTTGTACGAATACTTTCTGTAAAATCGACTGACAAAGATTGCAGGGCGCACACCTCTGTCCTGTCACTGCCGACCGGCCTCCCCTCCCGAACAAACGAATGAACTCGCCCAGTGCACCATATCCTACACGGACTCTGCGTGGCTCTGTCGCATCATTCTAAACAAGCTTAACATCATATTTTGGTGAGACAAGCGATCGCGAATAGCACGAATAAAGCTGCACTGCTCATGTGACAAAGGTTTCTGCAAAAGTACAATGCTTATTTTAAAGTAACATTATTTGGAGGTACACATAGAAAGAAGACATTCTGATGCTCAGAAGCTATTCCTGCGAGTAACAAGGTTAAAAGCGAGGGATGTAATTTCCTATGTTGCACTGATGACAAGTCAGGTAATGTGTTTCTGCATCGAAAAAGCTTTGGTAACAGGAACGAGTGCGTTTGCTTTGCAGTAAATCTGCCAATATTGTATAAAGAGCTTGCTTTGAGGCCAGGTGCATAAAATTATTTTGTCTAGCCATGAAGCCTGAAATGAAACAATGACTGTGAGGCAGAAATAAGACATTGTTTTATATTCAATGAACGTAACTCCATCTTCCGGTTGAGTATGGGACTAAAGCTGTTCAATGTTCAATAAAAACAATACCAATCGCCGTTTTATAGGGTTATTTCTAAGCAGCCGGTTTCGACGTTACACTACGTCATCTTCTGGCCTAAACTGCTCCAATCCAGTAACCTTCGAGTTACAAATATAGCAGTGCCTTTAACTGGTCTCGTAACAGCTATTACGGGCAAATGTGCTCGCTGGTATTGTTTTTATTGAACATTGTTTTATATTGTGGAGGGGTGCTGAACAGTAATGCCTCCGAATTTCTTATGTGACAGCTCTTAAAGCTTTGTAAATAAAATAAACGTTGTAAATATTTTACATCTTTCTTCTTCATGTACACCCTCGTATTTTCAAACATTTTTTTGGGCTTAAGTGTATTTGTTATAATAAGTTGCAGAACGTTCTCGTACTCTCAATATGCACTTCTCCATACTTCACTCTAGTTTATCTTCCTTTTCCTATCCCTCTCACAATCCCTCCACTCGAACACCTCAATCCTATCCCCAATTACATTACTTTAAAGAACGTATAACGTGAATCATTTACATCCACTTACGATGATACAACAGCACCAAACAATGTTTGGATTTAAGGACATGAAAAACTGGCGGTCTGCACTTAATTTTGCTATCCTGCAATATAACTACAGGCTATTCTTTCTAAATCAATTATTTTTTTTCTGAGGCAGTAATCTCCATGGAAATAGAATGGAACTGTTTCCGCGTAGTCACGCCTTTCAAGATAATTTGGTTGGCATGTCCAGCCCTTCAATCAGTTTCACACGAAAATATTTCGAGACTGTTGGAATAAACAATAGGAGAAATTACATTAATTATTGACAATGACCGCGGACTCTTTTAATGATTTAGATCACATTTATACATAAACAATACGCTCTTGTTCACTAGTTTAGTAAATTTCTATATGTCTCGTGAACAAAATAAGGACATAACAACAGTCGTCAGAGCGTATAGTTTTAAATAGCAAATTTTAGAAGTAAGATCGTTATTCCTCGTACCAAAACACTGTACGGGAGGTACTTCTGTTTCGCACTCAAGTAAAATGACTTTTTGTGGCGACGACTTTCGGAGGCACAAAGATGTTGGAAGACTACATAACCTTCAAAATTCAATTTTTCACCCTGGCGCGCCGGAAAGGGAGAGCATTATACACAGCTCACGTGTGTTTGACGATAACTTAATTGGTAGGTCAAGTGATAAATACCACGAGTAAATAAAGAAGCCCCAAGCAGGTAAGGTTTGTAGATGGCTGCCAATATTCTTTCTTGGTCGCGAGGGTCTTCTGTTCGCAAGGGAGCCACGCCTGCTAGTCATCATCGATAGGTCTTAACTTATGATACACGGAGGGTCTGGCCAGAATTGAAAGTCACAGAAGTTGGAGCTCCAGATGGCCGAGCGTTTAGTCAAAATAGCATTTTTGGTGCAGAATGGGCGAGGCATGCGCTATTTATGTTACCATAGTTTCTAGCAAGCGAATGGCGCAGTCGAAAGAGAACAACAGAACGGTAATCCGAGAGTCGTCGGGTCGAGTTTCTGTGTGGAAACTTCTTTAGTTTCAGTTCTTACGTTACTTACATCGCAAATAACATTATGTCGGACCTCCTTTTACTCGGTTTAGTGTAGCAACACGACGTAGCATGGATTAAATGAGACGCTGGAAGTCCCATGCAGAAACATTGAGCCATGCTGCCTCTACAGCCGTCTACAATTGCAAAAGTGTTGCCGGAGCAGGATTTTCTGCACGAACTAACCTCTCGATTATGTCCCATAAATGTTCGATGGGACTCAAGTCGGACGATCTGTGTGGCCAAATCATTCGCACGAACTGTCCAAAATGTTCTTCAAACCAATCGCCAACAATTGTGACCCGGTTACACGGTGCATTGTCATCCATAAAAATTACATCGTTGTTTGCGACAATAAAGTCCAAGTAACCGAAAATAACCATTTCCAGTCAATGATCGGTTCAGTCGGACCAGAGGACCAGTCCATTCCATGTAAACACAGTCCACACGATTGTGGAACCACGACCAGCTTGCACAGTGACTTGTTGACAACTTGGGTCCATGGCTTCGTGCGGTCTGCGCCACATTCGAACCCATCTATCAGCTATTAACAACTCCAATCGGGACTCATCTGACCAGGACACGGTTTTCCAGTCGCCTAGCGTCCAACCGGTATGGTCACGAGCCGAGGAGAGGCGCTGCAAGCAATGTCGTGCAGTCAGCAAAAGCACCCGCGTCGGTCGTCTGCTGCCATAGCCCATTAAAGCCAAATCTCGCCGCACTGTCGTAACATATGCGTTCGTCGTAAGTCCCACACTGATTTCTGCAGTTATTTCACGCAGTGTTACTTGCGTGTTACCACTGACAGCTCTACGCAAAAGCATCTGTTCTCGGTCGTTAAGTGAAGGCTTTGTCCGTGGTGAGAGATAACGCCTGAAATTCGGTATGCTCGGCACTTTCTTGATACTTGGATCTCGGAGTATTGAATCCTCTAACGATTTCCTAAATGTAATTGCACAGGCGTCTAGCTCCAACTACAATTTCGCGTCAAAGTCAGTTAATTTCCGTCGTGCGGCCATAATAAGGTCGGAAACCTTTTCATATGAATCACCTGAGTACAGGTGACAGCTCCGTCAATGCACTGTCCTTTGACATTTTGTATACGCGATAAAAATGCCATCTGTATATGTACACCTCGCTATCAAATGGTTCAAATGGCTCTGAGCACATACAGACTCGACTTCACGGCCCTCTGACTACTATTCTGTGCTCTTTCCGCCGCGCCAACCGCTTCCTGAAAACTACGATAGCATAAATGGCTTATGCCTCGCCCGAATTATGTCAAAAATGCTGTTTTTCCTAAAGGCTTGGCCATCTGGTGCTTCCTCTTCTGTCACTTTTATTTCTGGCCAAGTCCTGCATATACCATAAATGTGGGCGAAATCGGTGATAACGTGCAGACGTGGTCCCCTTCTTAGACGAACTTAAACTCGGTATTTCAGAAATGGGAAGTATTCGAGGTAATTATCGGACTCTCAACGGAAAGTCTGTATCTCAGTTACGAAACAAAATGGAACGTTGGAAAAATATTATTGAGCTCAATTACAAAATTATTAGAAAAAAATTATCCAAGAATGCAACTTTGCAGAGAGCTGTAGTCCTTTGGCAGACGTGAATTCACATGGTTGTGCTGAAATAAATTTTGTTACCTATTCTGTAAAATTCGAATGTGTAAGAGGTATACAAACTTTTACTTTGTAAGTCAACTAAACGGAAAAACTATGAACGCTGTAAATGCAGTTATCCAAGAAATACAAAAGTCAGGTCGAAACTTCAGTTATCGTAAGAGGCCGTGTTTTGTAAAGCGACTTCAAGATGAACGAAGAAATATTTGATTTCAAGGTCCTGGCACATTAAGGTCATTAGGGAGAGTATTACATAGACGGAGGTGGATATCGGCCATGGCCTTCTTGGCTGTAGTTCGAGAGAAGCAGCAAGAAGCTTGAAAGCAGGCTGAAAAAATCTGAAAGTAAAGCATATCCCTCCAGAATACGAATCCAGTGTCACTCTCCAGGGCGAAAGGAAATTTCAGTACTGATCAAAAACTTTTCTGTGATAAGTCCGCAGATACCTAGCAAGTTTTCAAATTTACTTACAGCCTAAGCTGAAAATTTCTAGTATGAGACACTTGATGACGTAAGGCAAGAAGACTGCAATGATTTTGTGGATCTACGACAGCGCGTCTTTGCCAGGACAAAGAATTCAGAATGACTAAAACGTGAACAGGTCTTCGCAGTTGGCTGCTCACCCAAGGCACACATCTCCCAGAATTCGTGGAGGTCTTGGCAGAAACTAATGAGTTTCTGGGCTATGTATGGCGTCGAGTCCAGCACTCAGATTAGCAGATTTTTACATCACGCGAATGTTTTAGATGCCAAATAAAACATTTATATACATACGGCGAACTTCAACTGTGTGTTTTTAAGAACACAAGCGTGTTAGCGGTGTAAGTGTAGATATTGTGATCATTGGCACATTAATATGTACCTATTTCAGTGTGTTAGTTGTTTTTCTCTGCTACTACCAGTGTTGTCGTAAACACGTAATATAGTACACTACCTGATGTCTTGTGCACGGTTGTAACTGCACGACCAAGTGGTCTACGTCTGCCAGTTTAGATTAACCATTTTGCGTCCACATGTCAACACTTCGACACCTGATATCCTGCCCATGTGAAAATAAGCACTAATGGCTTGCTCTTGCCACACGTATTTGAAGATAATAAAAAAACCTAAAAATCTACGACTCCTAATAGCATAATTATTAATCTGCAAATGAAGTAAATACTGGTATATTGTTGCTCCGTACACTGTCCTCAGTCACCAACAAAAATATCTGCAGTTATTGCGCTAACGCCCTGTTATAAGGTCTGATCCAATTCGTTTCTTGTATTACAAAACCTATGACGTTTAAAAACTGGCAAGTGAAAAATTACTTTCATATCTATAGTGCACAACTGTTCCTTTGTAGGTTTTAAAAACAAATGGAGATTTTTTTGTCAGTAACGTGAACACTGTGACACTATTTGTATAGATGTTCGTGAGAAACAATGATATTATGAGGCAGTCTCTCTTCTTTCCTTTGCGTGGCGTCTATTGCATTGGATGGCTGTAATGAGCGGGGTTGTATTATAGAAAGGAAGCAAGGAAGATTAGGGTTTAACATGCCGTCGTCGACATGGTCATTTCAGACGAAAAGGAAGCGCAGCCTCGTGAAGGAAGCGGACGGAAATCGGTCATGTCCTTTCCGAGGTTTAGGCAAATCACGGGAAATCTAAATCCTAATGCCTCGTCAGGGGACTGAACGGCCGTCGTGACCCCTACAATGCCTCGCTATGTTCGTCTTATAGAGTTGTGCTTGTCACTTTATGAATTGTTATGAAATGAGAGAAGGGAAGAGATAGAAACCGGTGTCGGCTTACGGCCCACTCGTCTCCACTGACAGCAAGGGAATGGTATAGAGTCTACATCTACATCTACATGGATACTCTACAAATTACATTTAAGTGCCTGGCAGAGGGTTCATCAAACCACCTTCATAATTCTCTATTATTCCAATCTAGTATAGCGCGCGGAAAGAATGAACACCTATATCTTTCCGTAAGAGCTCTGATTTCCCTTGGTGGTCGTTCCTCCCTATGTAGGTCGGTGTCAACAAAATATTTTCGGATTCGGAGCAGAAAGTTGGTGATTGAAATTTCGTGAGAAGATGCCTTTCTTTTAATGATGTCCAGCCCAAGTCTTGTATCATTTCTATAACACTCTCTCCCATATTTCGCGATAATACAAACCGTGCTGACCTTCTTTGAACTTTTTTGAGTTTTCATTTCCAACTGACGGAGGCACCACTACCAACAGTGCCACATTAGGGTGGCTCTTACATTACACTTTCTAAACTTTTGATCATTTTTCTAGGGCTACTTCTGAGCTTATTCGAATTCCATGTAAAAATGAGCCGTATGAAATTAGGGGTCAGTAGGCTACCCTCCTCAGTCCTGAGCTTAAATTTTATGAACGAAAAGATTATGTCGGTGGTCAATATGTCGTTCTTCATACCAAACTTTACTGATAGTTTTAATAAACATTTTTGCTACAGTGATTAAAACTTTTTAAAATTTTTTGTTTTTAAAATTCAGTCTTAATCACACCACGTATGTTACAAGAACATAGGTGACCGGTCATCTATGTTCTTGTAACATACGTGGTGTGAAACAATAAGAACATAGATGACCGGTCATCTATGTTCTTGTAACATACGTGGTGTGATTAAGACTGAATTTTAAAAACAAAAAATTTTACTGACAGTTGTTCACCATATTGCATACCCTCAATATTATCGCCTCGCATACGATAACCTCCCACCACACAGATAGTAAACGTCGTACACAGTCAGAGCGTCCATCGCTGTCGATGTCTCGCAAGGACCGCCCTATGGCATGAATGATGTCTTCTCTTGTGAGGTGCATTCACTTTGGCGAATAGTCGTAATAGCACGGACTCACACGCGGTGGATGTTCCAGCACCTCCAATCCCCACGTACGCAGGAGCTCTTGCACGGTGTTTGAAGTAGGCTGTTTAAGTTTTTATGTTGGTAGCGCCACGTAGCGCTCTGTATGAAAATCACTGGCTGTGCTGTTTGCAGTCTGTGGCTGGTTGGCATTGTTGGAATATTCGCTTGTGTAGTGTTGGGTAGTTGGATGTGAACAGCGCGTAGCGTTGTGCAGTTTGAGGTGAGCCGCCAGCAGTGGTGGATGTGGGGAGAGAGCTGCCAGAGTTTTGAGAGGTTGCTATAAGCGGACGATCTGGACGTGTGTCCGCAAGAAAAAGGAAATTTGTAAAGATGGATTTCATGAATTAATATATATATATATGATGACTTTTGAACACTATTAAGGTAAATACATTGTTTGTTCTCTATCAAAATCTTTCATTTTCTAACTTTGCCTATCCGTGGTTAGTGCCTTCAGTGGCTAGAATCTTTTATTTACCTGGCAGTATTGGCGCTCGCTGTATTGCAATAGTTCGAGTAACGAAGATTTTTGTGAGGTAAGTGATTTATAAAAGGTACAGGTTATTGTTAGTCAGGGCCATTCTTTTGTAGGGATTATTGAAAGTCAGATAGCGTTGCGCTAAAAAATATTGTGTGTCAGTTTAGTGATGATCAGAATAAGTAAAGAGAAAACTGTTCGAGTACGTTGAGGTTTGCTGAGCTGTTTGAAAATCAAATAACGTATAAGTTTACTAGCGCAGTCATTTATAATTTTCCTAAGGGGACGTTACAGTGTTTACTGTGTGGCATCGTACATGGTCATGAAGGATAATGGGATGCGCTGCCAGAAGATGCTGCCGTTTTGTTCTGAGTGCTGGACGAATGTGATGTAAGAAACTGTAGTAGGAGGCTGCAGTGACCGTGTACCCCTGCGGTACAATACGATGTTGAATTAACCCATGGATATTGAACGCCACAATAACCATCACTTTGGTACCAGATGGTTCACGGTGTGGGCGAGGAGAACCAGGGCGTTTCCATTCATTGGCCGATCGTGAATGGCATTCCTGCCATACCGAAACGCTGCCACCAATCTCCTCACCGTACGATATGGAATGCTGCATCACCACGCGCCGCACGCGGGCTGTGGAAACATTGTTATGCGTAGCGAGCATATGCCACTTCAATCTTGATCCACGCACGTTTTTCGTGTTTCCTAAACAGAATGGTATGGCGTTTGAACTGACCTCCCACACTTTAGAAAATACACGCTGGAGCTGACTCAAACACAGCTGTCGCCATTCACTGCACTACTTCAGCTGACCTTCTGCTGCCAGCTACAGACTGCAGGCTTGCCATTGGACGCATATCCTTCACGTTATGGCATAATTGCCATTACTTTTTATCCAACCCTAGAACACAATTATATTTCTATTAAGTACCACAAAATGGTATTTTTTACAGCAGATATGGTGAGTCGCAGATGGGCACAACAAAAAGACTGTCACAAAATAAGCTTTCGGCCAACAAGGCCTTTGTCACAGACAGACGACACACAAACACACACACTCCCACAAACGCAACTCAAACACATATGACCATAATTCCTGGCAGCTGAAGCCACACTATGAATAGCAGCTGCAGTGCATGATGGGAGAGGCAACTGTGTGGGGTTAGGGAGGCTGGGGCGGGTAGAGAGTTTCCATTGTTTGAAAATGGTATATACTTGCGAGGGCTATCCACAAATTACATTACGTTTTGGAATTAAAAATAAATAAAGTATTGGAAATTTTTTTTATTATATACAGATGAAAGCCACACTTAAATACTACTTTTCTACATAGTTGCCATTTAAATTAAGGCACTTATCGTAGCGATGGACGAGGTTGGAAATTCCTTCGTCGTAAAATTCGGCCGCCTGCGCCTTCAACCACGTGGTTACCTCTTCTTTTGGGACAGAAAAGGTGTGATTTTTGTGGATTTCCTGGAAAGAGGCACTACAATAAACTCTCAAAGGGATTGCCAAACTCTGCACAACCTCAGAAGAGCAATACAAAACAAGCGCAGGGGAAAGTTGGGCTCAAAGATCTTGCTGATTTACGACAACGCCTAGGCCCACACGGCAAATGCCACTCGTGAAGTTCTCGAATCTTTTAAGTGGGAGTTGTTTCCTCATCCGCCGTACAGTCGCGACCTGGCACCGAGCGACTTCCACTTATTCCCAGCAATGAAGAAGTGGTTGGCTATGCAGCATTTTGATGACGACGCACAGCTTCATGAAGATGTAACCACGTGGTTGAAGGCGCAGGCGGCCGAATTTTACGACGAAGGAATTTCCAAGCTCGTCCATCGCTACGATAAGTGCCTTAATTTAAATGGCAACTATGTAGAAAAGTAGTATTTAAGTGTGGCTTTCATCTGTATATAATAAAAAATTTACAATACTTTATTTATTTTTAATTCCAAAACGTAATGTACTTTGTGGATAGCCCTCGTATTATATCTGAAACTGCAATCAGGAAATTTTTCATTCGAATGGCTTCAAAACCCGAGTTACACATTATTAATGTAGGGGAAGTAACATTTATTGAATGCTGCACTTCAAAGTGACACAAATACATGACATCATTTTTCAACATACTAAACAAGTCTCTGTAAACAATGGTCGGAACATCCTACCTTTGTTTTAGTTTCTCGACAGTAAAATCCACTCCTTTCTCACGGAGACATTCGAGAACCGCTGTGTGAACGTCTTCATCTCCGGAAAATCTGCAACTGCCGTGAATCAGGTCTTCGATTTCCTGAGCATTTTCGTCTGTGTTCCATCTCGACGTCGACGGCCTCCATACATGGTCAGCATCACCCATGTCTCTGCGGCTTTGGTCAAGTTACTGGCGCCATTTCACTACGGCAGAACGCGACATAGCATACTGCCAGAATTTCACGGTGAATCTGTGTGCAGTTTAGACTTTCTGCCCATAAGAATCGACTGTCCTGCGCGCTTCAACTTTTCAGTACGTTACGTTTCCTTTTGCCCTGTCGTTTATTTCCCACACTGTGATGCAGATTGTAAGGGATCCACGGTCCCTGACTCTGACGAGAGCATATTTCACTAGCCGAATGAGCCGAGCAAGTGATATTGGCCGGCCGCTGTGACCGAGTGTTTCTAGGCGCTTCAGTCTGGAACCGCGGGACCGCTACTGTCGAAGGTTCGAATCCTGCCTCGTGCATGGATGTGTGTGATGTCCTTAGGTTAGTTAGGTTTAAGTAGTTCTAAGTTCCAGACAAGAAGGCACTTTTCAGACTCTTAACCAATTGGCGGATGAGGTATCACGAAAAGTGTTAAAAGAATACCTGAGGGACATAAATTAAATTAATAATTTGAGACACACCAAACACTGAATCAGCGCCCTATTCCCATACCGCCTGTGCGTGGACAGGCCGACTTTCCTCATAGTCTGGAATCCGCCACGTATAGGACTAGGGGGAGTGGGGTACGACACCACCGATACAGGACAAAACACCGGACTTGGCTTAGATTAGAACTAATTAGTAGGACTTAGATTAAGAAATTAGTAATTTAGGAACTTGCAGGGAATAACATCCTTGGCCTGCCCAGTATCATCCGGCCGATGTGGCCGAGCGGTTGTAGGCGCTACAGTCTGGAACCGCGCGACCGCTACGGCCGCAGGTTCGAATCCTGCCTCGGGCATGGATGTGTGTGATGTCCTTAGATTAGTTAGGTTTAAGTAGTTCTAAGTTCTAGGGGACTGATGATCTCAGAAGTTAAGTCCCATAGTGCTCAGAGCCATTTGAACCAACCCAGTGTCAGGGGCACGCTCATGGGGATTAGCTCGATGAGCAAGGCTCTAAAAAGTAGGTTTATGAACTACTGACACAACTGTGATACTGTAGGCAGTAGAGTTTAGTTAAGCGTAGATCATATAAAGTTGACATTAATTATAATAAATAAATTAGTTGCCCACTGTTATCTAGTTATAGCTGTAGCTCACTAATTAATTAAATTAGTATCTAGCTGCAATTAATGATGGATAAATTAGGACCCCCTAATCATTTAAGGAAGTGGGTTAAGGTTGTATAATTATTATAAATTTGTAATAAAGATTTTTTTTTAAGTTCCAGGGGACTGATGACCTCAGATGTTAAGTCCCATAGTGCTCAGAGCCATTTGAACTTTTTTGAAGTGATATTGTTGTGAGATGCAGTTGAGTCAGCGCAGAGTGAGTTTTGTAACGGTGCAGCGGGTGGAAGTGTATCGTAACGGATGCTCGTGTGTCCCCATCGTCGTGGATTGACCCCAGTAAACGTGACAATTATACCTAATTGAGACAAAGTGTTTTTGCCGCGAAGTGATTATAAGTACGGAGTGGCGATATTATGCGTTCGCTTCTATACGATGGCCAATACTCTGCAGTGAGGATAACGTATGCACATTATTATAACAGCGTGAGACGATATTTCAATGCATTTGACTTGTGACGGGATTAAACGTGAATACGTATGTACAGATATAGTGGTAGTGATAGTCTCCAATTTTGTTCAACAACAATATACAGGGTGTAATGGCAATAAGTGCAGCTATTTTTGTATGTGGTACCTCAATATGTATACACATCAGTATGTTGGTTGCTTTTTCACTGCGGCGAACGCATCACAGACCTTACTAGCTGACGTTTTCTGCGCGGTTGGAATTGCACCAATAAGTGGACTACGCCTCTGAGTATAGACTGACCATTTTGCGCCCACGCGACCACACTCCAACACCTGACCTGCTGCCCAGGGGAAGATAAGCATTAATGGCTTGCTCTTACCACATTTACGACTTATAATAGCTATAATTATTTTTCTACAAATGGCGTAAGTACTTGTGTAATATTGTCCAGTACGCTGCATTCAGCCACCAACAGAAATATCTGAACTTATAACATATAACTTTACTTTGTGCAAACTTTTGCGTCCTTGATTAATGCAAAAAACCTCTCTTCTTCGAATATAGCATTAATGAGCAGCAAAAATAGCCATGAAAACTGATTAGCGCTTATCCATTAAATCACGTTCATTGAAATAAAAGTCAGGCTGCTACATTATTCGAACGCTAACAATACCATAAATTTCAATGGGAAATGTTTCAAGCTTTTATCCGTCCGTAGCAGAACTGTGTCTGAAGGACGCACAGAACGTGTACTGCCTTACGACAATGTGCCACTCTTGCTGTGCAGTAATGTTAGTTCCTGAAGACCCTAAGTACATGGTCCATTCTGATAGTTTTTATAGGACTGCGGAAAACGATTCCTTTTTTCTTTGAAACAAATATATATTTTACATTTAGCGCACACCAAGAATGGGAAACCTTAACATGCAGACAACCCATAACTGAAATGGACTTTTCTGAGCTTTACTCGTCATCTCAGGGAGATGTGTGGTGTGGAACGTCCTTGATGGTGGTGATGGCACAGGTTTTGGTATTCTGGGGCGTTTCCTCATTGGATATACACCATCTTTGTCTTCATATTATTCTTCATTTTCATTGCCTTTTTCGTCTTGCTTTCTCTCACGTGAATGTGAAAGTATAGCTCGTTGCCGTATGTAGACCTAGGCCTGCATCGAAGAAAATGCATCGCCACATTGTTGTGAGGAAATGAACATCCACTTATTCGATAGCGTATGGTATATTAGCGTATTATAGCTTATCCTAAACACATTCCAGATCAAAATTACTATTTCTAGAACAAATGACAACACTGCTGTAAACATTCTTCAGTCAGATACTGGAACCTAATGCACAGAAAACACATGCTGTAAAGTACACACTGCGGGCAGGCACTGCAAATTTGATTGCCTGAGCTGGAAAAAATAGGAGTTTGATGTAACATATATACTAAATGACGACAGAAGAAGATGTGAGCCTTAAAAAAATCAACTCCTCAAAATATTACTTTTGAGTGATAAATTCATTCATCAACTAATATAGGGAGGTCGTTTGCATCAGTTTCCTTGACTATGCCGGCCGGTGTGGCCGAGCAGTTCTAGGCGCTTCAGACTGGAACCGCGCGACCGCTACGGTCGCATGTTCGAATCCTGCCTGGGGCATGGATGTGTGTGATGTCCTTAGGTTTAAGTAGTTCTAAGGGACTGGTGACCTCAGATGTTAAGTCCCATAGCGCTCACAGTCATTTGAACCATTTTTGAACCTTGACTAATCCCGTTCTCATTTCACAGATCATGTTGATTGGATAACGTGACGGTTCAGTGATACCAAGTCAGGTTGAGAGATGACAGTCGTCAGCGCAAGCCAAGGGTGGTCTGTAAACCGCGCCGTGCGAAAGTTGTGTCCAGAAAAGATTGAGGAGAGGTCAGCTAATTCCCCTCCCCCCCCCCCTCTCAAGTCCACAACTTGCTCTGCAGGAAGATGAGCCGAGAACATCATGACACCTACCGATGAAGAAGACTATGAGACACTTGAACAAAAATCTAATCGCCAGATTTTTGGAATGGGAAGTGATCATAATTAAATTTATTTTCTGTCTTGCGCAATTACGTAATTCTTACTTACATCCGTATCTGTAGGAACTACATTAAAAAACATGAAAACCGAAATAGAAACACACAACTAAAAATCCTGTCTTTTTTATTTGACAAAGCACACTTTAAGAGAACATAAAATAAAACGTGGTCCATTCCTGAGTACCAGCGTACATACACTGAAGCGTCAAAGAAAGGGTTTAGGCACGCGTATTCAAATACAGAAATATGTAAACAGGTAGAATACGACGCTGCGGTCGGCACCGCTTATGTAAGACAAGTGTCTGGCGCAGTTGTTAGATCGGTTACTCGTGCTACAATGGCAGGTTATCAAGATTTAAATGAGTTTGAACGTGATATTATAGTCGGCGCACGAGCGATGGTACACTATATTTCCGAGGCAGCGATGTAGTGGGGATTTTCCCGTACGACCATTTCACGAGTGTACCGTGAACATCAGGAATCCGGTAAAACATCAGATCTCCGACACCGCTGCGGCCGGAAAAAGATCCTGCAAGGACGGGGCCAACGACGACTGAAGAGAATCGTTCAACGTGACAGAAGTGCAACCATCCCGCAAAGTCCTGCAGATTTCAGTGCTGGGCCGTCAACAAGTGTCAGCGTGCAAACCATTCAATGAAACATCATCGATAAGGGCATTCGGAGCCGAAGACCCACTTGTGCACCCTTGATGACTGAACGACACAAAGCTTTACACCTTGCAAGGCCCGCCAACACTGACATTGGGCTGTTGATGACCGGAAACATATTGCCTGGTCGGACGAGTCTCGTTTCAAATTGTACCGTGCAGATGGACGTGTGTACCGGTATGGAGACAATCTCATGAATCCATGGTCCCTGCATGTCATCAGGGGACTGTTCAAACTGGTGGAGGCTCCGTAATGGTGTGGGGTGTGTGCAGTTGGAGTGATACGGGACCCCTGATACGTCTGGATAGGACTCCGACAGGTGAAACGCACTTAACTATCCTGTCTGACCACCTGCATCCATTCATGTCTATTGTGCATTCCGACGGACTTGGGCAATTTCATCAGGACCCAACCCATTCACAATTGCTACGTAGTTGCTCCAGGAACACTCTTCTGAGTTTAAACACTTCCGCTGCCCGCCAAACTTCCCAGACATGAACATTATTAAGCATATCTGGGATTCCTTCAATGTGCTGTTCAGAAGAGATCTCCACCCCTTGTACTGTTACGGATTTATGGACAGCCCTGGAGGATTCATGGTGTCAGTTCCCTCCAGCTCTACTTTAGACATCAGTCGCGTCCATGCCACATCGTGAAGCGGCATCTCAGTGTGCTCGCCTGTGCACTGCACGATATTAGGCAGGCGTACCAGTTTCTTTGGCTCTTAAGTGTATAATGTACTGTCATGCTCAAAAGTATCTGAACAGCCTGAATTCCGTTCTGCTTGATTTGCATGCAACCCACATAACGTAACTGTTTTGTAATTCCTATAAGCTCCTTACGGTACAGTCGTTCGACCATACAAAATACGAGGGCTGTCCAGAAAGTAAGTTACGATTGATCGCGAAATGAAAATCACAGTGAAAATCAGAAATGTTTCATTTGTAACAGTTAGCTACACCTTTCAGCTACTTCTCTACGTAGTCGCCGTTCTGACTCAGACATTCGTCGTAGCGCTGTACCAACTTTCCAATACCCTCATTATAGAAGGCAGCCGCCAGTGCTTTCCGCCAATTCTCTACGCTAGCCTAAAGCTCGTTGTCTGTGCCAAAATGTTGTCTTCATAGCCAGCGGTTCGTTTGAGCAGAGATGAAACTCAGTGGGAGACAATTACGGGCTGTATTGTGGGTAACCAAACATTTCCAATTGAAACGATGCAGGAACATCTTCATTGCCCCTGAAAAATGAGGCTGAGAATTGTCTTGAAGAAGAAACCGCACGACAGTTATGTAATGTTGGTTGCATAGCTTCAGGGGAAAATTCTCACCATGCCCTCGTACTTGGCGGGAGACACTATTTTCTATAACATCTTTACGCGGTCACTAAGAGCTCAGGAATGAAAAGACCGACATAATTCTACCTAGAGTCATACTAGAAACACTGTCCAACACATCTTTGCAAAGCTTTATTGGATTTTCATAGTCGTTTCCATTTCGCGACCGATCGTAACTTACTTTCTGGACTGCCCTCGTAGTAACTACAAGAGACAACTAGAGAAAACTGCTCTGTGTGTATGGAGCACAGTATTTTATGGCAATGAAACATGGACTGTGGGAAAACCGGAACAGAAGAGAATAGAAGCATTTGAGGTGTGGTGCTGCAGAAGAATGCTGGAAATTAGGTGGACTGATAAGGTAACGAATAATGAGGTTTTCCGCAGAATCGGCGAGCGAAGGAATATATAGAAAACACTGAGGAGGAGAAGAAGAAGAAGAGGTAGGATGATAAGACGTCTGTTAAGCATTAGGGAATAACTTCCGTGGTACTAGAGGGAGCAGTAGAGAGTAAAAACTGTAGAGGAAGACAGAGATTGAAATACATCCAGCAAATAATCGAGGAGGTGATTGCAAGTCTTATTCTGAGATGATGAGGTTGGCACAGGAGAGGAATAACATGGCGGGCCGCACCAAACTAGCCAAAGAAGACTGATGATTCAAAAGAAAAAAAAGGGCTGTCAGTCCGAAAACTGCTACGTATGGCTATCAGTCCAAATTCAAATCAATACCACGATAATGCAAACATCAGAAAACACTTTATTAGAGATAGCAAAGTCTGTAAACTCGAATTTATTACAACAAGTTACATATCAAAAAGCAAGTTTCAGCTTTAAATTACGCGATGGAAGTTTTTGTAGAGCATTGGGACCAGCATTTTGTCCCTCTAACCAAGAGCAAAAGATGTTAAATATGGTTTCAGTCGATAGCAACAAATCGTGTGTATGTTTAAGCTTGACGTGGCGTTAAGTTTTGTCTTGAACGGGAATTCGAATCCAGTAGCTAATGGCATTGTCAACTAAGCACAATCAAATGTTAGATATCGAAATTTTTCGCACTAGCGAGATGACTGAAACTGAAATGACAAGACGAAAAAGTTTTACCTTACAGGGATTCGAACCCGGCATCTATCATCGTTGTTTCTTAGCCACGAACAGACGTTAAATATCGTTATATTTCATCAATAGCGAGATGTACACATGCCTGAACTGGGAATAAGGTGACGAGCATGTCTGTGATGACTGTGAGTCGAACCCTGCACATACAATCGCTGTTGACTACACGCGAAGAGATGTTAGTTATCGGATTCGTTCTCACCAGTAACTAGTAATGGCATGATTGAACCCGAAATGACATGATGGAAACTTCTGTCTGACTGGGCGTCCATATTGGTAAGAAACGTTATTGTTCACAACTCACGGAGAGACGTTAGAAATAATAATTATTTCTCATCTGTAAATTGGTGTGCGCATGCTACAACTCGAAATGACACGAGAATTTTTGTGTCCGGCTACAATTCGAAGCCAGATACACGTATTCGCGGAGACCTTGAGGAGTTTGCAGTGTTGGGAACAACGAAGCAATGGAATTCTATCGCCGCAAAGGTCTCAAATTCAGCGAAAGTGGATATCTGAGATCGAATCCCATTCCAGCACCATTATTATCAATATCTGAAGTCCAAATACACTAAGAAATAAGTGCACTGTGATCTTATGTGACGACTAGTACAATAATAAAATAAAACTTATGGCGTGAAGAAGCTTATTATCCACAGAGTTTCTACTTGCCGCGACATCCACTTCTGCCATGGCCTCCAGTCGATAGCGAAGGAGCATCATATCTAATGTGGATTTGAAATCAAGGTGGCAACCCTGCGTTGTTCATGTGGAGTTGCCAGAGGTGAAGAGGGCTTGTTTTTGCTTGTTGAAAATGGTTACCTGAAGTGTGAATCGAAAACAGGCTCTAAGCATACGGAACTACAATCATTAGAACAGACCACCGAATTACACATGAGATTGCAGGCCGGAGTGGCCGTGCGGTTCTAGGCGCTACAGTCTGGAGCCGAGCGACCGCTACGGTCGCAGGTTCGAATCCTGCCTCGGGCATGGATGTGTGTGATGTCCTTAGGTTAGTTAGGTTTAATTAGTTCTAAGTTCTAGGCGACTGATGACCTCAGAAGTTAAGTCGCATAGTGCTCAGAGCCATTTTTTACACATGAGATTGCTTCATGATTTTGTTGTAACGAAGGATGTTCCACAGTGGATGACAATTCTGATGCCCTGCAGGCAGATTACAGGTTATTCAAAACATTCATTTCCTTGTTCATCGTCGTAGATGTTCAGCAACTACCTTGGCTACGCATTACATACTATCAACTTGATTTTGTAACCACTGAAATTTTCGTAACGGTCAGCTGCACGAACTGGCAAAACAGTAGGATACAGAGATTTCTGTAGGAAGTTTTGTCTTTCACTTGAACTTCTGTTGTGTTGTATGTATTTATGGTCTACTGGTAAATCTGGCGCAGTATAAACGCAAAAACCAGAGATCAAGCACAATCTTCTCATTATTTTTTTAAACCGCACTTTGTCTGACACAACTGCGTGTGGAAAGGCGTAGTGACATTTTCTCATGCACCATATTTGTTTAGAATATTGATGTACGTAATCTATCAGGACGAAATTTACCGGTAAAACATAATTGGTGCATAACTTTGTGGAGATTTCGTTTCGCGTGCTGTCACGTACGTTGCTACAAGTACGTTTATCAATCGCCTTTCTTTTATTTGAGGATTTAAATTGTTTCTGCGCTGACTTATTGAATGTTCCACATATGCAAGTTATCAGCATTTTTGTAGCTGAAGCTATATTTAAGACCTTCCGTGGTTAGTTAACAGAGACAATAGTTGCTGGATTACAGTCCCAGGTCTCAGTCCAACACAAAAATTTTCCCCATATAATTTATAGTTGAAACTTGCTTTTTGAAATGTTATTTATGGTAATAAATTTGAGTATACAAGCAATAAAGAATGTGTTATCTCTAATAGCGTGTTTCTTGATATTGAATTACCGTGGCATTAATTTGCATGCGGACTGATAGCCATACTGATCAGCTTTCTATTGTTGTCTCGTGTACTAACCGTTTTGTGCAGTCGATGAAAAGAGATTATAGGACTTGCAAGACAGTTACGTTATGTGGGTTGCATACAAATCAGGTAGAACGCAATTAGAGCGTCTGGAAACTTTTGAGCCTGATAGTACATAAAATGCTTTGGCATAGTAACTAAAAGATACGTACACACGGCCCACTCAGGGATATGATCTGTACGTAGCGCGCGTCCTGTATATGTTACTTCAAAACACAAAAACAATTTTCTTTATAATTCTGCATATCATTGTTAGTATTGCCAAGAGGAAGATGAACATTACAAAAATGTATACCAAGTAAGATCTACTTTAAAAGGGCAGACTATGCGTCATAAAATAACATATGTAATAATAAACAAATTTAAGTTGACACTGGTGTAACATGATTTTTCGTATTAGCACAAAGCATGCACCATAAAAGAAGGGAAAGAAATATTTAAAAGTTGAAATGACTAGAATCAGCGCATTAAGCGAATATAAGATGGCATATCGTAGAATGTTCTGTCGACCATTGGCGGCGCTCTGCCTTTCTTTTGGCGCGGCGGCAGGATGTTTACGCTGCTGGTCAGTTGTGTGGCGGCTCGGACAGGGTGCCATAACACCTCACTGAGGGGACCAGCCAGAAGTTGCACCAAGGATGATCGTTAAATCTGTCGTCCACTGGGTGGGCGAGGATCTTCAGAGTGCAGATAGACTCTGTCTCGTACACTACTTTTATACAGGGTGATTCACGAAGATACGCAAATATTTTAATATGTTATTCTAAAAGTAAAACAAAAGAGCAAATTCATATTAACATACGTCCGCAAATGTTTAGTTACCGAGTTACAACTCGTAATAGATTTTGCCTGAAATTTAGCAACTTCACTAATATCAACCCATCGCAAAACTGTACCAGGTTAAAGTAAAGCACTATTACAATTTATTTTGTTGTTGTTCGTCCGGTGAATCTAATAAAAGATGCCCCAGACGTGTATCTGCAGCAGTTTTCCAGAACATCCAGAAAAGCAAAGATTATTATACAAGTAAACGTGTTTACTTTTCATTAAGAACGTAGAAACGTTTATGTCATTGTTGGCAACCGTTAGTTAAATTCTCTACAACTTCTTTTGAAAATTTTGTGCATTTGTCTGGAATTTAAAAAACAAATTGGGCCAAGTAGTTAATAAATTAAAAATTTTACGAAATTACGTCTTTGCTTCTCTGGATGTTCTGGAAAATTACTGCAGATACACGTCTGGGACATGTTTTATTAGATTCACCAGATCAATAACAACAAAATAAATGGAAATCTTGCTTTACTTTAACCTCGTACAGTTTTGCGACGGCTTCATATTAGCGAAGTTACTAAATTTCAGACAAAATCTTTTATTAGCCGTAATTACGTAACTAAACATTTGCGGACCTATGTTTATTTAGTTTTACTTGTAGAATAACATATTAAAATATTTGCAAAATTTTAAACATGGCTGAAGCAGAAACTGTTAAAACCTTCACGGCAAATGATAAAGCCAAATAGTTGCAGGATAAAGATTTATTGAAATCCTTGACCACGGTTTCGGTATATCTAAATATACCTTCATCAGAAGCAAAAATACACTAAAATCACATCCTGCAGTGGAGATACATAAAACAATTGTGCCAAAGGCGTCGTCAGTAGCTAAAATTACAATATCACCTCTATTTGTACAGTATAATTATAAAGAGAAAGTCGATGTGAACATGGCATATCATCAGTACTTAGCCTGTCACTGTATCTCCACTGCAGGATGTGATTTTAGTGTATTTTTGCTTCTGATGAAGGTATATTTAGATATACCGAAACCGTGGTCAAGGATTTCAATAAATCTTTATCCTGCAACTGTTTGGCTGTTATCATTTACCGTGTAAAATATTTGTATATTTTCGTGAAGCACCCAGAATAAGGCTCCCAAAATCGGATTCTGTAAACCGATTTCCCAGTACCACTTCTGATTGATCATGTAAACACTCAAATATCGATTATGGAAACACTATTTTAGCTGCCGGAATTCTTCTTCCACAGTCGAATTTTGGTCCCATGTACATGCACAACCGTAATTGAAACGTGCTTGGGTTGTTAGGCTACGACTTGTTTTTAAAAAATTTCGGCTAATCCGGAGTGACTTTTTGTGCAGCGAAGGAGACGCAGGAATAATAGATTGAGCGTGAAGTAGTCTACCTTCGACATTAAATTGAAGAGAAAGAGCCATTGCACTGATTAAATCAGAAACCGGAACTGCTGATATCCAGAGACCACTTGCGTAAAACAACTGAGCGTCGGTAAATCGATATTTGACCGGCCTAGAAAAACAGCTTCAGGCCTTAACACGTAAACATGAGAGCAAAAACGGTTTCTGAAATTCGGTATTCGCCTTCCGGAAATTGTCTCGTGTAACTGTAACTATAGGGAGCGTTACCGGTGGACGAGGAATCTCGAAGTTCAAGTAGGACGTGACTTAGTGAATATCACAGATATTTGTATGAGTTCAAATTTTACTGGGCTCAGTTTTCATATAACCCAAGCCGAGCCGTTACTTTTTACGACCTAACCCAAACTACCCGATTCGTCTTTCACTTATGAGGGAACGTTTTAGTCACAGCAAGCACAACGTTTTCGTCTCTATTTCGTTTAAAGGACGTTTTATTTTCTTGAGTATTACTGGCATGCAGTGATTGGAAGGAAATGTCGTCTGTAAGAACAGGTTAATGATTTTATTTTGCAGTCTGCGGTTGTGTGAATTAAGTATGTAACGAAGCGTCACACCACCTGAAGTAGACATGAAGTCCGACATAGTAGCAGAGAAACTGAGTATTAACATTTCAAGCATTTTAGTAACAGCAGAAGCAACTAAAAAAAGTTGCCGAATTTTTACAATCTGCCTACGCACTATCCTGTGCAGTATATTTCTATGTCTCAATGTTGTTCATCGTACAACACGTATAGGAAAATTTATTTATTATTCAAGAATGATTATGTTCCGTAATTCATTCGAATTAACACCATCAGAAGCGAACGCAATTTGTGATATTTGATTTTTCCTGTCGCTGTGTATGCGAAGCGTGGTTCTGTGTCGCTTCTTCAACGAATGCATCATATTTTGATTTCATTATTGTTTCAAAATTTCATAAATATCAAGTTGCCAACCACGGGACACTGTCACATGCCTTAACCCTTGAGACACTATGAGGAACTTCCAGCTTTGACATAGGGCGTGCATCTACTACCGTGCTGGTTACACATCAGCTCTTCCTTCAGGCTAAGCACGTGTGATGAATGCGTCTTACACCAGGAACCGAATAGGATATAAGCGCTATTACACCACGAGAAAAAAAATTGACAGGGTACTGAAAGACATAAGTCGAAACAAGGCACCTGCAGTAGACGACTTTCCCTCAGAATAACTGAGATCTTTGGAAGAACTAACAAAGTTATTCCACCTGGTGTGCAAGATCTGTAAGACACGTGAAGTACCCTCAGACTTCAAGAATGCAGTAATTCCAATTCCATAGAAAGTAACTGCTAGCAAGTGTGAAGAGCATCGAACTTTCAGTTTAATAAATCGTGTTTGGAAAATACTAACAGGAATTATTTACTGAAAAATGGAGAAGCTGGTAGCAGTCCGCCTTGGGGAAGACCGCTTTTGATTCCGGAGACGCATGTAGCAATTGTGACCTTACGAGTTATATTAGAAGATATGTTACATAAAGGGAAACCTACAATTATAATAGTTGTAGATTTAGAGAAAGCTTCTTACAGTGTCGGTTGGAATACATTCTTCGAAGTTTTGAGAGTAGCAGAGGTAAAATACGGGGAGCGAAAGGTATTTTACAACTTATACAGAAACCAGTCTTCAGTTATAAGTCGAAGGACATGAACTGGAAGCTGTGCTGAGAAGGGAGTGAGACAAGGTTGTAGCCTATACTCGATGTTATCCGGTCTGTACATTCAATAAGCAGTAAAGTAAACCGATGAGAAATTTGGAAAGGGAGTTAGAGTTCGTGGAGTAGAAATAATAACTTTGAGGTTTGCCTATACATGAAAAGTATTCCTTAAAAAGAGGAATTTGTCAACATCTAATACAAACTAAAACGTTAGAAAGTCTTTTGTGCAAGTGTTTGTAGGAGTGTAGCCTTGTTTGGATGAAACGCGACCGATAAGCAGCTCAGACTACAAGAGAATACAAGATTTTGAAATGTGATGGTACATAAGAATGCTGAAGATTAGACGGCAGAACGACTAACTGATAAGAACGTACTTTACCGAAATGGGGAGCCGGCCGCTGTGGCTGAACGGTTCTAGGCGCTTCAGTCCGGAACCGCGTTGCTGCTACGGTCGCAGGTTCGAATCTTGCCTCGGGCAAGGATGTCCTTAGGTTAGTTAGGTTTAAGTAGTCTAGGGGACTGATGACCTCAGATGTTAAGTCCCATAGTGTTTAGAGCCATTTCAACCTAATTGTCAATTTGGTAATGAAGGAAAGCGCGGAGGGGTAAAAATTGTAAAGAGAGACCAAGGATGAATACCGGTTCAAATGGATGTAAGCTGCAGTAGTTATTTGAATATGAAGAAGTTCGCACAGGAGAAATTAGGGTGGAGAACTGCGTGAGACCACTCTTCGGACTGAAGGCCACCACCACAACAATAACAACACGATAAGCAGCACCAGGCCTTGTTCCTTGTTATATGACAAATATTTACATCTCTCACTTTTAGTTCTATAAATTTTACGTGACAATGCAGAAGCCAAATACAAGTGAGTATATGTGAATCGTTATCTGCAATAGCTGTGGAGATTACCGACTTACACTCCTGGAAATGGAAAAAAGAACACATTGACACCGGTGTGTCAGACCCACCATACTTGCTCCGGACACTGCGAGAGGGCTGTACAAGCAATGATCACACGCACGGCACAGCGGACACACCAGGAACCGCGGTGTTGGCCGTCGAATGGCGCTAGCTGCGCAGCATTTGTGCACCGCCGCCGTCAGTGTCAGCCAGTTTGCCGTGGCATACGGAGCTCCATCGCAGTCTTTAACACTGGTAGCATGCCGCGACAGCGTGGACGTGAACCGTATGTGCAGTTGACGGACTTTGAGCGAGGGCGTAATGTGGGCATGCGGGAGGCCGGGTGGACGTACCGCCGAATTGCTCAACACGTGGGGCGTGAGGTCTCCACAGTACATCGATGTTGTCGCCAGTGGTCGGCGGAAGGTGCACGTGCCCGTCGACCTGGGGCCGGACCGCAGCGACGCACGGATGCACGCCAAGACCGTAGGATCCTACGCAGTGCCGTAGGGGACCGCACCGCCACTTCCCAGCAAATTAGGGACACTGTTGCTCCTGGGGTATCGGCGAGGACCATTCGCAACCGTCTCCATGAAGCTGGGTTACGGTCCCGCACACCGTCAGGCCGTCTTCCGCTCACGCCCCAACATCGTGCAGCCCGCCTCCAGTGGTGTCGCGACAGGCGTGAATGGAGGGACGAATGGAGACGTGTCGTCTTCAGCGATGAGAGTCGCTTCTGCCTTGGTGCCAATGATGGTCGTATGCGTGTTTGGCGCCGTGCAGGTGAGCGCCACAATCAGTACTGCATACGACCGAGGCATACAGGGCCAACACCCGGCATCATGGTGTGGGGAGCGATCTCCTACACTGGCCGTACACCACTGGTGATCGTCGAGGGGACACTGAATAGTGCACGGTGCATCCAAACCGTCATCGAACCCATCGTTCTACCATTCCTAGACCGCCAAGGGAACTTGCTGTTCCAACAGGACAATGCACGTCCGCATGTATCCCGTGCCACCCAACGTGCTCTAGAAGGTGTAAGTCAACTACCCTGGCCAGCAAGATCTCCGGATCTGTCCCCCATTGAGCATGTTTGGGACTGGATGAAGCGTCGTCTCACGCGGTCTGCGCGTCCAGCACGAACGCTGGTCCAACTGAGGCGCCAGGTGGAAATGGCATGGCAAGCCGTTCCACGGGACTACATCCAGCATCTCTACGATCGTCTCCATGGGAGAATAGCAGCCTGCATTGCTGCGAAAGGTGGATATACACTGTACTAGTGCCGACATTGTGCATGCTCTGTTGCCTGTGTCTATGTGCCTGTGGTTCCTTCAGTGTGATCATGTGATGTATCTGACCCCAGGAATGTGTCAATAAAATTTCCCCTTCCTGGGACAATGAATTCACGGTGTTCTTATTTCAATTTCCAGGAGTGTATTTTGTAAATTTAATAATTTGTAATGTTGGAGGGGCGTTCAGTAAGTAATGCAACACACTTTTTTTCTCGGCCAATTTCGGTTGAAAAAATGCGGATTTTGTCGCGGGACATCGTCAAGCTTCAGGCCTTGTAGTTTCATGAAGCTCCGATAGGTGGTGGCGCTACACGTAGCCTTCGAAATGGCCCCTGTGACGGAGGTGTCTTCCAAACAGACAGTTTTAATTGAATTTCTTTTGGCGAGAAACCAGAACGTCGCAAATATTCATAGGTGCTTACAGAATGTCTATGTAGACCTGGTAGTGAACAAAAACACGGTGAATCGTTGGGCGAGACATCATCGCAACAATCACGCACACGTGTCCAATTTCCTGCGCGCCAACCGGTCGCACACAACTGTGACTTCTGAAATGCTGCATCGTGCGGACACTATCATTCGAGGTGATCGAAAATCACCATCAGACACCTCGCTATACAACTGGATGTCTCTGTTGATAGTGCTGACACACTCGTCCACCAGGTGGAGTAGTCCAAGTTGTGTGCCCACAAGGGTTCCTGGCCGCTTAACTGAAGACCATAAAGAGTAACGAAGAGTACACTCCGCGGGAAGCTGTACGTGGATGATGGAGAGGTTATTGATGCAGCCAGACTTTGGCTCCAGCGTCGACCAGTAGAGCGGTGTCATGCGGGCAAACAGGCCGTCCCCGTAAGGCGGCGTAAGGCCGTCGCGTTGATAGGAGATTACGTTGAAAAGTAGGGTTTCGTAGCCAAATGTGTGGGGAATAATATGGTGTATTGGAATCCTAATCAAAACCAACCTGTTTCCAGACAAAACGTGTTGCGTTACGTACTGAGGGCCGCCCGTACGTAGAGTAACACTTTGTATACTGAATAAGTAACATGTAGGTGAAAGACATTCTAATACAGGGTGTTCAAAAAGTCTCTCCGCAGTGCCGTATGATTGTAAGACGCGCGTGCCGTGTGGTTATTCGCCTGCCTGGGTTACTTCCCTTCAAGTGGGCTCTCCCAGCATTCCACTGTTTCGTTTATCTAAGCCAGCGTCAGTAGTATCGTTGATGTGTGTCGTTACGTGTTGACGTGAACTCTTTAAGTTTAGTTCCTTTGTTCGTTCGTTTCGTTTTTGTCACTGTTAAATGCTAACGATTGAAGAATGTGTGTTTTTAGTCGAACAAGTGTTCAAAGCTGGCGGTAAATACACAGTTTCAAAAAAAAAATGTTTCAAATGGCTCTGAGCACTATGGGACTTAACATCTGAGGTCATCAGTCCGCTAGAACTTAGAACTACTTAAACCTAACTAACCTAAAGACATTACACACATTCATGCCCGAGGCAGGATTCGAACCTGCGACCGTAGCAGTCACGCGGGTCCGGACTGAAGCGAATAGAGCCGCTCGGCCACCGCGGCCGGCATACACAGTTTCAGTTCGTCAAACATTTAATTCAATTTTCCCGGAGACAACACTCCCACATCGCGATACTGTGCGAGATTTTATTAACATATTTCGAAGTACGTGTTCAGTGATAGATGCACCGAGAAGTGGTCGTCCTAGCGTTTTGTGTGAGGATAAACCACTAGATATTTCCGATAAAATGTCCATGAATCCAAACATGTCAGTAAGGAAACTCGCCCAGGAAATCGATGTTAGCGTCGGAACGGCCCACTCAGCTGTAAGGAAAAAATTAGAACTTTTCCCATACAAAGTAAGAGTCGTGCAAGAACTGAAAAATACTGATCATGGCAAGAGACTGCGTTATTATCAATGATTCAAAAATTTCTTTCAAAGAAATGGAAGGGATAGTCTTAATGAAAAACGTTTTTCACTGATGAGGCGTTGTTTCATTTATCCGGGTACATGAACTCGCAAAATTCTCGTATGTGGAGTACTCCAAATCCATTGTGAATTCACGAGGAACCACTTCATTCTGTGAAAATGGGAGTCTGGATTGCAATTTCTAGACGTCGGATTGTGGGTCCTATATTTTTCAACGAAATAATAAACTCAGAACGATAATGCAATGATATTCTGTACTCATTCATAGGAGAACTTGTGTTAAGTGAAATACTGAAAGGTTATTTTCAACAAGATGGTGCAACCGCGCATACAGCTCGCGTTTCAATGTCACTGCCTGCTGATGTTTTTGGTGATCGCATAATTTCACAGGGACTTTGGCCTCCACGATCGCCTGACCTAACACCACCTGACTTTTTCTTCTGGGGTGCAGCGAAAGCAACTCTGTATAAAAACCGTCCAAAATCCACCGATGAATTGAAAACTGCAATATCCACTTTCACTGCTTCTGTTACAGAAGAAATATTACAGCTTGTGTTTGGAAACATGATTAGACGAATTTAATTGTGTATTCAACAACAGGAGGGACACTTTCAACATTTAATGTGGAAATTTGTAAGTACAAATGAATATTCAATAAATTAATAACTTGTATTTCACTGAGTTTCATTTCGGTATATTCACTGCGGCATACGGCACGCGCGGCTAACAGTCATACGGCACTGCGGAGAGACTTTTTGAACATCCCATGCAGTTATTTAAACTTTGGATTAAAATGACTCTCAACTTTAGTAACTGGCGATAGAGTTATTTCGAGTTTTACTTTATCAAAGTGCTTTGAAAAGATTTGCGTTTGATTTACTTTCAGCATGTGGCAGCCTTCAAAACGAGGCGGACATGGCTTAGTACATAAGCAAGGCCGCAGAAACTTGTCGGTTGGTGGACGCATGTAATTGGAAGATGTCCAGCTGACGCAGCTGCGCGCGGCGTATTGGTGCTAGTGCCACCCGATACCGGGTCAGCAGCTGCGCCCGCCGTCTCAGCACGGAGTGCAACGCCCACGCTCGCCGGAGCCGCCTACTGCTGTTTCGGGTGGCTGGTTCAGACACACCGGCACTCTCTGAGTACGCATTTCGACTCAGGTTTCCGCGTGGGAAAGTCACATTACCACCTCTATCCACATTCACACCATCCGCACTTCACACGTACGTGAGAAGAAATGCCGTCGCTATGATTTCGTATAAGCTCGATATCCGTGATGCTGATGTCGTGGTCATTACGTTAGATGTACAGGGGCATGCAGTAAGTAAATCAACAGATTTTTATCTCAAAGCAGGTTGGTTTGGCTCAGGATTCCAATACACCACGCTATTCCCCACTCTTCTGTCTACAAAACATTATTTTTCAAAATAATCTTCGTTCAGTGCGACGGCCTTAAGCTATCTTCCTGAGGGGGAGGAGGGAGGGGCAGGTCTGTTACCCGCATGCTATTACTCAAATGGTAGTCGTCGGAGCCAACATGTTGCTGCAGCAATAGCCTCCCCATCATCCAGGTACTGCTTCCCGCATCCAAACTTTATGGTCTTCTGTTAGGCGGCGAGGAATCCAATAGGCACACACCTTTGAGTATCCAACTGGTGTGGACGAGTGGGCCAACACTATCAACAGAGACGTCCAGTTGAGTGGCAAGGTGTTCGAGTGTGATCCGTCGATCACCTCAAATGAGAGTGTCCGGACGTTCCAAAATTACAGAAGTCACAGATGCATACGGCTGGTCGGCAAGCGGGAAAGCGGACAGGTTTGCACGACTTGTTGCGGTGATGATAGTCACCTCACCCAACGATTCACCGTGCTTTTGTTTGCTGCTAGGTCCCCGTAGACATTTGTAAACGCCTGTGAACATATACAATGCTCTGGTTTTCCATCAAAGCAAACTCGGCGACAGCTCTCTGCTTGGAACGCACTTCATCTACATCATAATCCGCAAGCCATCTAATGGTGTGTGGCAGAGGGTACTTTCGGTACCGCTACCTGATCCCTCCAACCCTGTTCCACTCGCGAATAGTGCGTGGGGAAATGATTGTCGGTAACCCTCTGTATTGACTCTAATTTCTCGGATTTTCTCCTCGTGGTCAATACGCGAGATGTATGTGTGTGTGTGGGGGGGGGGGGGGGGGGGCGTTGTAATATGTCGTCTGACTCCTCCTGAAAAGTGCTGTCCCGAAATTTCAACAGTAAATCTTTCCGTGATGCACAACATCTCTCTTGCAACGTCTGCCAGTGGAGTTTGTTTGGCATCTGCGTAACGCTCTGTCGCCAGCTAAACGGTCCCGTGACGAAATGCGCCGTTCTTCGTTGGATCTTCACTATCTCCTTTATCAGCCCTACCTTATAGTAATCCCAGGTAGATGAACAATACTCAAGAATCGGGCGAACAAGCGCCTTATAAGCCACTTCTTTCGTGGATGAGTAACATTTCCTTAATATTCTTCCGATGAATCTGAGTCTTGCGTCTGCTTTTCCCACTATCTGTTTTATATGGTGATTCCACTTAAGGTCGCTCTAGATAGTTACGCCTAGATATTTTACGATAGGCGCTGTCTCCAGCTGTATGTCATCAAAAGTCTAGCTGTACAGTAGTGGATTTCCTTTCCTATGTATGCGTCATATGTAACACTTATTTACTTTCAGGGTCAACTGCCAGAGTCTGCACCATTCATCAATTCTCTACAGGTCGTTCTGCAAATTTTTACTATCTTCAGGCGTTGCTTCTTTGGTATAAACAACTGCATCATCTGCGAATAGTCTTAAAGAGCATCCCGCGCTTTCTACTACATCATTTGCATACATTGTGAACAGCAATGGTCTTATCACATTTCCCTGTGATACTCCGGATATTACCTTTACCTCTGTCGATTTAGTTCCGCTAAGAGCGACGTGTTGAGTTCTATGTGCAAGAAACACTTGAATCCAATCGCAGGTCTGCTCCGATACTCTGTAAGCTCGTATTGTTTTTAATTAAACGGTAGTACGGGACGGAGTCAAATGCCTCACTGAAACCAAGGAACACGGCATCAACCTGAGCGCCGTTGTCCACTGTGGATCTCATGGACGGACAGAGCGAGCTGAGTTTCGCATGATCTCTGTTTGCGGAATCCATGTTGATTTTTATAGAGGAGCTGTTCATTTTCCAAGAACGTCATAATTCTTGGGCATAAAACATGTTCCATAATTCTACAACAGATCGACGTCAACGATATAGGTCTATAATTGTGTGGATCTGTCTTACGGCCTTTCTTAAAAAAGGGAATGACATGCGCTTCCGTTAAAGACGCCATTTTGAAGGCTTCATATAGCATCGGCACCTATCGGAGTTTCATCAAACTATAGGAGGCTGAAGCAGGAATAGTACAGGATGTCCCACTACGAAGAGCAAATTTTTCAACTGAAAGTGGCCGAGTAAAAAAATGTGTTTCATTACATATTGAATACCCTTCGTATGCTGGAGGAAGTTGGCTCACTGGATAGAAAGTTAGTCACACCGTTAACTGAGTACAAAGACCGCTTTGTTACGTGGTAGAACTGGTGCCGTGCGGTCACGTGGCAGTCCATCGCAGACATAACCCTGGTAGTGAAGTAGTGCGTATGTGCCAATCATTTCTATGAGATCAGTATAGTTATATGAGTCGACGTGGAGGCATGACAGAATGACAGAAAGGACCTATCATGGTTTGCACACGCCCATCTCCACACCTTGAACGCAGTTGCCCGATTTGTTGGTGTGTCAGCTCGGATTGTCCAGCATTTGTACAAGGCCACTGGTTACAGCGACACATAAAGCTCCAAGCCTTGAATGGGACAAAAACATAAAAACTTAATTCGTTGGGAATCTTGTTAACCACTGCCTTGTGAAACATCGAGTCATCTTTGACTGAAGTCGGAAGTGCTGCGATTGACCCCTTTCGTGCATGGGGCGCACGACTCGTACAGTACAAGAAGTACGCATGCGACACCTTAGGTACATCTGACTCCTGCACGCCAGAGCACTACATTGAAATCGGCCACTCTATACGGTATGAAAATGTCAATATTCCGGCGTCGACTTCATCTTTTTTGGGATTCGGTGGTGAAAGAGGCGATCGAAATTCGTTTGGCGAAGAATGTAATCAAAAAAGATAGCAGTTTCATCCTGGATAAATCATAGAATTCGGTGCTTTCTCTAATAAACTCGCAAAGATGTCACCACAGAGCAGCTAATAATGACAAATCGATATCCCAGCATGGATCAACCGCGTGGCCACACACACAATCATGACACAACTGCTCATTTTTGTTATGCACTGCGACAGCAGCGCTTCAAGCGGACAGAAAGCTACACTCGTGAATGCGATATCGGATGACTGCGAATAGTATCGTTTATATTGATTTGTTACATAGTTTTCAGAATAGAGAACCTATGTAGTGCCATAAAAATCGCCAATAACTAAAAAATTAAACCGTTTTTGTCTTTCTTTGGTTTCCCAAGGACCCTGAGAGATATGAATCGATGCATTACAGTGTAGTTTATTTACCATTCTACAGTATCTACGGGTATTTAATGTGAGATGTGGTTTTCTTTTAACACAAAAAAATTGCTAGTAAGCAGCAGAACACCTAATCTTTTGCAGAAAGGTCAGTGGTCGCTCATAACCACAAAGTCCGTCCGAACAGGCCTTGGAGGGCCCAAAGGTACCGACCAGCCGCCGTGTCATCCTCAGCCCACAGGCACCACTGGGTGCGAAAATGGAGGGGCATGTGGTCAGCACACCACTCTCCCGGCCGTATGTCAGTTTACGAGACCGGAGCCCCTTCACTCAGTCAAGTAGCTCCTCAATTTGCCTCACAAGGGCGAGTACAACCCGCTTGCCAATAGCGTACGGCAGACCGGATGATCACCCAGCCCAGCCCGACAGCGCTTAACATCGTTGATCTGACGGGAGCCGGTGTTACCACTGCGGCAAGGCCGTTGACCTCATATCCACACATCTGCAGTTATCTCGCAAACGGCTCGTTTGTGCACCTGTGTTTATATTTACATCTTCTACCAGCTGGGTATTCGATGTTGCCTGGGTATGCACTTATTCCAATTCTGTTAGCCCATCTCCCGCTCTCCCTCTCTTGTTAACTATTTGTAGCTGTCAGCGAAACGTCATGAGTGTTGAATTTTGATTAAAAACTTAGATTTCTATTGCTGTCATGTTGAAATTTGCCCCCTTTGTCAAACACAGCAGACTTTAGACAAGGCAACCTCTCTAACACGTCGTTCATACGCAACTGCGAGATAATTCAGAAACGGTGCTTTATCACGTTTTTTAAGTGAGGACCAGAGAAAAAGTAATGTTAATACACTACTGGCCATTAAAATTGCTACACCAAGAAGAAATGCAGATGACAAACGGGTATTCATTGGACAAATATATTACACTAGAACTGACATGTGATTACATTTTCACGCAGTTTGGGTGCATAGATCCTGAGAAATCAGTACCCAGAACAACCACCTCTGGCCGTAATAACGGCCGTGATATGCCTGGGCATTGAGTCAAACAGAGCTTGGATGGCGTGTACAGGTACAGCTGCCCATGCAGCTTCAACACGATACCACAGTTCATCAAGAGTAGTGACTGGCGTATTGTGACGAGCCAGTTGCTCGGCCACAATTGACTAGACGTTTGCAACTGGTGAGAGATCTGGAGAATGTGTTGATCAGGGCAGCAGTCGAACATTTTCCGTATCCAGAAAGGCCCGTACAGGACCTGCAACATGTGGTCGTGCATTATCCTGCTGAAGTGTAGGGTTTCGCAGAGATCAAATGAAGGGTAGAGCCATGGGTCGTAACACATCTGAAATGTAACGTCCACTGTTCAAAGTGCCGTCAATGCGAACAAGAGGTGGCCGAGACGTGTAACCAATGGCTCCCTATACCATCACGCCGGGTGATACGCCAGTATGGCGATGACGAATACACGCTTCCAATGTGCGTTCATCCCCAATGTCGCCAAACACGGATGCGACCATCGTAATGCTGTAAATAGAACCTGGATTCATCCGGAAAAATCACGTTTTGCCATTCGTGCGCCCAGGTTCGTCGTTGAGTACACCATCGCAGGCGCTTCTGTCTGTGATGCAGCGTCAAGGTAACCGCAGCCATGGTCTCCGAACTGATAGTCCATGCTGCTGCAAACGTCGTCGAACTGTTCCTGCAGATGGTTGTTGTCTTGCAGACGTCCCCATCTGTTGACTCAGGGATCGAGACGTGGCTGCACGACCCGTTACAGCCATGCGGATAATATGCCTGTCATCTCGACTGCTAGTGATACGAGGCCGTTGGGATCCAGCACGGCGTTCCGTATTACCCTCCTGAACCCACCGATTCCATATTCTGCTAACAGTCATTGGATGTCGACCAACGCGAGCAGCAATGTCGCGATACGATAAACCGCAATCGCGATAGGCTACAATCCGACCTTTATCAAAGTCGGAAACGTGAAGTTACGCATTTCTCCTCCTTACACGAGGCATTACAACAACGTTTCACCAGGCAATGCCGGTTAATTGCTCTTTGTGTATGAGAAATCTGTTGGAAACTTTCTTCATGTCAGCACGTTGTAGGTGTCGCCACCGGCGCCAATCTTGTGTGAATGCTCTGAAAAGCTAATCATTTGCATAACATAGCATCTTCTTCCTGTCGGTTAAATTTCGCGTCTGTAGCACGTCATCCTCGTGGTGTAGCAATTTTAATGGCCAGTAGTGTAATATGCACCAAACGCAACTTTATAGCGACCGCTGTTTTTGATTGCAAACTTCTTTGAATTTTGCCTAGTGTCTTACTTAATTGCAAATATCACTGTAACTATGACCATCAATGAAATGATGGGCACATCATCATGAAGCTGACATATGAAACTATAAGTAACGTAAAAATGATTGTTTCTGCAAAATCGTTTGAGAAAGATGACAGGGCGTCCGCCTCGATTCTATCATCGCAGTGCGTCGCCAACTGGCGAAAGCGGGCAGACAAACGATGTTGGCCTCTCCTTCCGAACAAACGAATGAACCCGCCCAGCGCTTCTGACGAAAACTGGTCACTGAGCATCGGCCACGGTATCCTGCGCGGACTCAGACTCTAGCCCACTGCACAGCGCTTGTCGATTTGATGCCTCCTGCCGACTGGGTGGCCAGTACATGTCAGGGTCGAGCGAGTTTGTATGTTTGTAAGCAGAATGCCGAAGCGTCACTTAGTCACCTCGTTGCAACTTTGCTGAAGTATGCTGAATTTTGAACACTGCTTCTTACAGACTGAGTGGTCACGTTTGTGTACCCATACAGGCTTGATGACGAAATGCTGCAATAGTTGATTACTGCAAGCAGAGTCATAACAAAATGGTTCAAATGGCTCTGAGCACTATGGGACTTAACATCTGAGGTCATCAGTCCGCTAGAACTTAGAACTACTTAAACCTAACTAACCTAAGGATATCACACACATCCATGCCCGAGGCAGGATTCGAACCTGCGATCGTAGCGGTCGCGCGGTTCCAGACTGAAGAGCCTAGAACCGCTCGGCCACAAGGGCCGGCGAGTCATAACAGCAACGAGCGTTTGCACTGGCCAATGCCACTACAACTGCATGCCAGCATCCAGCTTAACCGTTTTTTTTCCTCTTTCTTGTCAACAATGTAAAACATGACTATGCTTTCTGCACATGCACATCTGTTACCAGCATAACACAAATATACATCTGACACCCCATTATTCTAAAATTCTCTATGTCTCGTCGTTCAAATGGCTCTAAGCACTGTGGGACTTAACATCCGAGGTCATCAGTCCCCTAGACTTAGAACTACTTAAACCTAACTAACCTAAGGGCATCACACACATCCATGTCCGAGGCAGGATTCGAATGTGCGACCGTAGCAGCCGCGTGGTTCCGGACTGAAGCGCCTAGATCCGCTCGACCACAGCGGCCATCTCTCGTAGTCATCGCTTCACACTCTCAAACTGGGAAGCTATTGTATTGGTACCACTAAAAGCACGTGACTCGCATGCGTCACTATTCCAAGACAAATTAAATGAATGGTATCTGGTTTGCAAAAGTAATCTACTCGTCATACACATTGCTACTACTGGACTACTTGACGGAGAAGTCAATGGACTGTGTGAAATAATTGGCCAACATAGCAGAAGATCCGATAACTGGTGGAATATAAATCAAATGACCATAGGTAATAAAAAGAAGTTCATGATGAAGTCTTCATTGTTCCATTTGCTATACCAAGCTGACGCAACGTGTGAACTCATGAGCAGCAGATTCAGAACTTCAGCAGAGTGATGAACAAAGATAGCGCAGTGGGCTCGCACTAGCGAGGACGCGGCGGTTCAAATCCCCCTCCATCCGTCCAGATTTAGGTTTACAGTGATTTCCCTAAATCGCTTAAAGTCAGTGCCCCGATGGTTTCTTTGAAAGCATACTGCCGTTTTCCTTCCTCATCTTTCCCCGCCCTGACCTTGTGATCCGTCTCTAACGAACTCCTGGTCGACGTCATGTTGGACTCTAACCTCCCTTCCCCTCGGCGCAGTGTATGTTCGATATACAGGGGATAGGCAAAATAATTTGGTGGTAATGGGATGGTTGTGTTTGATGTCAACAACGCAGGTAAGGCCCGTGTCGCGCTGGACTGTGAGTGCTCAGTACGGATTAGGCATCAGTGCTGGTTGTTTACGAGTAGTGCACACCTCGTATCTGCATTCAGAGACCGAGGTCGACGTGCAGTGAAAGACCTAACAGAATTACAAAGAGGGCAGACGTGGGGGCCCGATTAGCTGGAGGATCAGTAACCCAGACGGCCAACTTACTGAATGTTTCAAGAGCAACTGTTTCAACAGTCATGACAGCCTACACAAAACATAGAAAGACATCATCGTGTAAACGTAACAGTGGGCGAAAATCAGAACTAAATGGCAGAGATCGTAGTAAGGTGACAGGAATTGTGTCAAAACAGCACAAAACTGTGGTGGTTAAAGCGAGCTCAACAGCCATCTTCCAGACCCCGTATCTGTCGACGCTGTCAGCTGAGATCTCCATAAAGCGTATTTTCATGGGCGAGCTGCTATATTGCAACCATTAGTGACGACAACCAACACAAAGAAGTGTAAAACTTGGTGTCATGAGCATACATCCTGGACGCCCGATCAGTGGAAACACGTTATATGGTCCGACGAGTCAACGCTTTCGTTATTTCCACCTAGAGAAGTCAAAAGAAGCCTACAAGCCTGATTGCTTGATTCCAACGGTTAAACATGGAGGTGAAAGTTTCCTGGTGTGGGCAGCCATGTAATGGTATTCTGCTGGTCCCATCATTACTCCCAAAGGCCGTTTTACAGCCAACGATTATTTGAACATTTTAGGTGATCAGGTGAACTCCACGATTCAAATATTGTTCCCCAACAATGATGCCATATTTCAGGCCGATAATGCACCCATTCACACAGCCAGTCGTGATATGAGGAGCATGCAGCTGAACTGCAACTTCTTCTCTGGCCAGCACAGTCCCCGGACTTGAACATTATCGAACCATTATGGGCGGTATTGGAGCGCATACTCTAGAGCAAATTTCCGCCTCCCTCGTCACTACAGGAGTTGGAAGAGGTTCTGATCGAAGAGTGGCATAACACTCCACTGGAGACTGAACAATCATTATACGCCAGTATTCCAAGAATAACAGCAGCTGTATTACAGGCAAATGGGGGTCCAGCTCCTTATTAATAAACCATTCCCAAGTAAGTACGGGTGTTCACATTATTTTGCCTATCTCCTGTAGCTAATGTATGGAGCTAAAGTATGAGGTGTCCCTTCCCAAAAATTATGCAACGCTCTATACAAGCTCTAATTGTATTTGAAAATGAAACTGTTCGTCACACGTCTTATTGTTCTGCCTTATCACTGATTGACTTTCTACTATTCTTCGTAAGTACTAATTACTGTCTAAAAAGTGCAGTCGTCTGCAGTGTCGCAACGACAGTGAAGTGTTAGTTTAAAACTACCGCAAGCGAGGAAATCTTGTCAGTACTGTCGTTAATAGTCCATGTGTTTCATTCTTAATCTACTACTTACCATCAAGGGAAAAAAAGAAATCAAATTAAGAAGAAGTATTATTAAAAATTAGTTACAAGTTAAAAACGTTTTGAAACAGAAGCTATTGGCAGCTAACACTAATTTTCCATTTTCGAGACAAAATTGTTGAGACAGTTAAAAAACTCAGTTCCCTTGCAAATAGGCCTACCACGTGTTCCCTACTACAGAGATTTTCTGTTTCAAAGTAATAAGATGCTGCGTGACCGACGAAGTATGGGTTAACAGTCCATGACTTTAAAAATATGCACAATTTAACTCACCATAAAACTCTTTAACTGAAGAATTAACAATATTGTCAAAATATTTATAACATATTATAGAACACTTCCGTAATGCTCGGACAAATGTCTCCCAGCAACAAAAACAGTAAAATAAGTCGGAAACTGCTTATGGCGGCCTGAAGTGCGCATTCCTTCATATGTTTCTAAGATCGCTCACTTGATTGAAAGACCGACCAGTAAACATGTTTTCGTAGGTACACTCTCTGCTAATCAAAGTATTTTATTCGATTACTGTATTAAAGGCCGTAAAATTTTGATAAATATAACATTTTCGGACGTGAAATACAGACAAGCAACTCGCTCTAAAGTGTGGTTCCGTTCGTTCCAGTGCCCAATCTATTATTAAGAAATTGCTTTCTGCCCGCTGTAGGCCTACTCCAACCAAACAGGTCCTCTTGGTTTCAATAAAATAAACTACTATGGCGTACGAGAGTGGATTGAGAAATGTGGTAAATTTCATCAAACCAGAGGCAAATTTTGTGAAGCTGTATGACTTTTAGTATGACTCGTGTAATAGTTTTGTTCATCTTTCCAAACAGGCGTTCAGTTTATTTTAAGTGGTAGGTGTCCCAAGTTTCGTAGAAATAGATAAATTCTAGTATCGTGCGCTGATATATATTTTTATTCAATAAAGCGAGCAGCGGTCTCAGATATAAAGTGAGATGAGTGGAGCTCATGGCGATATAGCACTGGCATTCAAGGCTATTTATTGGTACACAAACGAATTGGAACACAATCACACAAAACCACTGCAGCTCTGACACATTCTGGACATCTGATTGGAGTTCCTCTGCAGATACGACCCATACGATACAGGGCATAGAAGAACAAGATCGTTACATTAACATTTGTTAGACTGTTTGGATGACTGGTATTTCATGTCAGCTGGTATGAATCTCCGCAAAAGAAAAAGGAACAAAATTGTTTACTCTAGAAGAAAAAAAAAAGAACTCAGTTGACAGCGTACAAAATTGTATTCCGCAATGTCAATGTATAGCTGGAAGGTCAAATAGCACTAACACGTGACTTTGTGTGAAACTAGAACCAGAAATGCCGCCAAAAGAGTGGGTTAAAGCCAATAGTAAATATCTGAAACCGTTACGTCGGCTGGAAAAGTGACGGAAATCCATTCTGCGCCCGTCTGGACATTATCACGGTTTCCCACCTGTCAAAGGGAAAAACCGTGGCAAGATTTTATTATGTGACACTATTCAATCGTTCGTGCGATGAATTGAATTAGAAGCAAGTATAAGTGCTCAAGCCCCAGAATGATGCACGTTCTGACACAATGGCGGTTACGACGGCGAAACGGCACTTGGTAGGCTCCTAAACAATTTTCCAACTAACCTAGTCCCCAGACTTGGTCATACGTGCTCTATTTCTGTTTATAATCCCTCAAAAATGAATCGAGGGGAAAAATTTCTTAAACGGAAGGGATCATTTGTCATCTGAATGAGTTGGAAACGAATTTATATTTTAGGTAATAAAAAAAGTTCTGAACTATGCTTCGACGAAAATGGAGCTTAATTGTAGAAAGAAAACTGTGTTTTGTTACTTACTAAGGCTTTTATCCAAACTCATCAATCTACCATCGTCTTTATTCGTACGAGACCAATTTTTTTATTACTGAGAAAAATGCGCTCACACTGATCATTTACGCACAAGTTTAAGCAAGTATCACGAGTTTAAATCTCTGATATAATCTGTTATAGTTTTCGTTGTCTTCGCGAACGTAATAGTGTTGAATTTTTTACATCCTTGTCCGTGCTGCACACATTTCACTTTTCAGTCTTTTCGTGGAATTTGTTGTTGGTACGAATTTTATGATGAGTCCAATGTACTGAGAGTCTCGTCGTTGCATGTCTGTGGTTCTTTGGTTCAGCTCTCTGCAACATGGCCGGTGGGTTGTAGAATCCTATATCTATCTCCGTCTTCTTCCTGTCCACGATGTTTATCAGTTCGTGATAGCTCCTGTGGAAGGTAGCCAGCGTTGTCATCTGATGCCCTCTATTAAATAAGTCTCTTTCATGAATTCATTTGTAAGTCGGGATGGAGCTGTTTTTCCCACTCTTTTCATCCGTTTCATGAACAGCGCCTTGACTTTTTCTACTCTTCTTCATATCGACAATCTTAAGTTTTCCCCATTTGTTTTCTATTCCATACGTTATATCTGCGCCTCCGCCGCTTTGTATAGTGTCATCGCAAGGTTGGTTGATAGATTCGTTGCGTTCGGTATATTGCATGAAGTTTTGATCGCTACAGCTCTTCTTTCCCGAATTTGTTGCTGTTGTCTGTAACGCAGTTCCCAGGTATTTATACCACGATTGAAGTGCAGCTACTCACAGGGGCCCAGTGTGGGGTGTGATTACCGTATGGCAGCGACACTTGGTAGATATTCTGATGCGTTAATGCGGACCCGATTTATGCTGGAAAAAAAAGTAGTTCAAATTTTGGTCACTAGGTGCAAATCTGGCACTGTGAATGCAACAAAGACATACAGAAATGTTGCTATACGTAATGGATTAGGAACGGGACGTGGGCGGGAAAGGTCAAACAATTGAGACAGACAGCCGGCCGGGGTGGCCGAGCGATTGTAGGCGCTACAGATTGGAATCGCGAGACCACTACGGTCGCAGGTTCGAATCCTGCCTCGGGCATGGATGTGTGTGATGTCCTTAGGTTAGTTACGTTTAAGTAGTTCTAAGTTCTAGGGGACTGATGACCTCAGATGTAAAGTCCCATAGTGCTCAGAGCCATTTGAGCCATTTTTTGAAAAAACCATAACGTTGATTTTATTACACTATTGGCCATTAAAACTGCTACACCACGAAGATGACGTGCTACAGGCGCGAAATTTAACCGACAGGAAGAAGATGCTGTGATATGCAAATGATTAGCTTTTCAGAGCATTCACACAAGGGTGGCGCCGGTGGCGGCACCTATAACGTGCTGACATGAGGAAAGTTTCCAACCGATTTCTCATACACAGACAGCAGTTGACCGGCGTTGCCAGGTGAAACGTTGGTGTGATGCCTCGTGCAAGGAGGAGAAATGCGTACCATCGCGTTTCCGACTTTGATAAAGATCGGATTGTAGCCTATCGCGATTGCGGTTTATCGTATCGCGACATTGCTGCTCGCGTTCGTTGAGACCCAATAACTGTTAGCAGAATACGGAATCAGTGGGTTCAGGAGGGTAATACGGAACTAGCAGTCGAGATGATAGGCGTCTTATACGTATGGCTGTAACGGATCGTGCAGCCACGTCTCGATTTCTGAGTCAACAGATGGAGACGTTTGCAAGACAACAACCATCTGCACGAATAGTTCGACGACGTTTGCAGCAGCATGGACTATCAGCTCGGAGACCGTGACTGCGGTTACCCTTGAAGCTGCATCATACACAGGGGCGCCTGCGATGGTGTACTCAATAACGAACCTGGGTGCACGAATGGCAACTTTTTTCGGATGAATACAGGTTATGTTTACAGCATCATGATGGTCGCATCCGTGTTTGGCGACATCGCGGTGAACGCACATAGGGAGCGTGTATTCGTCATCGCCATACTGGCGTATCACCCGGCGCGATGGTATGGGGTGCCACTGGTTACACGTCTCGGTCGCGTCTTGTTCGCTTTGACGGCACTTTGAACAGTGGACGTTACATTTCAGTTGTGTTACGACCCGTGGCTCTACCCTGCATTCGATCCCTGCGAAACCCTACATTTAAGCAGGATAATGCACGACCGCATATTGTAGGTCCTGTACGGGCCTTTCTGGATACAGAAAATGTTCGACTGCTGCCCTGGCCAGCACATTCTCCAGATCTCTCACCAATTGAAAACGTCTGGTCAATGGTGGCCGATCAAATGGCTCGTCACAATACGCCAGTCACTACTCTTGATGAACTGTGGTATCGTGTTGAAGCTGCATGGGCAACTGTACCTGTACACGCCATGCAAGCTCTGTTTGACTCAATGCCCAGGCATATCAGGGCCGTTGTTACGGGTACTGATTTCTAAGAATCTATGCACCCAAACTGCGTGAAAATGTAATCACATGTCAGTCTAGTGTAATATATTTGTCCAATGAATACCCGTTTATCATCTGGATTTCTTCTTGGTGTAGCAAGTTTAATGGCCAGTAGTGTATTACTTGCGCTAACACACTTAGTCCAATATGAGCACTGAACACGTCGACGAGGTGCTGCACAGCGTCAGATATGCACCTGGTGGCCAAAGTTGAAATTAAACTTTTGCCACCGTAAATCGGTTAGCCATTAACGCACTAGCATATCTACCATGTTTCGTCGCCATACGATAACTACAGCCCACACTGGACCTTCGCGAATAGCTGCTTTTTAATTACAACCGTCCGGTATTACGCTACTATTTGTATCGGTTCATCGTATAGAGTCATAAAATATTTGGGTGATATTTTTCCTGCCTACCTGAATGTCATGTGAAGTACCTTCTCTTGGTTTATTTTTGGATCATTTTCCGTTGCCCAAGTTTCAGGTCACCGTAGTGCCTTCTGTACTTAATGCTGATTCTATGTGATCTTCGTAGAGAAACATTCTTGATTTTGGGCCTTCCGGGGTTATGTTTATCACATCCACTGTATAGATGTCGAACAGTTTTGGATTCGTGGGGTCTACTTGGAGAATTTCATTCGTTTGTACAATTTCTCTGAAATTTCCAAGACTGTCATTTACCTGAATCGAATTTCAGTAAAGGCGTGACTCCGTTGTTCTCACAGCCCAATTTCCCGTTCTGCTGTAACAAATGGTCTGCGTACTATTGTGTTGTAGAAATATTGCCTGAAGTACGCTTAATTGGAGTGAGCCTGCAGGAGCTGTAACAAGGCGCTTCCTTTGGTGAACAGCAGAGCAGAGGAGCAGACCAAAGCGACGAGTGGCCGCGGCGTGCGAGCCGGCAGGCGGCCACCCGCGGCGCCGATGAGTGGCGTTTCGCAACGCTTCCTGCTCCCCGCCCACATCCTGGTTCCCTCCTGAGCCTCGCAACACCTCGCTGGTCCAGACAGCCTCGTCGATGGCGTCTCGCAACGTGTGTTGTTTGCGCTGTTAATACACTACCGGCCATTAAACTTCCTACACCAAGAAAAAATACAGATGAACAACGGGTGTTCATTGGACAAATATATTATACTAAAACTGACATGTGATTACATTTTCACGCAATTTGGTTGCATAGATCCTGAGAAATCAATACCCACAACAACCACATCTGGCCGTAATAACGACCTTCATACTCCTGGACATTGAGTGAAACAGAGCTTGGATGGCGTGTACAGGTACAGCTGCCCATGCAACTTCGACACGATACCACAATTCATCAAGAGTAGTGACTGGCGTATTGTGACGAGCCATTTGGTCGGCCACCATTGACCAGACGTTTTCAATTGGTGAGAGATCTGGAGAATGTGCTGGCCAAGGCAGCGGTCGAACATTTTCTGTATCCAGAAAGGCCCGTACAGGACCTACAATATGCGGTCGTGCATTATCCTGCTTAAATGTAGGGTTTCGCAGGGATCGAATGCAGGGTAGAGTCACGGGTCGTAACACAACTGAAATGTAACGTCCACTGTTCAAAGTGCCGTCAAAGCGAACAAGACGCGACCGAGACGTGTAACCAGTGGCACCCCATACCATCGCGCCGGGTGATACGCCAGTATGGCGATGACGAATACACGCTCCCTATGTGCGTTCACCGCGATGTCGCCAAACACGGATGCGACCATCATGATGCTGTAAACAGAACCTGTATTCATCCGAAAAAAGTTGCCATTCGTGCACCCAGGTTCGTCGTTGAGTACACCATCGCAGGCGCTCCTGTCTGTGATGCAGCGTCAAGGGTAACCGCAGCCACGGTCTCCGAGCTGATAGTCCATGCTGCTGCAAACGTCGTCGAACTGTTCGTGCAGATGGTTGTTGTCTTGCAAACGTCTCCATCTGTTGACTCAGAAATCGAGACGTGGCTGCACGATCCGTTACAGCCATACGTATAAGATGCCTGTCATCTCGACTGCTAGTGATACGAGGCCGTTGGGATCCAGCACGGCGTTCCGTATTATCCTCCTGAGCCCACCGATTCCATATTCTGCTAACAGTCATTGGATCGCGACCAACGCGAGCAGCAATGTCGCGATACGATACACCGCAATCGCGATAGGCTACACTCCGACCTTTATCAAAGTCGGAAACGTGATGGTACGCAATTCTCCTTCTTACACGAGGCATAACAACAACGTTTCACCAGGCAACGCCGGTCAACTGCTGTCTGTGTGTGAGAAATCGGTTGGGAACTTTCCTCATGTCAGCACGTTGTAGGTGTCGCCACCGGCGTCAACCTTGTGTGAATGCTCTGAAAAGCTAATCATTTGCATATCACAGCATCTTTTCCTGTCGGTTAAATTTCGCGTCTGTAGCACGTCGTCTTCGTGGTGTAGCAATTTTAATGGCCAGTAGTATACTTGTCAGCAGCGCAAAGTGGGGTTCCAAAAGCTTCAAATAATAGTACAGGATGGAGCAGAGGAAACGCATGTTTTTCGCTATTGAATGACTGGGACACGGGTTGATGAAAATAATAAAAACAAGCATTAAGTGATAGATGTTTTAATGCAGTTTTGAAATATACATACTTTAATTAGGTTCGAAAAATAATGTCTTGGAGATGACATCCTTCTTGCTGCATACAAATTTGGATCCTCTCCCGAAAGTTACACATGACTCTCTCCAACATTTCATTCGGTAGGGCTGCAGTTTCATAACGAATGGAATTCTTCAGGTCATCGATTGTGCGGGGCATATTCATGAAGACTTTTGATTTTAAATATCTCCACAAAAAGAAATCGCATATCGACAAATCTGGTGAGAGAGGGCCCCAATAAACATTACCATATCTCGAAATAACACGTCCGGGGAACATTTGTCGAACCACTTCCATGGATGTTCTCGCCGTGTGAGCTGTGGCACCGTCGTGCTGAAACCATGATTCCCTCATGTTCACTGGACGCCTTTCAAGTTCTGGATGAAGAAAGCTGTTTAACGTTTTAACGTAGCGCGCTGATGTAACAGTAACTGCAGTTCCTTCCTCTTCAAAAAAAATAGGGTCCAACAATCCCCATCTTTGAAATGTACCACCACACTATTACTTTTAAACTGTGGAGAGATCCTTGGTAATTCATGTGGGTTCTCCGGCGCCCAATACCGACAATTTTGAACATTGACGTAACAGTCTACATGAAAATGAGCTTCATCACTCATGAAGACCGTAGCATCTGCATTTTCCGTAAGAATTTCGTCTATTACTCGACAAAACTCTGTGCACTGCGCAAAATCCCCTTCAATAAGCTGCTGGCCGATCGTTAACTTGTACAGGTGAAACTTGAGATCATAATGTGAAGCGAGCGACGTGGCATACCCAGCGCTACAGCCTGTCATCTGGCCGATCGTTTCGGACTAGCAAGAACTGCCGTTCTCACTCGGTCTACATTTTCCGGAGTACGAACTGAATGGGGAAGATCAGGTGTTTTCTTTTTCATCACAGATCCAGTACTTCTAAACGCTGCAACCCATCGGAGCACAGTATTTCGATCAGGCACTGCACCTCGACGTCCAACTGTAAAATTTTGACGGAAAAAACGTTGCACTGTTACTATGGAATCATTGTTTCGAAAGTACTGCTCGACAACGAAACACGAGGCTCTACGCTCCATAGCGACTCAAACTGCATTGTATGGGCAGTCTGCCAACATTCATTCACGGCCAATACCCCCTTTCTTCTCCGCATACTAGCGGTTCAAAAAAACATGTGTTTCCTCTGCTCCACCCTGTACAAAGATTGCGGATGAGTAGAAACTTTTAAGGATATACGTACACTATTTGAGCAAAAGTCTTAGTACATCCATATATAATGCGGAACTGACCACTAGATGTCCCGAGAGGGCAACCCGTTAGTACAAAATGAGGCGGTGAGTGTGGCGTTGAACAGAATGTGTCGGTCAGGAGAGGTCACTGACTTCGAACGAGGACTATTGATCGAATGTCACCGGACTGACAAATCCGTCAACCGTTCTAAAACCGTCCACGTCGACTGCGGTGGTGTGATTGTGAAGTGGAAACGCGTAGAAACAACCCCAGCTAAAGCCAAGACCAAGCAGACCTCATGTACATGACAGGGACCGCGGAGCATTGCGGTAGACGGCTGTAAAAAATAGCATGAAATCACCGGTAGGAACCACTCGTGAGTTCCAAAGTGCTAGGAGTGTCCAGCCAGGACAACGACTATGCCCAGGGCGTTAAAAAGTACGAATGCAATGGTCGAGCACACAACTCTAAACTCAGTGTCAAGCGACGCTTGAGGCGGTTGCAAAGAGCGGCGCCACTGGGCAGTGGATACCCGGAAACGATTGATTTGGAGTGACGGATCATACATACTATACCGTATGGCAATCCGTTGCAAGGATTTGGGTTGGGCGAAGGTCTTGAGAACGTTAGCTGCCATCATGTATAGTACCAATGCTGAAGTATACACTATATGTGATCAAAAGATCCGGACATCTGGCTGAAAATGACTCAATTCCGTGGCGCCCTCCATCGGTAATGCTGGAATTCAATATGGTGTTGATCCACCCTTAGCCTTGATGACAGCTTCCTCTCTCGCAGGCATACGTTCAATCAGGTGCTGGAAGGTTTCTTGCGGAATGGCAGCCCATTCTTCACGGAGTGCTGCACTGTGGAGAGGTATCGATGTCGGTCGGTGAGGGCTGGCACGAAATCGGCGTTCCAAAACATCCCAAAGGTGTTTTATAAGATTCATGTCAGGACTCTGTGCAGGGCAGTCCATTACAGGGATGTTATTTTCGTGTAACCACTCCGCCACAGGCCGTGCATTATGAACAGCTGCTCCACCGTGTTCAAATATGCAATCGCCATACCCGAGTCGTTCTTCAACAGTGGGAAACAAGAAGGTGCTTAAAACATCAATGTAGGCCTGTGCTGTGATAGTGCCACACAAAACAACAAGGAATGCAAGCCCCTCCATGAAAAACACTACCACACCATAACACCACTACCTCCGAATTTTACTGTTGGCACTACACACGCTGGCAGATGACGTTCACCGGGCATTCGCCACACCCACGCCCTGCCATCGGATCACCACATTGCGTACCGTAATTCGCCACTCCACACAACGCTTTTCCACTGTTCAATCGTCCAATGTTTACGCTCCTTACACCAAGCGAGGCGTCGTTTGGCATATACCGGCGTGATGTGTGGCTTATGAGCAGCCACTAGACCATGAAATCCAAGTTTTCTCATCTCCCGCCTAACTGTCATAGTACTTGCAGTGTATCCTGATGCAGTTTGGAATTCCTGTGTGATGATCTGGATAGACGTCTGCCTATTACACATTACGACCCTCTTCAACTGTCGGCGGTCAACAGACAAGGTCGGGCTGTACCCTTTTGCGCTGTACGTGTCCCTTCACGTTTACACTTCACTATCAAATCGGAAACAGTGGACCCAGGGATGTTTAGGACTGTGGAAATGTTGTGTACAGACGTATGACACAAGTTACATCCAATCAGCTGACCACGTTCGAAGTCCGTGAGTTCCGCCGGGCGCCCCATTGTGCTCTCTCACGACGTCTGATGACTACTGAGGTCGCTGATATGGAGTACCTGGCAGTAGGTGGCAGCACGATGCGCCTAATATGGAAAACGTATGTTTTTGGGGGTGTCGTGATAGTTTTGATCACATAGTGTAGAGGTGGTGTTGTAACGGTAATGGGATTCTTTCCCTGGTTAAGTATGGTCGTCTTACCGCGCTGAATAAAACCTAAATGCGGTGAAATATTGACATTTTTTACCACAGTGCGTACGCCGTTCAGCAGAGGAACAGTTCGCAGATGATGACTGCATCAGCATAACAGTACACCGTGTCATAATACAGTGTCTCTGGGGCAGTGGTGTGTGGACAATAACGTTTCTGAAATGGACTGGCCTGCTCAGAGCCCTGACCTGAAAACCCTACGGAACACCTTTGAGCTTTGTTCCATAAAAACACGGGAAAACTGCCGGATATCAGTAACGTCCTGCCACGATATTTCGGCGCAGAGTCTTCTGGCCATCTTCAGGTGAGTGCCACTGTAGTAGCCACGATATTTCGGCGCAGAGTCTTCTGGCCATCTTCAGGTGAGTGCCACTGTAGTAGTACTACTACAGTGGCACTCGCCTGAAGATGGCCACAAGACTCTGCGCCGAAATATCGTGGCAGGACGTTACTGATATCCGGCAATTCTCCCGTGTTTTTATGGAACAATCAGTACGCCGGGAAAGCTTTAAACATCACACCTTTGAGCTTTGTTAGAAAGTCGACTTCGCTCCGTATTCCAGCGACCAACATCATCATTTCTGGTTTCGGCGTTTGATGAAGAAAGGGCTGCCATTCCTCTGGAGGTATTCACACACATCATGTGAAGCCTCCCCAACAGAGTTCAAGCTGTCAGAAAAGCGAAGGGTAGACACGCCCTAGTTTAATGTCCACTACTAGGTTTCCGGAAACTTTTGATCAGATACTGTATAAATACAAGGATTTTGAACACATTATACCAAATGAAACGTAATAGCTAGACTAATCAACAATTGTTTTCACTTTCAAGAACAGTATAACTGTTTCTGGAAAGTAATTTTCCCCTGAATTCTAAAATTATTTTGACACTCCTGTAGTGGCGTCGATAGATGTTTACAGCAACCTGTGTATTATATGCATCTGGTAAATTGACGCGCTCTCGCAAGAACACTTCTCAATGAAAATACCAAGAAGGCTCTCAGTACACAAAGGTATCAAAGAAATGAGTAAGTTAAGAGTAAAGAAAATTAAAGAATCGTACCTAAAATATTTGCTTCCCGATTTCCTGCGATACTTTTCCCCGTGAATGTCGCTATATCGCTTTTCCATTTGAGAAATGTCATTGTGAAACCTTTCTCTATGTTCTTCACTAACTGTGATCCACGATCATTCAAAAAATGTCCTTTAAGTGACATGTTACAGCCCGTAAGATGTTATGATCTCAGTCGTTCTTGTACAATATCGCGATAGTTATCTTCCCTACGATTGGCAAAAATGTCTTGCAGTCACTTGTGAAAGACAAAGATGCCATTCTTTCAGCATCACCCACCAAAAAAAATTGTTGATCAGACATTAATTCCCTAATTTGCGCTCCTACGAATTGTCTTTTTTTCCCCCTAGGAACCTCTCTCGCAAGTGGCTTAATCTATGTCAACTTTTCTACGTGGTTTTCATAACGTTTTTGACGAGATGCAATTTAATGTGTAACGGAGGTAGATGCACATTTTTGGTGCCATCAAGAGGAAAGTTCACCACATTCTTCTGTCCAGGCAGTAGTTCATTCAGAGCAAGCCAATTTTTATCATAATAGTGTTTTTTCTGTTTCTGTTGTTCCACTCTCATTGAAAGCGGCAGTGCTTAATGTACCCTAGGTGCATGCCGAGAAGAATTACAAATTTCTTTGAGATCTCCACAGATACGCCATTCGTATTTCTCGTGCTGGATAAGTACGAGTAGCAGTTTAAATTCTCATATGTCTCGTTCGACAAACTGCAGGAGCAGTTGGAACAGAAGTAAATTTGTTCCCATGCATGTTCTTCACTACACTCGTCTCCACTCTTTTTGACAGTTCTTCGCTGTGACATACAGGCCTTATATCAGACGATAAATTAGGATATTGCACAGATATCCTTGTGTTCAAGGTAGTTCCATCTATTTTTGGCAGACAAAAATAACAGTTCATTGTGTGGTCTATTGGTTGCCTTCAAATCATGGGAACAGTAAAGGACATGTGATGTGATCCTTTCAACCAGCCAACTCGAAAATAGTACACAACAAGAAGCATATGTGAAGGCCCAGTTTTAGTTATGGTCGCCTAATAAATAAAGTTCGTAGCATTTCTGTACGAGAGTAAGTCTGCGTTTTTGCCATTTTAGAGTTAACCCTTCACAGATATAACGAAACGAATTGCACCATCTACATGGACATCTATACGCTACAAACCGCTGCGAAGTGCACGTCAGAGGGTACGTCCCATTGTTACCAGTTATTAGGGTTCCTTCCTATTCCATTCACGTATGGAGGGCGTGAAGAATGAATGTTCAAATGCGTCATTGTGTGCTGTAATTAAGCTAATCTTCCCTTGCGATCCCTGTGGGATCGATACAAGGAGGGTTCTAGTATATTTCTTGATTCATCACTTAAAGTTAGTTCTAGAAACTTTCTAGGTAGGGTTTCACGGAATAGTTTGCGTCTATCTTCAAGCGTTGCCAGTTCAGTTCTTTCAACATCTTCCTGACACTCTTCCAAGGGTCAAACAAGCCTGTTGCAATTAGTGCTGCCCTTCTCTGTATATGCTCAATATCCCCTGTTCGTCCTATCTTGTACGGGTGCCATACATTCGAGCAATATTCTAGAACGGGTTGCACAAGTACTTTGTAAGCAGTCTCCTTTGTAGACTGATTGCGTTTCCTCACGCTTCTACCAGTCTCACGCAATCTGGCATCTACTTTAACCACTGCTGAGTCTATGTGATCATTCCATTTCTTATCCCTACAAAGTGTTACACCCAGGTATTTGTATGAGTTGGCCGATTCCAACAGCGACTCATTGATATTACAGTCATATATAGAGACAAGATATTTCTTCTTCTGAGATAACACAAAACACAAATCAATATTCTTTACGAACTTAGAACAGCTAGTAGTCATTTCTTAAAACTGTCACAACTCTAAGTGATTCTACGTGTTGAAGCATGACTTCCTGCAGTGCTTCATTTCCTAGAGGTAGGTTTCTGAAATGAGGTTCCTATTTGCCAATTCCTTGTACGTACTTTAACTGTTGAAATGTGCAGGATATTTATGTTAAGACACAGAAGGATAGCTAATAAGCAACGTTCTCCACTTAAATACGCTGGGGGAAGGACGTGTTTTTCTGCTGTGTGCCAGGGCACGTGTGTATGTGAGGGAACGAAAGGGCGGATGTAGTATCCAAGGAGGCGTGTCGTGATCCTCAGATACTTCACTGTGCCATCCCCCAGTAGGCTGTCGCCTCATTGTTGAGGTACTGAGTCATGCACCGATGGGAAGACGAGTGGATCGACTTGACAGACAAAAAACTGCGTCTGATAAAGTTCAGAACTCGGCCGTGGCGTACCTCTTTCCAGCCACGCAGACGGGATGTCATTCTCACTCGTCTTCGCAAAGGACACGGCCCTCTGTCTTATGGCTTCTTCCTTCGGCGTCAGGACTCTCCAATGTGTGGTGCTTGTGGCAGGACAGATCACAGCTCTCCACATTTTAATAGACTGTATTTTGTATTCATACAAGGGGACAGAAGCTAATTTGTCAACCGATTTGTCCTCTATTTTAAATCACAAGGACACAAATGTGGTACGTCTTTTCAAGTTGTTCCCTAAACTTGAAATGCGAACATTTTAGCTTAGGATTTACCGTGGCTGTTACTGATACCGAATGCAACAATACGTTTACTGTTACCTGGGAGTGTTTACTTACAGCCACATGGCGTTTCGGATGTTTAAATCTGCATCATCATGTGGTTTTACATGTGTTTGTACGACATGTGTCTTTTGTGTTGCGACTTTGGGGTAACCAGTGGCACTGTCTAGTGGAGAAACAAAAACACCATTTCAGAATATCTTTTGGAACGGTTTTTGCCTCAGAACTAAAAGTTTATCCAAATGTCAAAATAAAACCAATAATATAGGATATCTCCAGTGGTCACAGGCGCCTTTTTCTGTCGTAATACCTGCCATGTAAACTCACATAGTTTGTAAACAAAGATGGTGACTGGAAACTAGTAGGTTGAAAGAACATAGAGCAAACCAGAGACATTATCTCGAAGTACGGAGAATAAATATCAAAACAACACTATTATTTCGGAATAAGTTTTAAAGGGTTGTGGAGACCTTTGTATGAGTTGATGAATACGTGCATCAAAATAAACATTTCAAATTGTATACAAATCCTTTTCTGTCAAGTTTATGTGGCTCAAATTTCTTACTCGTTTATATAATCAGGTGACATATTGCAAACAAATGGTTCAAATGGCTCTGAGCACTATGGGACTTAACTTCTAAGGTCATTAGTCCCCTAGAACTTAGAACTACTTAAACCTATCTAACCTAAGGGCATCACACACATCCATGCCCGAGGCAGGATTCGAACCAGACTGTAGCACCTAGAACCGCTCGGCCACCCAAGCCGGCACATTGCAAACCTTAAGTACAATATTTATGTTGCTAACAGTGGTAAAATTATACGTAAGTAACAACTATGGCTGGGATGTAACAATTTTATGAAAAGGATAGTTGCTACTCACCATAGAGCGGAGATTCTGAGTCGCAGATAGGCACAACAGAGAGACTGTCGCAAGATAAGCTTTCGACCAACAAGGTCTTTGTGAAAAATAGACAACAGGCACACACACACACACACACACACACACACACACACACACACACATGCAAACGCAACTCACACACACATGACCACAGTCTCTGGCTTCAGCTTCCAGAGACTGTAATCATATGAGTGTGTGTTCCGTTTGCGGCAGGACTTTACCTCATTGGCAACGTCTTGTGGGAGGAGCCGTACAGTCTGTTCCGCTCTACTAATAGTGACCATAAAAAGTAAACTCAGAACCAAAATTAAATCCTCCCGTCATTCCTCAGATGAGTTCTGGGCTATTAACACATTCCCTATTGAAACAAGAGAGAACCGCAGACGAAAAGAGATGACAGTTATACAAACAATATTTCTTACTGAAGCCAGTGATGGCACGTAACCAGACGTTCGCAGGTGCCTCCTAAAGGGCTAAACCCTTGTTTACTGGGAAGTTTTTGGTTTTATCGTCGTACCTTTTACGCAGGCAGTTTTCACAGCTAATTGTGATACATCTTGTATTTTATTTGTAAGACGTTAAATAAAAGATAGCTGACTGTAACCGGTTTCGCTCAGATGTCATTTAATAACAGCAAAGAAAAAAAAATATGATTTTATCATATGTGCCTTTTGCGTCACCAGCACCAACACCCATAAGCAATGGTACCTTATGTCCGATGTATTGGACAGCTTTTCGGAAGGACCATCCAGCCTCATATGAGCCAACAACACAACCTCTCCCAAATACAGTACTTGCAAAAACTGTCTTCGATCGCGCGTTACTGACATGCCCTTATTGTTTGGTAACCAGTACGATGCTCGAAACAACAGATCACTCTTTCGGCAAGTAAAATTCAGTTTCTATGGGCTCAGCATTCTCATCTCCGTAAGGGATTCTTATCACCAGTACCCCATGTGTATACAGAGCTTTCTTTCGTTATGTGCAGTTTTAATTTCCGACTCGTACTATCACCACTGGTGTTTTCCTCTGGTAATACAGAGCTATTCTCCTTTATTTTATTATTAGACCTATATGTTTTCTGCAGAATGACTTCTCACCTGTTGTATTTATCAGCCCTTCATATTATTGACCTGTGTTCTTAAACATTATGGCTTAATACCCTAAATTAGTTAAATGTGTATTATTTATTATAGTTTGTTTCATTTGCCAGTAAATGTATCAACTACTTTATAACTATAGGCTAACCGTGGTCAAGTATAACAGCGCTGTTTCTTCTTTGGTATGTAAAGTCATTTTATAAATCAACATTTCGCGGTAAATAAGATAATTTAACTGTAGTAATGTAATCTCGCTTCTATTTATGGACTGTCATTGGTGTTTACCTCTCTGGTGGGAAATTAGTACACTTTTCATTTCGTTAACTGGTGATTTCGGAGAGCAATTAACTGTTTTATTTCTTCTACTTCTCAATTCTCTCGTTAGTGAAAGTCGAAATACGGCTACATTAGTTACTACTTCTATGCTAAACTGAAACAACCAGCTGTTGAAAAAATATAAGATAGATAATATTGATTCAGTTTCAGGACTCATTCAAAGTGTTTCTTTCTTCAGAAAGTAGGCAAATTATGACACCATCATTGTCGTTAAAACACCCTAATATAGCATAACACGAATGTGTTACCGGAACAAGCTATGTCTCGTTCTGCAGTTTGATCTCCGAGACACAGGTTCTGATAGTGGCGCATTGTTTACTAATGGGAGAGCGAAACATTGCTAATAATACGACGGTTGAAACTCAGTGAAATTGTTTACTACACATTCACACATATTGTGTCAGGTACAGCGACAAATTTTCAGTTCAGGGATACATTCTGAGTATTTTCATACGAAGAATCCACAGTCTCTAGCAGCTCATTTAATGAAGTGAACTGATATACGAGGGCAGTTCAATAAGTAACGCAACACATTTTTTTTCTGAAACAGGGGTTGTTTTATTCAGCATTGAAATACACCAGGTTATTCCCCAATCTTTTAGCTACACAACACTATTTTTCAACGTAATCTCCATTCAATGCTACGGCCTTATGCCACCTTGAAATGAGGGCCTGTATGCCTGCACGGTACCATTCCACTGGTCGATGTCGGAGCCAACGTCGTACTGCATCAATAACTTCTTCATCATCCGCGTAGTGCCTCCCACGGATTGCGTCCTTCATTGGGCCAAAAATATGGAAATCCGACGGTGCGAGATCGGGGCTGTAGGGTGCATGAGGAAGAACAGTCCACTGAAGTTTTGTGAGCTCCTCTCGGGTGCGAAGACTTGTGTGAGGTCTTGCGTTGTCATGAAGAAGGAGACGTTCGTTCAGATTTTTGTGCCTACGAACACGCTGAAGTCGTTTCTTCAATTTCTGAAGAGTAGCACAATACACTTCAGAGTTGATCGTTTGACCATGGGGAAGGACATCGAACAGAATAACCCCTTCAGCGTCCCAGAAGACTGTAACCATGACTTTACCGGCTGAGGGTATGGCTTTAAACATTTTCTTGGTAGGGGAGTGGGTGTGGCGCCACTCCATTGATTGCCGTTTTGTTTCAGGTTCGAAGTGATGAACCCATGTTTCATCGCCTGTAATAATCTTTGACAAGAAATTGTCACCCTCAGCCACATGACGAGCAAGCAATTCCGCACAGATGGTTCTCCTTTGCTCTTTATGGTGTTCGGTTAGACAACGAGGGACCCAGCGGGAACAAACCTTTGAATATCCCAACTGGTGAACAATTGTGACAGCACTACCAACAGAGATGTCAAGTTGAGCACTGAGTTGTTTGATGGTGATCCGTCGATCATCTCGAACGAGTGTGTTCGCACGCTCCGCCATTGCAGGAGTCACAGCTGTGCACGACCGGCCCGCACGCGGGAGATCAGTCAGTCTTGCTTGACCTTGCGGCGATGATGACACACGCTTTGCCCAACGACTCACCGTGCTTTTGTCCACTGCCAGATCACCGTAGACATTCTGCAAGCGCCTATGAATATCTGAGATGCCTTGGTTTTCCGCCAAAAGAAACTCGATCACTACCCGTTGTTTGCAACGCACATCCGTTACAGACGCCATTTTAACAGCTCCGTACAGCGCTGCCACCTGTCGGAAGTCAATGAAACTATACGAGACGAAGCGGGAATGTTTGAAAATATTCCACAAGAAATTTCCGGTTTTTTCAACCAAAATTGGCCGAGAAAAAAAATGTGTTGCATTACTTATTGAACTGCCCTCGTATCATACTGAAGTTCCAATGAGCCATCTGCCAGAGCAATCAAAGAGCCTACAGTTTTGGCTGGACGGCTGTAGTTTCGTCTGGTCATAACACAGAGGATTTGGTTTCTCTTAGGCGACTAAGTACAGCTGACGTGACTGGCATCGCTGCGGGGATAGATCAAATTTCCGTCGTTGCATTCAGTGAACCCCCTATACGAGTTGCATATCGGGCAACTCTTCATCAGTAACCAGACACCATTCTGCTCTGTATCACTGTTAACGCACAACCAATACCGCCGGGAAATAAAATCCCAGACAGAACCAAGCAATACTGAATGCGAACATCAAGGCATTACTGTTGTCAACAGCGGGCACGTGAGCGAAAGGAAACAAGACACGCAGCACATACCGTCGACATTTCCTCTACTGTGCACTGTTTTGAGTGCAATAGAGATACATAGATAATTGGGACAAGAAAGCAATAAAAATGCAATAACTCCGTAACGAGTCGTCGGAGATCGTGGCTCTCTCATAAGAAAAGACTCAGGAAGTATCCCCGAACAACGTCTCAAAGTTTGTCAGTGGAGTTCTGGTTCAGCTCGTATACAAAACATGAAAACGTGTCAGTCATGTGTTTGCGAGTTATTAGCCGTTCATTTATACTTGTGCCTGCTAACCAGCTTGCAAATATCGATTCGAATTAGGACAACGTTAAATTAGATTAGTGTGTCTCGAGCAGTTATTCTCAAACGGCTAATGAACTTGAGTATCATAAGCAGTCAGGACAATCGACTATAATTAGAACAAATGAATGAACTTATTTGGATATGTAGTTAAAGTGTTTGAGTTTTGCTATTATTGCGCATTAGTTACTTAGCTATTTAGTTGTTTATTCATCCACAGATAATTTGAGAAAGACATTAGATTTGCTTACTTAATACAACAATAAAATCTAATTAAAAGATAAAAACCCCGAAGGCGTGTAATTATTTGCTCGCCTAGTTAACTTCAAATCTAATTTTAAGGTGTTTATTCTTTCCTCGTAACGACGCACTGCACACGTTACACACACTAAACACACATCTTTTCGGCCGACATAAAGACCACGACGCTAGCCTTGCCTCGCCATTGCGTTCACTATGCTTTTCCATTTGTCAGTCTAAAAAACTGATAAATTTCCTACCATAATGAAGAAGATATCGAGCCTAGGAAGACGAAAGAATGTTAGCATTTTCTATCACAGGTCTTGGGTAAACTCTTTACCAATAACATGAATTGCACTCTAAAACAGAGGTGCCGAGAACCGTAAAGGCCCTAAGCACACCGTCGTCGAGCCCACATTTAAATGCGTATCAGAGAAACTGGTGAAACAGATTTTCGTGAACATCCACGCATGCAATATGGGCCTGCAGCACTGACCAACCTGGCTCACAATGAAGAAAACTAAAGAATGATGACAAATTTTTCTCGCGAAACAAGTACTTCCAACAAATGACAAAATATGCTTAAAGAGCAAGTGAGTAAGACGCCAGCAGTCAAAGTCCGGATGAGTGCGAGTCGGACTCCACACCGAGGGTTCCGTGCGAAATTAACTACGTACAGAGACAGTTCATCCATCCCGGGAATCGTGAATTTCAACGACATTCGTTTGTCATTCACATCGATAACGGCAAGATATCAAAGTATGTGACATACATAGCCATATCTTTTGACTGCACTGACGTAGAAGCTTAAAATTTTTACATCCCCAAGGGACCATAGAACTTAGTATGTGATATAAACTTGAACTTAATACATCTACCCGTTCCTGAGAAGAAGGGGTCTTAACAGACTGACAGTCGGTCAATCGGATGACACGGCAAAAAATATTTTTTTCTTTGTGATATAATTACAAATTAACAATTTTCGAGAATTTTTCTTTACTTGTACTGCAAAACTTTGCTTCTTGCCAAATATCATGATTGTAGGTCAAGGGGAAGTGCCGTATACGTTTTAGTGAGTGAGTCTGCGAGTATGAAAATATGTTATGTAAATAGCTTTGTCTTTCAGACTGCATTGAGTTGGAAGCTTCGCGTTTTTACATCACCAAGGGTTCATAGACCTTAGTTCAAATGGTTCAAATGGCTCTGAGCACTATGGGACTCAACTGCTGTGGTCATAAGTCCCCTAGAACTTAAACTACTTAAACCTAACTAACCTAAGGACATCACACACATCCATGCCCGAGGCAGGGTTCGAACCTGCGACCGTAGCGGTCGTGCGGTTCCAGACTGTAGCGCCTTTAACCGCTCGGCCACTCCGGCCGGCTCATAGACCTTAGTATTGACATAAATTTCAACTTCTACATCTACATCTACGTGATTACTCTGCTATTCACAATAGAGTTCCTGGCAGAGGGTTCAAAGAACCACCTTCAAGCTGTCTCTCTACCGTTCCACTCTCGAACTGCACGCGGGAAAAACGAGCACTTAAATTTTTCTGTGCGAGCCCTGATTTCTCTTATTTTATCGTGATTATCATTTCTCCCTGTGTAGGTGGATGGCAACAGAATGTTTTCGCAATCGAAGGAGAAAACTGCTGATAGAAATTTCATGAGAAGATCCCGTCGCAACGAAAAACGCCTTTGTTTTAATGATTGCCACTTCAATTCACGTATGATGTCTGTGACACTATCACCCCTGTTTCGCGATAATACAAAACGAGCTGCCCTTCTTTGTACTTTTTCGACGTCATCCGTCATTCCCACCTGATGCAGATCCCACACCGCACAGCAAAACTCCAGAATAGGGCGGACAAGCGTGGTGTAAGCAGTCTCTTTAGTAGACCTGTTGTACGTTGTAAGTGTTCTGCCAATGAATCGCAGTCTTTTGTTTGCTCTACCCACAATATTATCTATGTGATCGTTCCAATTTAGGTTATTTGTAATTGTAATCCATAAGTATTTAGTTGAATTTACAACCTTCAGATTTGTGTGACTTATCGCGTAATTGAAATTTACCTGATTTCTTTTGGCACTCATGTGAATAACTCCACACTTTTCCTTATTCAGGGTCAATTGCCACTTTTCGCACCATACATATATGTTATCTAAATCATTTTGCAAGTTGTTTTGATCATCTGATGACATCACAAGACGGTAAAAGACAGCATCATCTGCAAAGAATCTAAGACGGCTACTCAGATTGTCTCCTAAGTCGTTAATATAGATCAGGAACAATAGAGGGCCTATAACACTTCCTTGGGGAACGCCGGATATTACCTCTGCTTTACTCGATGACTTTCCGTCTATTACTACGAACTGTGACCTTTCTGACAGGAAACCACGAATCCAGTCTCACAACAGAGGCGATATTCTGTAGGCACGTAGTTTGGTTACAAGACGCTTGTGAGCAACGGTGTCGAAAGCCTTCTGGAAATCTAAAAATATGGAATCAATTTGACATCCTCTGTCGATAGCACTTATTACTTCATGAGTGTAAAGAGCTAGTTGCGTTTCATAAGAACGATATTTTCTGAAACCGTGCTGACTATGTGTCAATAAATCTTGATACGTCCACCCATTCCTGAGAAAAAGGAGTCTTAACAGTCGAACAGACAGACAGGCGGACAACAAAGTGATCCTACAAGGGTTCCGTTTTTACCAACTGAGGTTCGGAACACTAAAAACTTGTATCTTACATGCTTTCTGTTCACGTCACCTCAGCACTTACCTAAAGAGAATTAACGGTGATGGGTGAAAATCAGTGGGAATAGAGAGACAAATAAAAAAGCAATTGTTCATTTATTTAAACTAAATTTATAATACAGCACTAGTTATTAATTTTTTTAAATCAGTTAGAACCTATATTTAACACCAGAAGTAAGAAAAATTCGTAAAGGTTTTTTTTTTAAATTACCGCTACCCGTCACAAACTTTGTCAACTATTGTATTACTTATTTATTTAGCGACATGTTTCGAGGGAATACCTCATCTTCAGGCTAAATGGCATTACAAAAACAACTTTAAAATAAGGCTATACCAATGTTACATGGTCTATTCGTAAATGCTGTGGTCATCTTTTTTCTTCTGGCGTGGCAGTCTCGTAGTAGACAAGATTGTCCACTGTACTACAGAACTGTTTGTAATCGTGTTTCCAAGTTACTGCTATGTTAGTGACAATTTGTAAACAGTGACCAGTAGAGACACAGAAATGGACGCACCCCAGCGCATCACTACGAGACTGCCACGGCAGAAGAAAAAAGATGACAACAGAATTTACGAAAAGACTATGTAACATCGGTATAGCCTTATTTTAAAGTTGTTTTTGCAATGCCATTTAGCCTGAAGATCAAAAAATGGTTCAAATGGCTCTGAGCACTATGGGACTTAACTTCTGAGGTCATCAGTCCCCTACAACTTAGAACTGCTTAAACCTAACTTTCCTAAGGACATCACACACATCCATGCCTGAGGCAGGATTCGAACCTGCGACCGTAGCCCTGAAGATCAGGTTTACCTCGAAACATGTCGCTAAATATATAAGTAATACAATAGTTGACAAAGTTTGTGACTGGCAGCGGTAATTTAAGGAAAAAAAAAAAACAAACCTTTACATATTTCTTGAGACAGTCACGGGTCGATTAATATTCAAAATTACTTCAAAAAGAAAAATTCGTATTTAAGACATGAAGTTTGAAAATACTTAACTTTTAGAAATATGCATTTTAAGCACCTCTCCTTGAAACAATGTACGTTATTTGTCTCTAAAACGTTGAACCCCTGTCATGTTTCACGTATAACTCAAAAGGCTGAAAAAGTATGTAAGTGAAATCACTCAGTCCCAGAGACTGAGTAAAACCATTTATATACGTGATTTAACCGTGAGAAACTTGTGTCAGTCGGTTGTCTTACATTTACTGAAACCACTCAATCGCAAAGACTGAGTGAAAAACGTTCATGTAACTGACGCGGCTGCAGAGACAAGTCTCTTTCGGTTGTGTCATTCGACCGAAATAATCGACCCAACGAGAAAACAATATATTGGCAATTAGTTGTTAAAAGCAGTCGGTTGCCCCATCATTGGGAGCGGAAGGCTGACTGGCGCCACTCGGAGGCTGTGTAACGCCGCCCCGTCTCCATCGATCCAGGGGCGGCAGAGAAAGGCGCCGCCACGACCGAGGCCCCGACCTTCAACTTCGTTTCTCGGGAAGAAGAGCTCTCAGAACCGCTGCCATCCAAGCATTCACTTTTACTGACAATATGCCCCCACTACTGCGAAAACAGTACTCTTCTGCTGAAAAGAATTTCAACATTGCGAACTCAAAACAAAGGCAATGGCTGTATTTATAGGATCGTGTACTGCCGTAAGCAGTCTCCCTCCCCCATTTTCTATAGTTTTTGTTGATATGGGGCTGCGATTTGTGCAGTATCTATAAATATTTAGCTTGCTACGGATTTAAATGCTGTAAAATATGTTAAAACTTTTTCGAATAAATTTTTAATCAGCGGGAAAATGCTCCTATCGAAGAACAAAAAATGCTAATGCTGTTTAATTAAAAGGCTCTGACAGAAAAGTGGGGTACCGATTTTCCCAAAATTTTTGACATGTGGGCATGTTGTTGTTGTTGTTGTTGTTGTCTTCAGTCCTGAGACTGGTTTGATGCAGCTCTCCATGCTACTCTATCCTGTGCAAGCTTGTTCATCTCCCAGTACTTACTGCAACCTACATCCTTCTGAATCTGCTTAGTGTATTCATCTCTTGGTCTCCCTCTACGATTTTCACCCTCCACGCTGCCCTCCAATGCTAAATTTGTGATCCCTTGATGCCTCAGAACATGTCCTACTAACCGATCCCTTCTTCTTGTCAAGTTGTGCCACAAACTCCTCTTCTCCCCAATTCTATTCAATACCTCCTCATTAGTTACGTGATCTATCTATCTAATCTTCAGCATTCTTCTGTAGCACCACATTTCGAAAGCTTCTATTCTTTTCTTGTCCAAACTATTTATCGTCCATGTTTCACTTCCATACATGGCTACACTCCATACAAATACTTTCAGAAACGACTTCCTGACACTTAAATCTATACCCGATGTCAACAAATTTCTCTTCTTCAGAAACGCTTTCCTTCCCATTGCCAGTCTACATTTTATATCCTCTCTACTTCGACCATCATCAGTTATTTTGCTCCCCAAATAGCAAAATTCATTCACTACTTTAAGTGTCTCATTTCCTAATCTAATTCCCTCAGCATCACCTGACTTAATTCGACTACATTCCCTATCCTCGTCTTGCTTTTGTTGATGTTCATCTTATATCCTCCTTTCAAGACCCTGTCCGTTCCGTTCAACTGCTCTTCCAAGTCCTTTGCTGTCTCTGACAGAATTACAATATCATCCGCGAACCTCAACATATTTATTTGGTCTCCATGGATTTTAATACCTACTCCGAATTTTTCTTTTGTTTCCTTTACTGCTTGCTCAATATACAGATTGAATAACATCAGGTACAGGCTACAACCCTGTCTCACTCCCTTCCCAAGCGCTGCTTCCCTTTCGTGCCCCTCGACTCTTATAACTGCCATCTGGTTTCTGTACAAATTGTAAATAGCCTTTCGCTCCCTGTATTTTACCCCTGCCATCTTTAGAATTTGAAAGAGAGTATTCCAGTCAACACTGTCGAAAGCTTTCTCTAAGTCTACAAATGCTAAAAACGTAGGTTTGCCTTTCCTTAATCTATTTTCTAAGATAAGTCGTTGGGTCAGTATTGCCTCACGTGTTCCAACATTTCTGCGGAATCCAAACTGATCTTCCCCGAGTTCGGCTTCTACCAGTTTTTCCATTCGTCTGTAAAGAATTCGCGTTAGTATTTTGCAGCAGTGACTTATTAAACTGATAGTTCGGTAATTTTCACATCTGTCAACACCTGCTTTTTTTGGGATTGGAATTATTATTTTCTTCTTGAAGTGTGAGGGTATTTCGCCTGTCTCATACATCTTGCTCACCAGATGGTAGAGTTTTGTCAGGACTGGCTCTCCCAAGGCCGTCAGTAGTTCCAATGGAATGTTGTCTACTCCCAGGGCCTTGTTTCGACTCAGGTCTTTCAGTGCTCTGTCAAACTCTTCATGCAGTATCATATCTCCCATTTCATCTCCATCTACTCCTCTTCCATTTCCATAATATTGTCCTCAAGTACATTGCCCTTGTATAGACCCACTATATACTCCTTTCACCTTTCTGCTTTCCCTTCTTTGCTTAGAACTGGGTTTCCGTCTGAGCTCTTGATATTCATACAAGTGGCTCTCTTTTCTCCAAAGGTCTCTTTAATTTTCCTGTAGGCAGCATCTATCTTACCCCTCGTGAGATAAGCCTCTAAATCCTTACATTTGTCCTCTAGCCATCCCTGCTTAGCCATTTTGCACTTCCTGTCAATCTCGTTTTTGAGACGTTTGTACTCGCGCTTTTTTTTATCATGAAACTCACCTCAGACTCCCACAAGCTCCTCTAACTGTCACTGACTCCCACCCACTAGTCCATCGCTCCAAACTGCTCATACCCATCCACTTCCAGCTGCCCTATCTCAATCATTCCTTCAGCCCAGCTCACTGTCGTTATCTCTTTGTGTCTCTCTATCATTGTCTCCTGTCTCACAGGCACAGCCAATCGTCTGCCCTACTACTACTGTCTCAACTCACTGTCGCTGTCTCCCTCTTGCTCTCTCTTACTGCTAATGTCTCATTCCTTCCATCCTATCGTTGCTGTCTCTTCTCGTTGTCACTATTTCTCTCTTCCTCGTTGACACTGTCGTATGCTCTGTCTCTCCTTATCACTGGCCCTCACCCATTTCCACTTTCTTTTTCTCTTTATTCCTCACCTCCCCCCCCCCCCCTCCACCCTGGCATTTGCCCAACTCTTCCTCTTACATTGCCATTGTCTCCTTCGCTCTTTCTATAACACAGCCACTGTCTTCTACCTTCCAGTATTTATTACTTTTCCGTCTCTTTACCATTGCCTTCGTCTTCTTCTCTCAGCATAAAAATGCGCGAATATATTCGCATGCCAAACTGTTAGGGAAAGTGCTGAGGAAGGTAGAATGAGGCAGCAGGTAAACCACTTTTCAGTCAGAGTATTTTAAATAAACAGGAGCATATTTGCATTTTTTGTGCTCATTAGGCGCATTTTTCCGCTGCTTCCCATCTCTTTCCTACTGCTGCAGAGCATGTAATTTATATAAAAACATATGAATTGGTCAGTAAAATTTAGGTAGTTTATTTACGTGAAATTGAAATAACGTAAAATTTATTTTACACCTCAGACAGGATTTTATGTTAAAAAAATTTGCATGTGGTCATTACTACACTGTGGTGATCCCAGATGATAACGGATACACGTTTCCAGCATATTTCTCCGTTCTACGTCACTTTTTAAACTATGTTTTCGCCTCACACCGGGTTTTACGTGCGTATTTTACTCTACAATTAGGGTAACTTTGAACCTCTTTACCACGGAAACGGATAAAGATGCGAAGAAAATCCTCAGGGTTGTTCGAAATTGGTATCTTAGGAATACATCATAAAAATTACACTCATTTGCTTTGTTTAGTCTCGGAATCAGCGACTGGGTTGTGGTAAGCAAAAAACAAGTTTTTGGGGTGTCTCTCGATAACCGACAAAGATTTCTGAAAACGGGAATATGACTTTTCTAGATAAATGCCTATAGAATAAACAGTTAAAATATGAGCAATGTGCTGCGGTTATTTGTTATTTAGATACTGCCTCATTCCGGATTTTGTGTGTAGAAGTAGCGTAACTTTGAGCCTCTGTATTTTGGAAACGCATAAATATTACCAAGAAATTTTTCAACTTTGATCGAAAACGGGTTCTTAGGAATATATCGTAAATATCTGGAATACTCGGGTGGGTTTAGCTGACTGGTGACGGCGAAAGTATAGTAAAAAACCTTTTTGTGGGGTTTTCCAAGGAACTACCCATGGACTAATGGCGCCTCTGTAAGTCCCATCAAACCGACAGTAGACGACATCAAATGCAAAAAGAACCAAACGGTTTGCTCCACGTGTCTAAGCGAGAAGTAATGTTTAATACTCATACTTTGACACTGTACTGTACTACCGGGACTATAAATGATCCCTAGCCAAAGGACAATCCAAAACATTTGACCCTATCGTTTATCACCAATAGAACCCGAGGTATGAGCACTGGAAACTTCTGTTTTCATGTGCGGCGTTTTAGAACATATTAGGTACGCATGCTGTTGCATGCATACCGATTCTTCACGTGCAGAATTTTACGGTGAGTGAAGCACTACATATTTTTAGAACTACTTGCATATCAGGCAGAAAACTAAGCCATCTTGTACCTTGAAGCAGACGGAGATCTTTTACAAAGGAACATGTGATACTAGTAAATGAGTTTCTTAAATGTCTTAACAGTTTCACCTCTCTTCAAACTGGAAATTTGTGATAGTTTCCAACAGCTTCAGCTCCAAAATTGTAACTGGTTTTTCATCAAATTTTTTCTCAATTATTTTTCTCTTACTGATTATTGGTGCATAGTAGAGTGGTAAAGCAATAGATACACGATTAAATTGTGTACTGACAAAATTTTTTCTGTTGCAACGCTTCTAATAAAATGTGAATGCTATTATTTCAAAAGGGAGTAAGAATATGTATCAAACTTGTGCTAAAGGGCTGCCTAGAGGCAACACTCCCATATGTATTGTTTGTAGAAATTCAGAGATAAGAATTATATTCTATGAAATTTTGACGTTTAGATTAAGTCCTAAATCATGAAGTATTTACACCACCATCACCACCAAAGACAAGGCCGGTTTACACTCAGGTTGCAAAGGTAATGGGATACGTCCCAATATCGTGTCAGACCTCCTTTGCCCGGCGTAGTGCAGCAATTCGACGTGGCATCGACTCAACAAGTCGTTGGAAGTATTGAACCATACTGCCTCCACAGCCGTCCACAACTACGAAAGTGTTGCCGGTGCAGAATTTTGTGCACGAACTGACTTCTTGATTATGTCTCGTAAATGTTCGATAGGATTCATGTCGGGTGATCTGGCTGGCCAAATCATTCACTTGAACTGTCCAGATTCTTCTTCAAACCAATCGCAAACAATTGTGTCCCAGTGACATGCCGCATTGTCATCCGTAAAAGTTCCCTCGTTCTTCAGGAACATGAAGTCCATGAATGGCTGCAAATGGTCTCCAGGTAGCCCAACATAATCATTTCCAATCAATTATCAGTTCAGTTGGACTAGAGGACAAATCCATTCCATGTAAATACAGCCCACACCAGTACAGAGCCACCACCAGCTTGCACAGTGTCTTGTTGATAACTTAGGACCACGGCTTCGTGGGGTATACACCACACTCGAACCCTACCATCAGCTCTTACCTACTGAAATCGAGACTCGTGGACCAGGCCACGGTTTTCCAGTCGTCTAGGGTCCAAACGATACAGTCACGCCGGCCGGGGTGGCCGAGCGGTTCTACGCGCTACAGTCTGGAACCGCGCGACCGCTACGGTCGCAGGTTCGAATCCTGCTTCGGGCATGGATGTGTGTGATGTCCTTAGGTTAGTTAGGTTTAAGTAGTTCTAAGCTCTAGGTGACTGATGACCTCAGATGTTAAGTCCCATAGTGCTCAGAGCCATTTGAACCATTTTTGATGCAGTCACCGAACACAGGAAAGGCGCTGCAGGTGATGTCGTGCTGTTAGCAAAGGCACTCGCTTCGTTCGTCTGCTGTCATAGCCCATTAACGCCAAATTTCGCTGCAATGTCGTAGCGGATACGTTTGTCGTATGTCCCACATTCATTCCTGCTGTTATTTCACGCAGTGTTGCTTGTCTGTTAGCACTGACAGCTCTTCGCAAACGCCGCTGCTCTCATTAAGTGAAGGCTGTCGGCCACTGCGTTGTCTGGGGTACGAACTAACGCCTGAAATGTGATATTCATGGCACATCCTTGACGCTGTGGATCTTCGAATACTGAATTTCCTAACGAGTTCCGAAATGGAATGTCCCATGCGTCTAGCTCTATCATTCCACGTTCAATGTCTATTAGTTTCTGTCGTGCGGCCATAATCACGTCAGCAAGCTTTTCACATTAATCACCTATGTACAAATGACAGTTCCACCAATGCACTGGCGTTTTATACCGTGTGTACGCGATACTACCGCTATCTGTATATCTGCATATCGCTGACCCATGACTTTTGTCACCTCACTATTACCTTTCCAGCGACTCTAGCGGTCTCTTGGATCGCCAATTTGAGAGTGGTGCCAGATGCGGCCAAGTGCCGTATTGGTATACGGAGTGTATTACTCAACTTAAGACTTTCCTGGGTATGGTGCCGCGTCCTACTGTAGAATAACCACGACTAGACAAAACCGAGCTTCTGGTATGGTTGCAGTGTCGTCGTTCTGGGCTAACTGGGGTGTTTTTCTTAAGGCTCTATTACATTTCGTAATGATAGTTTTAAAACTGTTGATATTGATCTCCTGTGGCGGAAGGAGTGATAAACTATTATGGTTTCCTGTGGTGGACGGAGCTGGGTCTTTTATCCCTTGCAGTATGTAAGCCATGGAGGTAAGAATAAGGGGAGATGGCGCTACGTATCCCAGCCGTACTACGTTTTGAAGCCATGGGGGCGTGGCTCACTCCCATTACATTTTGACCAAAACATTGCCAGCGTGCTATAGCGCTGCTTGTATTACAGTCGCTAGTTGCACCATATGCGCATGTAACGTCGTCAGATTGGTTGTTTCAAAGTTTTTGTTTAAAATAAAATCTCGTAAAGGCGAAATTCCGCGTTTCTTATGATTAAAAATAGTTTTTAATGTAATATTACGAATAGCTAGCCTTCAATGTAAACGATACAATTTTGTTAATTCAGTAATAAACGTGTATCACAAACTAAATAATAGAAACTGAAAACTAAGTTAGCTATACCCTCCTTCCATAGCCCCATAAATACATCTTGTTTGTAATACGTACTGGGACATTTCAGTTACGTTACACTACTGGGAAACACTGTTCATTACCACCAATATTTACTGAAATACGGTACACAGAATGGCAAATCTACACAGTGTCCTGTTTAGGCCTATACTTTATGCGAGTTAATGTAGTGTTAGCTTTTAATTTGGTACATGATGAAGACAAAGTGAGTTACTCAACACTTCGATTATCGACGATACGTACGTATTATACTGAAACGTGAACTTGAAAACTAAGAATTTAATTCTTTGAATTAACATACCTTTTGCAAATGTTTTGGGTGTGTAGGGAAAATTGATGGTACAGCATTTTCTCGGAGCCTTACTGTTGAAAGGGAAGTTCGGTCTATGTCCTCTTCTCGGAAATGCTGAGAACATATAGTGCTCCATTTAGACGCACGCCAATTCTTCCTCCTCACGGCATTCTCCCAGAGAGCTTTCCGACTTTCATTTTTAGGAAATCTAAAATCATACAGGAGAAAAACACGCTATAGTACAAGTACTGATGTAGCACACGTTCATTCACAATGAAGTTGTAAAATCACACTTAACGAGACAACTTACACATGAAATGTTACTCTCTTCGATTTCGCATCACAATCAGAACGATTCGTACATCCGAACACCACACAAGTCACCATAATAGCGCAAAATCCTTCCAAAAGCGAGCGACAAGCCTATGCACACAAGCTTACAGCAGCAATGTTTTGGTCGGATTGAGATGGCTACCCTCGGCTTCACATAGCTTCACAGCTGTGACGTCACGGCGTCTCCCTCTATTCTTACCTCCATGATGTACGCGTATTGTCATATCGCTGGATTGGTTGCGGAGTATCTTTGCGGCCAGCCGCTCTCTGCAGAGTCGAGCGCGGGACACCGAACTGTTATGTTGTGTGGTGGATAGCTCTGCATATCAGAAGCATTGTTAGTATGGAAGTTGAAGCGTTGCTACGAGTGCTATTATAGTAAAGTGATGATATATGGAAATGGTTCAGAGGAAAGTGCGTCAAGAAGTAATTGAAAATGAGCTGTGCCGCCGATAACATATTGTGGTTCAAATGGCTCTGAGCACAATGGGACTTAACATCTGTGGTCCTCAGTCCCCTAGAAATTAGAACTACTTAAACTTAACTAACCTAAGGACATCACACAACACCCAGTCATCACAACGTACTGTGTATCCTCTCGTTGCGTGTCGTAGCGTACAGTGTCAATCATCCGCGCCGTGTTCGGTCTCCCAGAATGAGCTGATGTGAATCAGTAAAAATTAGTTACCATAAAAGAGTGCAGTCAAGTGCCAGTGAATTGTAGCGAGCGTGAGAACGCGCGTTCGATCATCGCGTTCCGCATTATCAACAATCAGCCGCGCCGCAACGTTTACGCGCACGCTCGTACAAGTGAGAACTGAACTGAAAAATGAACTTTACGAACTGTGCTATATCATTACTAGTGTCAAGGAGGACTGGTACCAAATATCTGTGTATGCGTGACGAGCGTAAGAACTTACGCGCGATCATTCGGCTTCTGCATCATCAACACCCACCCGCGTTGTGTCGGTTACGCGTACGCTCGTCTGAATGATATTGTGGACTGTTAATCATCCATTAATTGGGATAACACTTACGAATTAGAATGTAAACAGTGCAACCTGCGACTTTCTTATCATCTCAGAATATAATTGTTCATACCAGACGTAGAACACTGTTGTGTTTTAACGTTGAGTGGCTCCCCTAAACCCACTTGCATATTTCGACAGATAATTTCAGGCGAGCCAGCAGCGGTGTGGAGCGGAACAATACGACCGCCGCGGGAGTATCAGGTACGTGGTGTTGACAGGGCGCACGGTCCGAAACGACGAACATTTACAGTCATTCCCCACCCATCTGTACTCCCGGGCGTGTTACAAGTATGTGTCATGATTAGTCGTCCTCGGCGAATGGGGTGTGATGCAGGCTTAAGGCCATCCTGTCTATTCATATTGTTAGGTTGCTTTACATTGAGGTGGCAAAAGTCATCGCATAGTGATACGCACATATAAGATGGTTAGAGTATCGCGAACACACGGTATAACATTGCAGTGCATTGGCGCAGCTGTCATTTGTACCCAGGTGGTTCATGTGAAAAAGTTTCCGACGTGATTGGGACCGCACGACGGGAATTATCAGATGAAAATCACTGACTGTGCTGTGTGAAGTCTGTGGCTGGTTTGCATTGTTGGAATATTTGCTATTGTAGTGTTGGGCAGTTGGATGTGAACAGCGCATAGCGTTGCGCATTGGAGGTGAGCCGCCAGCAGTGGTGGATGTGGGGAGAGAGATGGCAGAGTTTTGAGAGCGGATGATCTGGACGTGTGCGCATCAGAAAGAGTAAATTTGTAAGATTGGATGTCATAAACTGATATATATATTATGATTTTTGAACACTATTAAGGTAAATACATTGTTTGTTCTCTATCAAAATCTTTCATTTGCTAACTATGCCTATCAGTAGTTAGTGCCTTCAGTAGTTAGAATCTTTTATTTAGCTGGCAGTTTTGGCGCTCGCTGTATTGCAGTAGTTCGAGTAACGAAGATTTTTGTGAGGTAAGTGATTCATGAAAAGTATAGGTTATTGTTAATCAGGGCCAGTCTTTTGTTAGGATTTTTGAAAGTCAGATTGCGTTGCGCTAAAAATATTGTGTGTCAGTTTAGTGTTGATCAGAATAAGTAAAGAGAGAAATGTCTGAGTACGTTCAGTTCTGCTCAGCTGTTTGAAAATCAAATAACGTAGAGGTTTTCCAGCACAGTAAAATATAATTTTTTCGAAAGGGACGTTTCACAGATTTTGATCGCGGAGTGGTGGTTAGAGCTATAGGCTTGGGACATTCCATTTCTGAAATCGTTACGGAACTCAATATTCCGAGATCCACAGTGTCAAGAGTGTGCCGAGAATACCAAATTTCAAGCATTGCCTCTCACCAAGGACAACGCAGTGGCCGACGGCATTCTTTTAACAACTTAGAGCACCGACGTTTACGTAGAGTTGTCAGTGCTAACAGGCAAGCAGCACTCAGTGAAATAACCACAGAAATAAATGTG